>NW_024425675.1:4730730-4792928 GCF_017311325.1 Ursus maritimus
CCTACACCATGCCCTTCCCCCCTCCAGCTGAGGCTGCCTCAGTCCCAAAACTGCAGGTCCCCTCCCCAGAAAACCAGTGCAAACCATGCCAACACTGCATCTTCTGACTTCTTGCAGAGGACAGAGCATATTGTTAAAACTGAGCACCACCTGAGCAGCTGTGGCTGGCTCAGTCTCAACAGTGGCTACACACCCCTGTGGGAAGAAGACAGACACAGCCTTGTTAAAAGAGCATGCCCCACCCACTACTTTCAAGGGCAAGAGACATAACTGACTTTCCTAAGAGACAGAAACAGACACAGAGAGTTAGGCAAAATGAGGAAACAGAGGAATATGTCCCAAATTAAAGAACAAGACAAAATCATAGCAAGACACCTAAGTGAAACAGATGTAAGTGCTATGCCTGATAAAGAATTTAAAGTTATGATTATAATGATATTCGGTGGACTTGAGAAAAGAGTAGAAAACATCAGTGAGAAGCTTAACAAAGAGATTAAAAAGAAAACAATCAGAGATCAAGAATATGATAATTGAAATTAAAAATACACATGATGGAATAAATAGCAGGCTAAAGGAAGGAGAGGAACAAATTAATAACCTGGAAGACAGAATAATGGAAAGTATTCAAGCAAAGTAAGTGAGAGAAAAAAATATATACAAAATAAGAACAGACTTTTTTTTTTTAAAGACTTTATTTATTAATTTGACAGAGAGAGACAGCCAGCGAGAGAGGGAACACAAGCAGGGGGAGTGGGAGAGGAAGAAGCGGGCTCTCAACGGAGGAGCCTGATGTGGGGCTTGATCCCAGAATGCCAGGATCACGCCCTGAGCTGAAGGCAGACGCTTAACGACTGTGCCACTCAGGCGCCCCAGAATGAGAACAGACTTAAGGAACTCAGTGACTTCATCAAGCATAATCGTATTCACGGTATAGAGATTCCAGAAAAAAGAGAGACAAAAGGGGGAAGAAAATTTATTTGAAGAAATAATAGTTGAAAACATCCCTAATCTGGGAAAGGAAACAGATATCCAGATCCAGAAAGCAGAGATCCCCCAACAAAATCAGCCCAAGGAGGTCCACACTAAGACATATGTTAGTCAAAATGTAGTGATAAAGAGAAAAAATTTTAGCAAGAGAAAAAACAGTTACATACAAGGGAAACCCTATAACGCTATCAGCTGTTTTTTCAGAGAAACTTTGCAGGCTAGAAAGGAGAGGCATGATACATTCAAAGTGCTGAAAGGCAGAAATCTGCAGCCAATAATACTCTATTCAGCAAGGCTATAATTCAGAATAGAAGGAGAGATAAAGAGTTGCTCAGACAAATAAAAACTAAAGGAGTTCATGACCACTAAACCATCCCCAAAAGAAATATTAAAGGGGATTCTTAGAATGGAAAGACCATAAGTAAGAATATGAAAAGTACAAAACACAACAGAAGTAAAAATAAGTGTATCTGTAAATATCAGTGAAGGGATTCACAAAATAAAAGGATTTATGACACCACATAGCTAAAATGGGGGAGAGTGAGAGAGTAAGGAATGGGTTCCAATTTAAGTGACCATTAACTTCATACAGATTGTTACATGCACTGTTCTATACAAACCTAATGGCAACCCCAAACCCATATCCAGTAATAGATATGCAAAGAATAAAGAGAAAGAAATTCAAGTATAGCACTAAAAAAAGCCAGAAAATGATTAAAGATAGCAAGAACTAAAGGGATCAGAGAAAAATAGAAACAACTCCAAAACATGTAACAAAATGGCCAATAAATATATATCTATCAATAATTACTTTGAGTATAAATGGATTAAATGCTCCAATCAAAGGACATGGGGAGACAGAGTGGATAAAAAAACAAGACTCATCTATATGCTGCCTACAAGAAACTAATTTCAGACCTGAAGAGACTTGCAGATTGAAAGTGAGGGAATGGAGAAACATCATACTAATGGATGTCTAAAGAAAGCTAGAGAGGCAATACTTAAGTCAGACAAAATAGACTTTAAAACCAAGACTGTAACAAGAGACAAAGAAGGACACTATATAATAATGAAAGTGGACAATCTAACAAGAGGATACAATTGTAAATTTTATGCACCCAACATGTGATCACCAAATACATAAAACAGTTAATAACAAAAGTAAAGGAACTAGGGGCACCTGGGTGGCTCAGTCATTAAGCATCTGCCTTCGGCTCAGGTCATGATCCCAGGGTCCTGAGATCGAGCCCCACATCATGCTCCCCGCTTGGCGGGAAGCCTGCTTCTCCCTCTTCCACTCCCCCTGCTTGTGTTCCCCCTCTTGCTGTCTCTCTCTCTCTGTGTCAAATAAATAAATAAAATCTTAAAAAAAAAAAAAGTAAAGGAACTAATACATGGTAAGAAGAGGACTTTAACACCCCTCTTACATCAATGGACAGATTATCCAAACAGAAAATCAATAAGGCAACAGTGGTTCTGAATGACACACTAGGCCAGATAGACAACAGATATATTCAGAAAATTCCATTCTAAAACAGCAGAATACACATTCTTTTCAAGTACATATGAAACATTCTCCAGAACAGACCAAATATTAGGCCACAGGCAAGTTTCAAGGAACTCAAAAAGATCGAAGTAATACCCTGCCCCTTTACTGACCACAGTGCTATGAAACTAGAAAAATCTGGAGAGACTACTAGTATATGGAGGCTAAATAACATGCTACTAAACAATGAATGGGTCAACCAAGAAATCAAAGAAGAAATCAAAAACTACATGGAGATAATTAAAGTGAAAACAGAACAGTCCAAAATCTTTGGGATGCAGCAAAGGCAGTTCAAACAGGAAAGTTTATAGCAATAAGGCCTACCTCAAGACGGAAGAAAAATCTCAAATAAGCGACCTAACTCTACACCTAAAGGAGATAGAAAAAGAAGAACAAACAAAACCCAAACCCAACATAAGGAAGGGAATAATAAAAATCAGAGCAGAAATAAATGATACAGAATTTTTTAAAAAACAGTAGAACAGATCAATGAAATCAGGAGCTGGTTCTTTGAAGAGATGGACAAACTTGGTAAACGTCTAGACAGAGTCATAAAAAAGAGGACTCTAATAAAACAAAATCACAAATGAAAGAGGAGAAATAACAAATGACACCACAGTAATACAAAAAATTGTAAGAGAATATTATGAAAAATTATATACCAACAAACTGGACAAACTGGAAGAAATGGATAAATTCCTAGAAACATATAACATACCAAAAAGGAAGCAGGAAGGAATAGAAAATTTGAACGGAGTGGTTACCAGCAAAGAAATTGAATCAGTAATTTTAGAAAATCCCAACAAAGAAACGTCCAGGACCAGAGGACTTCACAGACAAATTCTACCAACCATTTAAAGATTAATACCTATTTTTCTCAAGCTATCCCAAAAAACAGAAGACAAAGGAATGCTTCCAAAGTCATTCTATTAGGCAAGCATTACCCTGATACCAAAACCAGATAGACACCACACAAAAAAAGAGAACTATCACCCAAAATCTCTGATGAACACGAATGCAAAAATTCTCAACAAAATACTAGTAAACCAAATGCAACAATACATTAGAGACATCATTCATCACAATCAAGTGTATTCCTGCAATGCAAGGTTGGTTCAATATTTTCATGATGCATGACATCATTAAGAGAAAGGATAAAGACCGTATGATCATTTCAACAAATGCAGAAAAATCACTTGACAAAGTATAACATCCATTCATGATAAAAAACACTCAACAAAGTAGTTTAAAGAGAACATACCTCAACATAATAAAGACCTTATATGAAAAACACACAGCCAACATCATACTTAGTTGTGAATAACTGAGAGCTTTTCCCCTAAGGTCAGGAACAAGACAAGGATGTCCACTTTCATCACTTTTATTCAACATTGTACTAGAAATCCTAGCTAAAGCAATCAGACAACAAGAAATAAAAGACATCAAACTGGTAAAGAAGAATAAATTTTCATTATTTGCAGGTGACAAGATACCATATATAGAAAACTCAAAAGACTCCACAAAAAAACTACTAGAACTGATCACTGAATTTAGTAAAGTTGCAGGATACAAAATAAATGTACAAAAATCATTTGAAATTCTATACACTAATAATGAAGCAGTAGAAAGAGAAATTAAGAAAATAATCCCATTTACAATTACACCAAAACCATAAGATATCCAGGGATAAATTTAACCAAAGAGGTAAAAGACCTATACTCTGAAAAGTATAAAACATTGATGAAAGAAATCAACAATGACACACAGAAATGGAAAGACATTCCATGCTTATGGCTTAGAAGAATGAATATTGTTAAAATGTCTATACTGGGATGCCCGGGTGGCTCAGTCAGTTAAGCATCTGCCTTCAGCTCAGGTCATGATATCAAGGAGCCTGCCTCTCCCTCTGCCTGCCACTCCCCCTGCTTGGGCGCCCTCTCTCTCTGACAAATAATATTTATCTTTAAAAAATAGTGATAAATAACAATAAAATAAAATAGTCTATACTATCCAAAGCAATCTACAGACTTAATGCAATCCCTATCAAAATACCAATAGTATGTTAACTAGAACAATCCTAAAATTTGCATGGAACCACAAAAGACCTCAAATAGCCAAAGCAATCTTGAAATTGAAAAGCAAAGCTGGAGGTATCACAATTCCAGATTTCAAGTTCTATTACAAAGCCATAGTAATCAAAACAGTATGATACTGAACAAAAATAGACACATAGATCAATGGAACAGAATATAAAACACAGAAATAGGCTCCATGATTATAAGGTCAATTAATCTTCAACAAAGGAGGAAACAATATGCAATGGGAAAAAGACATTCTCTCCAACAAATGATGTTGGGAAAACTGGACAGCAACATGCAAAATAATAGAATTGGACCACTTTCTCACAGCATACACAAAAATAAACTCAAAATGGATTAAAGACCTAAATGTGAGACCTGAGACCATAAAAACTGTAGAAGAGAACACAGGCTTTAATTTCTCTGACATCGACCACAGCAAAATGTTTCTAGATAGGTCTCCTGAGGCAAGGGAAATAAAAACAAAAATAAACTGTCAGGTCTACATCACAATAAAAAGTTTCTGTACAGTGAAGGAAATAATCAAAAATACTAAAAGGCAACCTATGGTATGGGAGATATTTGCGAATGACATATATCAAAGGGTTAATATCCAAAATTTATAGAGACGTGATACAACTCAACACCTAAAAAACAAATAATCCAATTAAAAAATGGGCAGAAGATATGAACAGATATTTCTTCAAAGAAGACATCAAGATGGCCAACTGAAAAATGAAAAGATGCTCAACATCACTCATCATTAGGACAATGCAAATCAAAACTACACTGAGATATTACCGTCATACCTGTCAGAATGACTAAAATAAAAAACACAAGAAACAACAGGCGTTGGTGAGGATGGGGAGGAAAAGGAACCGTGGTGTAGTGTTTGTGGGAATGCAAACTGCAGCAGCCACTGTGGAAAACAGTATGGAGCTTCCTCAAAAAGTTAAAAACAGAACTACCCTAGGATCCAATAATACCACCACTAGGTATTCACCAAAAAAAAATACAAAAACACTAATTCAAAGGCATACATGCACCTCTAAGTTTATTTCAGCATTATTTACAATAGCCTAATTACTGAAGCAATTCAAGTGTTCATGAATAGGTGAATGAGTATAGAAGATGTGGTGTGTATGTGTGTATATATATATATGCATGCATGTGTGTGTGTGTGTGTGTGTGTGTGTGTGTATGACCATCAACTCCATACAGATTGTTACATGCAATGTTCATAAGAAAGAACAGAATCTTTCCATTTCCAACAACATGGATGGAGCTAGAGAGTATAATGCTATGCATAGGTCAGTCAGAGAATGACAAATAACATATGATTTCACTCATATGTAGAATTTAAGAAACAAAACAAGTAAACAAAGGTGAAAAGAAAGAGAGAAAGAGGCAAACCAAGAAACAGACTGTTAACTAAAAAGAGCCAACAGATGGTTACCGGAGGGGAGGTGGGTGAGGGGATGGGTGAAATAGGTGATGGGGTTTTAAAGAGTACACTTATTATGATGAGCACTGAGTAATATACAGAATTGTTGAATCACTATACTGTACACCTGAAACTAATATGAGACTCCATAATAACTATATTAGAATTAAAATTAAAAAACAATTTAAAGAAGTCAAGAGGAAGTGGAAAGGAGAAAGGCTACTTTTGAGAATAGGTTTAGAACCACTGTCAAGTAAATGAAATAAATATTTCATGGTACAGAACAAACACACAAACAGAAGCTAAGACCAAAAATACAGAAAACTTAAAAATTATATCTAGGAATCATAATATTCAAATATTAGTTTCATAAGGGTAAAAGAAAAAAGAAAGATAAATATTACTAAAATAAGTAGGAAAATAAAACTTAGTTAATTAAATTAAAAAATTACGATCTGGTAAAATTTCTATACTTCAATGAGAAATAAAGGTAAGAAATAAGAAGACCGGGTCCCAAATAACATCAAACTACTATACCTACCTGAAAATATCTACCCAAATTTTCCATGAGAGAAAAATAATACTCTGTCACGTTTAAGCTATTGAATTGTACGGGGTCCCTCTATAGAGCAGCCTAGCCTATTTACTAATAAAAATATAGAGTTAAATAAGCCAAATCTAGATTCAATTGAATTTTATATAAAAAGAGAAAGGGAAGGGAAAGAAAGAAAGGGAAAGAAAATATACACTTCACTTATGGTAGACTAAAATGCCATAAATTCTTTGTAGTAGCTCCCCTCAAATATGGAGTCCATCTCTTCAACTCCTTAAAACTGGACTGCCCTGTGACTTGCTTTGGCCAATAGGATACAATGAAAATGGCAGTATCTGAGGTCTGAGCTTATTAGGCCTCAAGACGTCTTCCAACTTTGTTTTGCTCTTGCTGCTGGGAACCCTTCTGTAAACTACCCTGGGCTAGCCTCCTAGAAGATAAAAGACTAGAAAGAGATCCCATCTGTCATAGATGTCCCAGCTGGGACTTCATATATTTGAATAAAGCTATCTAAGATCATCCAACCCAAGCCAAGCCTTCCCAGGGAGAACACTTAACCAGTCACTAAGAGAAATAACGAATATCTGTTGTTTCAAATCACCAAGTTTTGGAATACTCTGTTATTTAGGAAAACTTAACTGTTATACTTAGCAATAGAAAATGTGTATTTTTACGTCATTAGAACACTTACAAAAATTGAATAGTGTGTTGGATTATTTCCACAATTTCTCCTACTCTATGCCACTCTTCCTCATGAATTTTGGCTAACCTGATGACTTCCTTAAAGAATGTGGTAGAAAAACTACAAAGACTTTCAATACAACAGTCTCTAACAAGCTTTACAGGTTTTGCTTTTGCCAGTGTGGAAAACTGATATTGGAAGCTGAAAAACAGGGTAGGAACTCTGTTATGTAGTTATAGAACAATTAACAAAACTCAGGCCTAGAGTAACTTGAAGGAGTAAAAACATACCTAATAAGCTTGTGGATCTGGCTAAGGAAATCTCCAGCCAGAATGCTAAAAATACTATTTGGCTTATACTACTGAAATGCAATAAAGTTATTGCAAGAGAAATAAACTAAAGAAAGAACTGTTCAATTTTAAAGCAGAAATTAGAAGATTTAGAGGGACTCTAGGACAATATCTCCAGCCCACAAAAGAAATTCTCAAAGTAAGAAATTACTTTAGGGTAAAGATCAAAGTCATAATCCTGACAGTAAAATGTAGCATCAGAGTCAAAGTCAAATCAAGGGCGTAACTACAAGACTCCCTGTTAAGACCTCAGAAACACTTAAATATTCATTGTGGATCCTCCAATAAGACAAAAGAACTTGAATAATCTTGAAAGTATTGTCCTGTAGAAGCCTGACATACTTTAAGTAAAAAGAAGTCTCTCTCAGAAAGAATTTTGGGGTAAAAGAGTGAACAGTAACATACATAGAAAACAAATTTTTAAGAGAAACACCATCATATTAGACTAAAAAATACAGAGACATTTCAAAATGAAGAGAGATCTGTAGGTCCCCAATAATACATGAACAGGAAGCAGGCTGAGTGAGCTATTCAGCTGCAAACATTGGCAATTTCTTATGGTAAAGGAATGATGACTCAGAGAGGAGAATCTATGTACCACACTGCAAAATAAGGGCTACTTTATTTTGGATTAGGAAATCATTCCCTGGCAGCAAAACTAGACCTCAATCAAAGTACAAACGCCACCCTGAAAGTCAGGAGAACTGGTGACATATGTCTGGTTGGATTTCAGGATTGCTTTCTCTTTTCCCCCTATTTGTATAATAGTGTCTGTTGCAATTATCCTATCCTTGTCTCAATAGTATGTGTTAAGTATGTGTTGGGAGGGGTGGGGTAGGAATAACTTCCTTATTTAGATAACAGATCTCCTGATCAAGAAGAGCTGTGCCAAGAACCCATAACTAGTCCTGGTACCATATCTAGACCTGGTACAGATGTTGAGATCCTAGACTTTAAGATAAAACTAGAATGTAATGAGATTTTAGAAGGAAGGGGTGAGCACGTTTTGCCTGTGGAAGAAAATTAACATGTGGCCAGAGAAAAGATTATCACAGACTATTTCCAAAAATGACCATTTATAATTTGCCCCACATATATATGTAGAATATATATATATATTCTACTCCTCTCATTGAGACTATTTTCCCTCCCTGTGAGTCTGGGTTGGCCCCTAACCAATAAAATGTAATGGAAATTATGTTCTCAGGCTTCTGAGCTCAGATCATAAGAGGTCTTGCAGCTTCTACTTTTGACCTATTAGATTCCAGCTGCCATGGAAGTATGCTTGGGCTTGACTACTAAATGTTGAGTAATGACATGAGAAAAATTCAGTCCTTAGCCGTTCCACCAACCACCAGACATGTGAGGAATTAAAAATGAAGAAAAAGGGGGAGAAGAAATAATAAAGATGAAGATTAAAGTAATTAAATAGAAAACGGTAACAGCAACAAGAAATTAAACAGAACAGTTATATGAAACATAAAACCGGTTAGTTGAAAGCACCAGTAATATACAATCCCTGACAAACCTGACTGAAAGGAAAAGAAACAAAAAACAAATACTTTTATAAATGAAAAATAAATGGAAAAAGATACAGAAAAAAGAAAACAATAAAAGAAATCCTAAGATAGCATAAAGTAAACTTCTAACCAATGAATTTGAAAAAAACCATTAAAAATGGACGAATCTATATTAAAATATAAACTACCAAAATAGATGCACCAATAATCTCAAAAAGAACAGGACAAGTGGTCAAAGAGCTATCATTTTTTTTAAAAAGTCTCCTAAATGATTTCACAGTTAAGTTTTATATAATCTTCAAATTATGTCTCCCTTATTTAAAAAAAAAGTCCTTTTTAAATTCTGACTAGAAATGCATTACATTTGTTATATTAATTTGAAAGAATCAATATTTTTATAAAATTAAATCTTCCCATTTGACAACATTAAAATTTAGATTACAAGAAGTACCACTTTCAATTCCATCTTAATAAATTCATATAACGTAATTAACTACTTTATCACTGAGTTAAATTATTCCAAAAGCCCTCTAATTGTTCTTCCTGACTACAAAATCCAATCTCTACCCCAAAATTCATCTTTCATAAAGCTGGCAGAGTAATATTAATAAAAAAATACCAAATGGATCATTTTTAATATTCTTCAATAAATCCCCATTTTTTACTCAAAATGCAAATTAATAATGCCCATAGAATGCAATTATAGTTACTGTTTATGTTTGCATTAAGGATTCAATATCCTTAATACTTAAAATTAAACAGAAAATAGTTTTAACAGAATGACAGAGCTCTTGGCACTATGCATAGAAAAAACTAAGTGAAGTTTCTATAAACTTTAAAAGTTGATGATCCTCAAAAAGAAACAATAAATGGGGAGATCACATTTGAAATTACACTCTTAGTCATTTTAGCCCCACCAAAAAAGAGAGAGGAACCCTGGGCTATCCAGTCCAACCAGAGTACCTCTTATAACTCTTCAAATCCAGTCTATTTAATATCTCTGAGTTTCCTCTTCTAAAAATGAAACACAGTAGTCTCCCTTTATCCAAGGTTTTACTTTGTGTTTCAGTTACCTATGCTCAACCACAGTCTGAAAGCAGTTGACTACAGTCAGAAGATCAATAGTAGCTTAATGCTATGGCACAATGCCTACATAATTTCATCTCACTTTATCTCATCACATATGCATTTTATCATCTCATGTCATCATAAGAAGATAGAGGCGTACCGTGCAATAAGATTTTGAGACAAATCACATTCATGAAACTTTTATTGCAGTATATTGTTATAATTGTTCTATTTTATTATTGTTGTTACTCTCTTACTGTGTCTAATAAATTTTAGCATAGGTACATATGTATGTATAAGAAAAAGCATAGAATATACAGGGTTTGGAACTATCCACAGTTTCAGGCATCCCCTAAGGGTCTTGGAATGTATCCCTATGGATAAGGGAGGACTACTATACTAGTAATTACTGCTAAGCCTACTAAAATATGGTATATGTTATTTGACTCAGAAAACATTCAAATATGTAAAACATTTCTATATTCTAAAATTTTAGGTTATAAAACATATGTTTGTCCTCATCCTTATGACTAAGCTGCCAATCAACCCACTCGGTAGATAGTTGCCCAAGGTAAATACACTCTATTTTTCTAATAATCTGAAAATCAAGTTAATAGAATAACAAAACATTTTATAACATTTTATCCAAGCATGATTTTGTTAAGTACAACTCTGCTAGTCCATATGATGTCTTTGATAAAATAAGACCCTTTGTTCAGGCAAATGCAGCCCTATGCCAGAGTATACAGTTGGCAAACCATGGGCTAGATTTCAACACCCACTTTTCCCTTAACCCACTCCCTGCACAACTGTACAAAGTAAGAGTAGCCTTGGGTCCAAATGGATTATTTAATCTACATCCTTGAAATCAACGTTACAATAATTACTGGAATAATGATCCTCTAAAAGGTATACAACCAATAGCAACAAAAAACTAGTTCATTTAAAAACTAAAATAAAGTTTTATAGGACTTATTAAAACATTTTAAAAACATTATAATTACTTGAACAGATAGACAATATACCAACTGATTGTATTATCCATGCTGCCTGAGGAAGCAAAACCAAATATATTTTCACGAACGGCAAATGCTGAGTAGGGTTCAGAGAGCCTTATTTGCAGTTCAGATTTCACTATCAATTTATTCTCTAACCCCAAGCAAGTCACTTTTTAGCTTCTACTGATCTCTACAAAATAGCCTAGATCAGTGATAGTTCAGAACAGAGTTTTGGAAGAGGAAAATAAATTCCTTTAAAATTCTCATTAAATCCATAGATCTTCTCCAGAAAAAAATTATACAGAAATTTTTTACTTTAAATTCAGAGAAAAAAATAAATTTTAAATAACATTAGCTGCCACAAACTGAATGTTTATGTCCCCCCAATATTCATATGTTGTAACCTAATCCCCACATGTTGGTATTTGGAAGTGGGGACTTTGGGAGGTGATTAGGTCATGAAGATAGTACCCTCATGAATGGTTTAATGCCTTTATAAAAGAGGCTCCAGAGATCTCCCCTACCCTTTCTGTCATGTGAAAACACAGAAAGAAGATGGCAGCCTATGAACCAGGAATTTGGCTCTCACCAGACACCAGATCTGCTGGTGCCTTGATCTTAGACTTCCCAGCCTCCAGAACTGTGAGAAATAAATGTTTGTTATTTAAGTCACCCATTCTTTGTCATTAAATCCTCTTGTGGTCTGAATTTTTATTTCTCTCTTCCCCTCCCCCACAAATTCATACGTTGAAATCCTAATGCCCAATGTGTTGGTATTAGTACATGGGGCTTTTGAGAAGTGATTAGGTCATGAGGGAAGAGCCCTTGTGAATGAGATTAATGTCCTTATAAAAGAGGCCTGAGAGAATGCCCTTGACTTTTATGCCATGTGAGAAAGAACAAGAAGTCTGCAATCCAGAAGAGGACCCTCACCCCACCATATTGACACCCTGATCTGAACTTCCAGACCCCAGAACTGTGTGAAATAAATTTCTGGTTTTTTTAAAAATTTCATTTGATTTTTATTTTTTTGAAATATTTTATTTATTAATTTATTTGGAGAGAGTACCTATGAGTGAAGGGAAGGGCAGAGGGAGAGAGAAAATTTCAAGTACACTCCATGCTGAGCATGGAGCCCCGCATGGGGCTCCATCCCACAACCCTGAGATCATGACCTGAACTGAAATCAAGAGTCAGATGTTCAACCAACTGAGCCACCCAGGCACCCTAAATTTCTATTGTTTATAAGCTACCCAGACCCTGATATTTTGTTAAAGCAGTCTGAATGGACTAAAACACAGTCCAAATGAACTAAAACACTAACTTCTAATATTAATTATATAATGGGATTACAATAATTTGTTTAATATACAAAATACTGTTCTATATAAAATAAAACGGTAAGTGTGGTAGGCAGAATTCTAATATGGCCAGCATGATCTCCAGCCCTGTGGTTATGCTCTGAATAATCCACTCCCTTTGACTATGGGTGGGACCTATGATTTGCTTCTAGCCAGTAGAAGATAGCAAAGTGGTGAGAGTCCACTTACTTTATTAGAGTGCAGTATATAGCTCAAGTGACAAGATATCATTCTCATGATCATGTTACAATATTTAAGACTCTGTCTTAGCAAAAAAGAGAAACCTTTGGCTGGCCTTGAGATAGAAGCAAGCTGCTGTAATGTAAACTGCCTATGGAAAAGGTCCCATGGCCAAGTGCCTCAGTCTTAGGAAGGAATTGAAGTTTGTCACATCCACTTGAGTTTAGAAGAGTACCCTAACTAATAGAATGGAATAGAGCCTACCTACCTAACACCTTAATTGCCTTTAGTGAGCATGGGACAAAGCTAAGACATAGCTAAGCCTGCTCAGCCTCCTGATCCACTCAAACTGTGAGACGGTATAAGTTGTTTTAATAACTGAAAAATTTATGGTAACTTGTTACACAGAAATAGAAAATTAATACCATAAAGCCAAATATTTTATATTCAATATCTTGAATGGTACTCTCATTTTCTTCCCAAATTTATGTTACCTGATTCTTAAAGCATTCAGTTGCATGCTTATGGGACACTTAACTCCAGCCACTCACTGAAATGAGTGGTATGATGCTCTGGCAGTTATTTTAAAAAGTTAATTTGCACAAACACACAAAAAAGTATTCCAAAGTTCAGATGAAATAAAAAGTTACTTACCTTTCATTGGATCACATTAAAAAGAGTGGGCTCTATAGTTCATAATTACTGAAGGGCTTTTTCTTATTTGGTTTTTACACCTCTTATACCTTTTTGAGGTAGAGAAGATATTGTTTTACCCATTTTAGTGACCAAAAATATAAAGCTCAAGTAGGTTAAAGGGAATTGCCCAATGTCACAGAACTTAGTAAGACCCTGTTATGACTCACAGCGTGATCTTATTTCCTCCATGATATTACCTGTAATTGAGTTAACCACGGTAATTTTCATAACTTTGACAATAAACATGCTTGGATTTAACATTTAATTTTCTGAAACTTACTGAGAAAAGTCAACAAACAAGGAAGAAATATCTTAGAAAGAACTTTAATACACACATACAAATATACACACATACACACACACATCCCTATGTCACATGCATACTAATGTTGTCTACACATATAATTATCAGAGCATATACTAATTAAATTTAGATTCATAGAGAGAGTACATGTCTTACCTGGACTTGAAGCAAATCTCCTTTTATTTTAAGCTCTTTCGCTACAGACTTCTTCCTGTTAGTAAAAAGATTTTTAAATATATCATGATATTTTAAATTGCATGACTACTTTGCTTTCTTGAGTAGTACTTAAATAATTTTTAAATAAAACTTCTCAAAAGAAATTAATATTTTTAAGAATCATAAATCCATATAAGTGATAAATTACTGAATAACATTTCTCAAGCTAATTTCTCATTGGTAGGATTAAAATATGGAAGTGAGATAAGGCAAGGATTTTCAAAGTACATTGATCATTTTTTTTCCTCTATGGTCATCTTTTCTTAAGTTTTCATTTAAATTCCAGTTAGTTAATACACAGTGTAATATTAGTTTCAGGTGTATAATGCAATGATTCAACATTTCCATACAATACCGAGTGCTCATGATAGTGCCCCCGCTTAATCCCCATCACCTATTTAACCCATCCCCTTACCCACTACCCCTCTGGTAACCATCAGTTTGTTTTCTATAGTTAAGAGTCTATTTCTTGGTTTGCCAACAACACAATAAACAGTAGGTGTTGGAAGGATATGGAGAAAGGGGAACACTCTTACACTATTGGTGGGAATGCAAACTGGTGCAGGCACTCTGGAAAACAATATGGAGATTCCTCAAAAAGATAAAAGTAGAGGAGTTAAGATGGCAGAGAAGCAGGGGTCCCCTTTTCCAGCTGGTCCCGAATCAAGGTGGATAGGTACCAGACTATCCTGAAAACCCACGGAATCAGGCTGAGATGCAGGAAGATACATCTGGATCTCTAAAAATGAACATCTCCAGCGCTGAGTATTGAGGTACCAAGCGGGGAGCCGTGAATCCGTGCACAGATGTCGGAAGATAAACAGAAGGGGGAGGAAGCCTTCGTGCTTAGGCGCCGGGAAGAGGCAGCCACATGCACTGGGGAGCGGGCTGACTCGTGGATCAGCACCCACAAGAGAGCAGACTGAGACCGGGAGCTGGGAAGCGTGCGCGTGACCAGTCTGAAAACTGGAGATCCGGAGTGCGTGGGAACCAAACTGAAATGGGGCTTGGGAACATGCACGGGGGCAGCTGGCGGTGTTAGAAACACAAAGGACAGAGACGTGCTGGCCCTGGAAGTGAGGGCTGGGATGCCGGGTGTGGGGTGCACAACCCGGGACGCTACAGGGTTGAACAGCACCAACAGAAACAGAGTTAAAGAGGCCAGACGAGCTCAGTGGAGAGCAGACTGCGATCTCTCTGTTCTGAGACAGAGGCTGAGATTCGGCCACTGCTGCTCTGACTCTCAGAAGAGCTACAGAAAACCACCAGGGAAAGCCACCAGAGAACAAAAACCCAGAAATACCAGCTCACATTGTGCCAATCCCCATCGCCCCTCGCAGGGGACGGGGAAACTCTACCCAAACAAGGTTGCCTGAATATCAGCGCAGCAGGCCCCTCCCCCAGAAGGCAGGCTGAAAAATCAAGAAGCCCAAATCCCTAAGGTCTCTATAAAACAAGAGCACACTACCTGGGTCCTGGTCAATAATATGGGCTCTGGGCAACCCTGCAACCTCTCCTCATCAGAATGACGAGAAGGAGAAATCCCCCCCAGCAAAGAAAAGATAATGAGTCTGTGGCCTCTGCCACAGAACTGATGGATATGGATATAACCAAATAATTAGAAATGGAGTTCAGAGTAACAATGGTCAAGATGATGTGTAGACTTGAAAAAAAATTAATGAAAATATTAACGAGAATATAGAATCTCTAAGGGCGGAAATGAGAGGGAATTTGGCAGAAATTAAAAATGCTATGAATCAAATGCAGTCAAAACTAGATCCTCTGACGGCCAGGATAAATGAGGCAGAAGAACAAATTAGTGAATTGGAGGATGGGATGGTAGAAGAGAAAGCTAAAACAGAAACTTGGCTCAAAAATAGACAATCTCAAGAATATAGGTTACAGGAGATTACTGACTCAATGAAATGTTCCAATGTCAAAATCATCGGCATCCCCAAGGGGGTGTAGAAAGAGAGAGGTCTAGAAGAGATATTTGAACAAATTGTAGCTGAAAACTTCCCTAATCTAGCAAAGGAAACAAGCATTCATGTCCAAGAGGCAGAGAGGACCCCTCCCAAATTCAACCATGACAAACCTACGCCACGTCACGCCATAGTGCAATTCACAAATATTAGATCCAAGGATACAGTATTGAAAGCGACCAGGGCGGGGCGCCTGGGTGGCACAGCGGTTAAGCGTCTGCCTTCGGCTCAGGGCGTGATTCCCGTGTTATGGGATCGAGCCCCACATCAGGCTCCTCTGCTATGAGCCTGCTTCTTCCTCTCCCACTCCTCCTGCTTGTGTTCCCTCTCTCGCTGGCTGTCTCTATCTCTGTCAAATAAATAAATAAAATCTTTAAAAAAAAAAAATGAAAGCGACCAGGGCAAAGAAATTTCTCACGTACAAAGGCAAAAATATTAGGATTATGTCAGACCTGTCTACACAGACCTGCAATGAGAGAAAGGGTTGGGGGAGGGCAATTTTAAAGCTCTTTCAGAGAAAAACAGGCAGCCAAGGATCCTTTATCCAGCAAGGCTGTCATTCAGAATTGATGGAGAGATAAGGACCTTCCAGATCGCCACACACTGAACAATTTCATAACCACGAAACCAGCCCTACAGGAGATATTAAGGGGGGTTCTATAAAAGTAAAAAGGCCCCAAGAGTGATACAGAACAGAAAGTCACAATCTATAGAAACAAAGACTTTACAGGCAACATGATATCATTCAAATCTCTCAATGATCACTCTCAATGTGAATGGCCTAAATGCTCCCATAAAGTGCCACAGGGTTATAGATTGGATAAAAGACATGACTCATCCATTTGCTGTCTACAAGAGACTAATTTTGAACCTAAAGATACATCCAGACTGAAAGTGAAGGGATGGAAAACCATTTTTCATGCCAATGGACCTCAAAAAAAAGCTGGGGTAGCAATTCTCATATCAGATAGGTTGGATTTTAAACTTAAGACCATAGTTAGAGATACAGAAGGACACTATATTATTCTTAAAGGATGGATCCAACAAGTGGATATGACAATTATAAATATCTACGCCCCCAACAGGGGAGCAGCAAGATAAACAAGCCAACTCTTAACCAGAATAAAGAGACGTATAGATAAAAATACATTAATAGAGGGGACCTCAACACTCCATTATCAGCAATAGACAGATCACCTAAGCAGAAAATCAACAAAGAAACAAGAGTGTTGAATGCCATACTAGACCAGATGGACCTCATAGATATATATAGAACACTACACCCCAGAATAACAGAATACTCATTCTTTTCGAATGCACGTGGAACGTTCTCCAGAATAGATCATATGCTGTGTCACAAAACAGGTCTCAACGAATACCAAAAGTCTGAGATGATTCCCTGCGTATTATCAGACCACGGTGCTTGGAAACTGGAACTCAATCACAAGGAAAAATTTGGAAGAAACTCAAACACTTGGAAACTAAGAACCATCCTGCTCAGGAATGATTTGATAAACCAGGAAATCAAAAATCAATTTAAACAATTTATGGAGACCAACGAGAATGAAAACACAATGGTCCAAAACCTATGGGACACTGCAAAGGCGGTCCTAGGGGAAGAAATATAGCCATTCAAGCCTCACTCAAAAGAATAGAAAAATCTAAACTGCAGTTTTTATATTCTCACCCCAAGAAGAAGGAACAGGAACAGAAGAACAGGCCTAACCCATGCAAGAGAAATCAGTTGATCACGATTAGAGCAGAGATCAATGAATTAGAAACCAGGAGCACACTAGAGCAGATAAACAGAACTAGAATCTGGTTCTTTGAAAGAATAAATAAGATCAATAAGCCACTGGCAAGACTTATTCAAAAGAATAGAGAAAGGACCCAAATTAATAAAATTATGAATGAAAAGGGAGAGGTCACAACCAACACCAATGAAATAGGATCATTAGAAAGTTTTATCAACAGCTTTATGCCAATAAATTAAACAACCTGGAAGAAATGGATGACTGACTGGAAACCTATAAACTACCAAGACTGAAACAAGAAGAAATTGATTTTTTTAAACAGACCAATTAAATATGAAGAGACTGAGGCAGTGATCAAAAACCTTCCAAAAAACCTTCCAGGCCCTGATGGATTCCCCGGGGAATTCTACCAAACATTCAAAGAAGAAATAATACCTATTCTCCTGAAGCTGTTTCAAAAAATAGAATCAGAAGGAAAACTACCAAACTCATTTTATGTGGCCAGTATTACCTTGATGCCCAAACCAGGCAAAGACCCCATCAAAAAGGAGAATTACAGACCGATATCCGTGATGAATATGGATGCCAAAATTCTCAACAAGATCCTGGCTAATAGGATCCGACAGTACATTAAAAGGATTATCCATCATGACCAAGTGGGATTCATTCCTAGGATGAAGGGTGGTTCAACATTAGCTAATCTATCAGTATGATAGACTCTATTAACAAGAAAAGAGTCAAGAACTGCATGATCCTCTCAACAGATGCAGAAAAATCATTTGACAAAATACAGCATCCTTTCCTGATTAAAACCCTTCAGAGTGTAGGGATAGAGGGTACATTCCTCAATTTCACAAAAACCATCTATGAAAAGCCCACAGCAAATATCATTCTCAATGGGGAAAAGCTGGAAGCCTTTCCCTTAAGATCAGGAACACGACAAGGATGCCCACTCTCGCCAATATTATTCAACATAGTACTAGAAGTCCTTGCAACAGATATCAGACAACAAAAGGGGATAAAAGCTATCCAAATCAGCAAAGAAGAAGTCAAACTGTGTCTCTTTGCAGATGACATGATACTCTATATGGAAAACCCAGAAGAATCCACTCCCAAACTACTAGAAATTATAGAGCAATTCAGTAATGTGGCGGGATACAAAATTAACACTCAGAAATCAGTTGCATTTCTATACACGAACAATGAGACTGAAGAAAGAGAAATTAGGGAATCCATTCCATTTACAATAGCACCCAAAATCATATGTTATCTTGGAATTAAATTAAAACAAATAGTCCTTAAATTTGTATGGAAACAGAAAAGGCCCCGAATCTCCAAGGAACTGTTGAAAAGGAAAAACAAAGCTGGGGGCATCACAATGCCGGATTTCAAGCTGTACTACAAAGCTGTGATCACAAAGACAGCATGGTACTGGCACAAAAACAGACACATAGACCAATGGAACAGAATAGAGAGCCCAGAAATGGACCCTCGGCTCTTTGGGCAACTAATATTTGATAAAGCAGGAAAAAACATCCGGTGGGAAAAAGACAGTCTCTTCAATAAATGGTGCTGGGAAAATTGGACAGCTACATGCAAAAGAATGAAACTTGACCACTCTCTCACACCATACACAAAAATAAACTCCAAATGGATGAAAGACCTCGATGTGAGACAGGAATCCATCAAAATTCTAGAGGAGAACATAGGCAGCAACCTCTACGACATCGGCCAAAGCAACCTTTTTCATGACACATCCCCAAAGGCAAGAGAAACAAAAGATAAAATGAATTTATGGGACTTCATCAAGATTAAAAGTTTCTGCACAGCCAAGGAAACAGTCAAAAAAACTAAGAGGCAGCCCACGGAATGGGAGAATATATTTGCAAATGACACTACAGATAAAGGACTGGTATCCAAGATCTACAAAGAACTTCTCAAACTCAATACGCGAGAAACAAATAAATCAAAAAATGGGCAGGAGATATGAACAGACACTTTTCCAATGAAGACATACAAATGGCTAACAGACACATGAAAAAATGTTAAAAATCATTAGCCATCAGGGAAATTCAAATCAAAACCACACTGAGATACCACCTTACACCAGTTAGAATGGCAAAAATAGACAAGGCAAGAAACAACAATTGTTGGAGAGGATGTGGAGAAAGGGGATCCCTCCTACATTGTTGGTGGGAATGCAAGTTGGTACAGCCACTCTGGAAAACAGTGTGGAGGTCCCTTAAAAAGTTAAAAATTGAGCTACCCTATGACCCAGCCATTGCACTACTGGGTATTTACCCCAAAGATACAGACGTAGTGAAGAGAAGGGCCATATGCACCCCAATGTTCATAGCAGCATTGTCCACAATAGCCAAATCGTTGAAGGAACCAAGATGCCCTTCAACAGATGACTGGATTAAGAAGTTGTGGTCCATATATACAATGGAATATTACTCAGCTATCAGAAAGAACGAGTTCTCAACATTTGCTGCAACATGGACGGCACTGGAGGAGATAATGCTAAGTGAAATAAGTCAAGCAGAGAAAGACAACTATCATATGATTTCTCTCATCTATGGAACATAAGAACTAGGAAGATCGGTAGGGGAAGAAAGGGATAAAGAAAGGGGGGTAATCAGAAAGGGGAATGAAACATGAGAGACTATGGACTATGAGAAACAAACTGAGGGCCTCAGAGGGGAGGGGGGTGGGGGAATGGGATAGACCGGTGATGGGTAGTAAGGAGGGCACGTAGTGCATGGTGCACTGGGTGTTATACGCAACTAATGAATCATCGAGCTTTACATCGGAAACCGGGGATGTACTGTATGGTGACTAACATAATATAATAAAAAATCATTAAAAAAAAGAAAGAAAGAAAAAAAAAAGAAGAAGATGTGGTCCATATATACAGTGGAATATTACTCAGCCATCGAAAAGAACGATTTCTCAACATTTGCTGCAACATGGACGGGACTGGAGGAGATAATGCTAAGTGAAATAAGTCAAGTAGAGAAAGACAATTATCACATGGTTTCACTCATTTATGGAACATAAGAAGTAGGAAGATCGGTAGAAGAAAGGGAAGAAGAAGGGGGGGTAAACAGAAGGGGGAATGAACCATGAGAGACTATGGACTCTGGGAAACAAACTGAGGGCTTCAGAATGGAGGGTGGTGGGGGAATGGGAGAGGCTGGTGATGGTTATTAGGGAGGGCACATGTTGCATGGTGCACTGGGTGTTGTATGCAGGTAACGAATCATGGAACTTTACATCAAGGGCTAGGGATGTACTGTATGGTGACTAACATAATTGTTATTATTTTTTTAAAAAAGTTAAAAATAGAACTATCCCACAATCCAGCAATTTCACTACTAGGTATTGACCCAAAGAATACAAAAATATTAATTCAATAGGATACATGCACCCCAATATCTATAGCAGCATTATCTACAATGGCCAAATTATGGAAACATCCATAGACTGATGAATGGATGAAGATGTGATGTGTGTATATAGATATACAAGTGCACTTGTGATGAGCAGTGGGTGTTGTAGAAATGTTTAATGTATTGTACATCTGGAACTAACATTGCACTGTACATCAAATAAACGGAATTCAAATAAAAACTTAAGATGACCAGAGAGCAAAAAATGATCAATGTACTTCAAAAATCCTTCCCTTATCTCACTTCCATATTTTAATCATACCAATGAGAAATCAGTTTGAGAAATGTTATTCTACACAGACACACACACAGACACACACAGGAACACGCACTGGAATATCACTCAGCCATTAAAAAGAATGAAATCTTGCCATTTGCAATGATGTGGATGGAGCTAGAGAATATTATGCTAAGAGAAATGAGTTAGTCAGTGAAAGACAAATACCATATGTCAAATTTAAGAAACAAAACAAGCAAAAGAAAACAAGGAAAAAGAGTGGTCGTCTTTTCTTTTCTGAGACAAAGGTCAAGGCTGTTTGTCCACTGAATTTCTTTTCAGAATTTGTGAAACTCTATAAAGATTGAATTCACAGTTTCTTTTTAAAATTATATATTTATATTAGGATTTGACTAGAGCAAATCCTAAATGCAAAAAAATATATATTACTAAAGAAAATATTCACTTAATAAGGCCACTTTACAATAATCCATATGCATAAAAAATAGATAATTGATTTTATAAAATATGTATAATCAAGAAATTGAGTAAAAAAAATAAAATAAATAATGCCCAGACTAAGGAGTTAAGGTACAAATCACAAATCATTAGCCAAACCATCAAGGAAAAATGTACATCCTTTTGTCCCTAAAATGATTTTCAGATTTAATTCTGTTTACTTATTCCTTAATATCTTGTGGTTCATTCTCCTCTTCTAACCTACCTTTAGTTCTTTGTTCTTCCCTTGTCAGCCCTCTTTCACCATCATATCCTGGCCTGCTTATAAAACTATGTATTACGTAGTGTTATATTTTTAAGAAACTCTTAATAAGTTATGTTTATATGACCTCAAACTGTATAAAATGAAAATGTAAATTAACAAGGAAAAAATATTAACATGTAGCTTTATGTCTTACTCTTCTGAATCCTCAGGTTTTCCTTTGTCTTTTTTCTTCTCAGTTTTTATAGTTTTCTTTGTCCGATCATGTGTAGACTTTGTTTTCTGTGTAATTTAATATATGACAGAAATAGTTAATGAGGTAATAAATTAGAAAGAAATAAAAGATAATATACATTACTAAGATTTCAATTTTACTTTGAGAATTGCTATGCTGTTTCAAGGAAAATTAAACAGAAGCAAAACAAAATAAAGGATATAGTCAGAATATTTCCTATGGCAATTTACTGAATGTAAATTGTATACAAGCTAATATATATCAAAAAAATTAAGTTCCCCTGACAAATTACAGCCAGTTCTTCTAAAGTATAACATATGCCTTCCTGAAAATCATCTTACTATGAAAAATCATGCACTAAAAACTTCAGGATGTATGAGAGAAATGAGGTAAGGTGCCCAGCATGCAAAAAACACTGCCAATGATACATTTTTTTAAAAAAATAGAAACCTAATAAGAACCGTTCTGTTTTACACAGTTAAATGATTTAAGAAATACATAATACTAGAAATATAGCTAGCTCTTTATCTTGAGGAAGACTTGAAACTTGTTTGTGGAAATGAGCATCGAATAGCTTGCAACTTGTTTTTGTGCAATTTTGGAAGAAGTGTTACCTGAAATTGGATGAAAAGTTGTAACAGACGTGGACTGGTTTGTCACACTACAAACACGGTGAATGAACCTATATAGTGTATAGAGTCAATTTTCTGCTTTCACCCAGTACTTTTCACAGATGAAATTGTGCGTAAACACATGTAAAATTCATATTTGGCTCAAATTGTTCGTGTTCAAACAAATTTGCATTTCAAAGCAAATATAGGAGAACTAACCACATATTTTAAAGTATTCTTGAACTATGTAGTAACAGATTATTTTATACAAGAAAGTGAGAAAAAACCTAACAATTAGATTATTGAAATTTATAGATGCCCTTAATGATAGAGACCTATTAAGGCACGCATTAGGTGTTTATTTCCTGTATTATACCACAACTTCCAACACACAAAATCACTAGTGGCAAAGTTCTCACTAGTTAAACAAAAAGTGTAATAATTCCTCATAAAATACGAAAAATAAGTATAATGATGAATTTTTAATGAGAATTGTTAAGGTCCCCAAATAACTTTCTAGCTTAAATATCAGTTTTGGGATATATTCCCTATGTGGAAAAATCTAATATACATTGACAATTAAAAAATACTTTAAAAGCGAAAAAGAAAAAGACTAAAAAATAGTGATAAAAAATGATCAATAGATCATCAGTGAGTTGTGAGAAAACTTCAAGTGACTAATATGCTTGTAATTGCAGTATATGATGGAGAGAAGAGGTAAGGAAAGAAAATAAATATTTGAGGAAACAATGGCCAAATTTTATTCACAAATTTGACAAGAACTATGGCTTGTGGTTCTTTGACAAGAACTATGGTTCTTGTCAAATATAGACTGCAATAACCTAAAACAAGACTGTAAGCGCTTTACTGTAAAGCAACCAATAAAGCAATCAGTTGAGCAGCAAATACAAAAGTAATAAAGAGTTTGTTACCTGGATGCGGGGTGCTATTGTAACATATAACTAAAAATGTAGCAGTGGCTTCAGAATTGGACAATAGGCAGAAGCTGAAAGAATTTTATGAAGCATGAAAAAAATATATTTAGCAAATTATGAAAAGAAGAAAAATACTTTAACTTGATAAATGATATTGAGAAAGAGAGGCAGGCACAGGTATGCTGACTGACCACAGAAACAAGAAAACGTTCCCTTTATAACTGGGAACAAATGAAAAATACCCACTCTCCTCATGTCTATTCAGTATCATTCTAGGGGTCTTTCCCAGTGCAGCAAGGCAAAAAAGAAAAAAGAAAAAAAAAAAGAAATAGCATTTCAAATTGAAAAGCAAGAAAATTTAGGCAATTATTATTCACACATACTTTGACTTTGCAAGTAGGAAATAAAAAGCTAACCATGATGACAGTTTAGGTAGATTTCCAGATGCAAAATTCAATACAGAAAAATTTATTACACTTCCCTAATAGTAGTTTAAAATATCTTTTAAAAAGACAGCAATTAAAATACCATAAAAATATGAAACATCTAAGATTAACAAAATGAATGAGCTTTATGAAGAAAATCATAAACACTGTAAGCATTAAAGAAAACCTTAAAAATGGAGACATTTAATATTTATAAACAAATAGGTAAATCTTGATATCCTAGATGTAAACGTCTACAATTTGATGTACAGATTTAATGCAATTGTAGAATTTGACACATTAACTCTAAAATTTATACAAAAGTGCAAAGACCAAAAAATAAATAAGTTCTTATAAATAACAAGGTAGGTTGACTTGCCCTACAAAATATCAGGACCTGTTCTAAATCTCTAGCCATTAAGGATTCCAGGCATTAACACAGAACTACACAAGACCAGTGGAACAGAATAGAAAGTAGAAACAAATCTTTAAGCAGTGACATTTTCTAGAAACAGCATACCAAAACATACACAGGTAGAAGATCCCTTTTAGGAAGCTATTATAGAAAACCAGGTGTTAGCAGAAATGAAATAAATAAGGAGACAAACTGTAGGCCAAATGTGCCTTGTGGTCTTTTTTGTAAATAAAGTTTTATTGCAACATAGCCGTGCTCATTCATTTGTGACTATTTTCATACTATAGAAATGGACTTAAGTTGCAACATAGGCTGTATGGCTTACAAAACCTAAAATACTCATCTAGCCCAGTAAATGTTTGCTGATACCTGGAATAACAAAATGGATAACTCAGTAATTAGGGAAATACTACCAAGTTATAGTAGACACAGGATATTTGTGCCCAGTATCCTTTTTACCTTTTGTTAAGAAACAGCACTACATTTTAAGGCAGGTTCTGCACTTCCCCCATCTCAAACTGTCCTGGTGACATTTTACCTAAGTGAAGTCAATAAGATCTAATCACTTAAAAATTGACTATTACGGAAGGGAAGCAGTTGGAGCTGAGTAAACCCAGAGTCACTATCCAAAGGGATGGGGGGTAGGGGAATAGCTTCTCCTTCCACATATCTCCTTCACATTTCCCCTTCACATTTCCACACAATGATCACAAATGCTACAAGTAATTTCCAATGAAAGAAGTTAAGAACAGTCATTCACTGATTACATCTCACATATGTAAAGTATAAGAAATGTGGCCACTGAACGTTAATATTTTTTATTTTGAAGTTTTCATTTAAATTTCAGTTAGTTAACATATAATGTAATATTAGTTTCAGGTGTAGAATTTAGTGATTCATCACTTACATACAATACCCAGTGCTCATCATGACAAGTGCCCTACTTAATACCCATCACCCATTTAACCCAGTTGAGGAGTGAAGCAGTAATGACGTGCAGGAATGGAGACAAAAATGAATAAGAGGTATAATCTATCGACAAGCACAAAGTTTCTATAAATCAAACAAGAAAACCATGTTGTATCACAGACCATATATTGAAGAGATTCATACAGAAATAATTGTTCTATAGAGCAGAATAATTGCGGTTTAGAGACACAAAACCTAAAGAAATAACACAAGAAAGCAAAATCAGAAACTGTGGCAACATCTTCAAGTCATCTAAAAAGCTCCCAAGTTTTTTGTATGTGGATCTAGTGCATGATTAAGGTGTTGCAAAATTCCTACACTTGGCCAGACTATTCAATTATTTAATATGACAATTACTACTTTATATCTATTTATTTACTTATTTTTTAAATTTTCTATTCCTACTTGGAATGCTACCTAAATGAAATTATTCCTCACTGAACATACGTGACAGCCTTGATCTAATATATTGAACACTTGTGTAGGATCACTGCTTCTCTAACTGATTAAAGAGCAAATTTTCTGGTCCTCCTTCTGCTTCCTCCTCTAGTAAGAAAGAAATATCAAGAAACCAACATTAATGAATTCAAGGGTACTTTCCTTTATTTGATTTGACCTTACATTGAAATATAGAGTTTATGAATTTATGAATTTAAATGGTTAATAAATTTTTTTCTAAACCATTTGATTTTGTCTATAGTTTGACTTTTATAAGTTATTTAAAAATAGCAAAAGAGAAAAAAAGCAGACAAATTTTATCCTTAGTATTTCTTCTATTCACTCTACTTAGTATAGTGAATGTGTACACATACATTACATAACTGCAAATACAATAAAATGTATTTAAGATATATTTGAGGAGGTGGGAGAGAAGATGGTAGATGAGTAGGACCCCAGACTCGTCTCATCGCACAAACACAACTAGATAACTATCAAATCTTTCTAAATACCCCAGAAATTATCCTGAAGACTAACAGAACAAACTCCACAATGGGAAAGAAGAAGCCACATCAAAGAAGTTCTGAAGTAGGGAGACATGGTTTGGAGGAGAAACAGGATGAGGAAGCAGAAGGCCAGCTGAGGACAAAGCAGAAGCTGACACCCGACACCGACCCCCCCCCCCAACCATATGATATGTGTGACATTCCTCAGGCATTCTGGCTGCCCTAAAGCTATGGAAAGGAAAAATAAATAGTTAACTAATAGAGATCACAATCCTGCAGGATAGGAGTCTCCCTCAGTTTACAAATGTCCCAGTGAATTACAAGGAAGAAGCTTTCTTATCAATAGCCTAACTTCCAGAGACCCATAACTCAGTTTCCTGAAGCCCTAACATCACCCTCCCCTCCATAAAATTGAGGGAGGCTGAGGCAGAAGGAAATGTAAATAAAATTGAATTTCTTTTAAACCTACAGCCCATTGATAAGGATGTGTGATAGGAGGAATGTAACATTCCTCCAGAAAGCTCCCAACTATCTTACTGTTAATGCCTTACCAGAAGGAAAAATAACCTTAACTTGACAAATAGCAAAGCCAACAGTATCCTGTGTGTCTTCTTTAATACATGAAAGTTCTTTTCAAACCTCCCTTTTCCTTACCTCCCCCAACCCCATAGTATATGATCACCACCCCTCACGACCCCACTGCAGCTCTTTCTGCCCATGGGTCCTGTCTCTGTGCTTTAATAAAATCACCTTTTTTGCACCAAAGACGTCTCAAGAATTCTTTTTTGACCATCGGCCTCAAACTCTAACATCTTTCCTACATCAAAACAGACTTTTGGTGCTGCGGAGGAGAGGGAGCTGTGGTCATAGAGAAAGCCAAGTGAGAGAGGAGCACACAGGGGAATACACAAGGAAAAAATTTCCCCAAAGTCATTGGCTTGGAAAACAAGAGGGGTGGATTTTTATGACCTTTTGCAACAGACAGGCCTTAAAGACTAGAGTTTGAAAGGTCACCAGGATTGGCTGTTAGACCCCAGAGGGCATTGCCCTACTCCTGGAGAAAAGGGACATATGGTGTGGAAACAGTGATCTGAAAAATGCCTGGGTCAGCATTTATAGTGATGCCTCTCTGGGGACAAAGTTGCTGGCTGGTACCATTTCTCTCCCCCACCCCTCACCATAAACACAGAGCCAACTGAGGTAAGTAGCACAGCACCAACACTAGCTACCTAACCTGCTTACACCTGCTTACACCCCTGCACTCTGGCAGTACTGCCCTTCTCCATCAAGCTTGCCTCAGTCCCAGCAGAATGGGACCCTCCCCCAGAAGACCAGCAGAAACCCCTGCCCACAGCACATCTCCCAACCAGAGAGTTTGGCAGGGTTTCAGTTCTAGTGGAAGTAGTATCAGGTCTCATTTAACAAGCAGACCAGAGCAAGCCTTGTTAAAAGTCACCATATTCTGGCCGAGGACCAAACACTGCCAACTGCAGGTGAGGACAGGCTTTTCAGATGACTGGCCTGAAGGATAGAGCAGCCAAAATACAGCAGCAAAGCACATGCAGCACACACCAGAGACACTCCCTTGAAGTGCCAGGCCCTGGGCACTATAAGATCTCTTCTTCGTAAAGCCATTACCTCTCAGGAGCAGGAAACATAAGTGGCTTTTCTAACACAGAGAAGGCAGAGACTTAAACAAAATGCCAAGACAGAGGAATTCATTCCAAATGAAAGAATAAGATAAGGTCATGGCCAAAGACCTAAGTGAAACGGATATATGTAACATGCCTGATGGAGAATTTAAAACAACAGTCAAGGATACTCACTGGACTTGAAATAAGAATGGAAGACTTCAGCAAGGCCCTTACCCCAGAGATAAAAGTTAAAAAGAAATCATTCAGAAATGAAAAATGCAATAACCAAGATTGGAAACAGACTGGATGTAATGAATACAAGGCTGGAAGCAGAAAAACAAATAACTGATACAGAAGATAAAATAATGGAAAATAATGAAGCTGAACAAAAGAGAGAAGGAGGAATGGAACATGAGAACAGACTTAGGGAACTCGGTGACTCCGCCAAACATAATAACATTCATATTATGGGAGTCCCAGAAGAAGAGGAGAGAGAAAAGGAGGCAAAAAATTTATTTGAGGAAAAAATAGCTAAAAACATCCCTAATCTGGGGAAGGAAACACAAATCCATATCCATGAGGCAGAGAGAACTCCCATCAAAATCAACAAAAGCAGACCAACAATACCAAGACATATTGTAACTAAATTTGCAAAATATAGTGATAAAGAAAAACAACCTTAAAAAGGCAGCAAGACAAAAGTCCCTAACTTACAAGGGAAGACCCTTAGGGCTAGAAGGAGATTTTTCAAAAGAAACTTGGCAAGCCAGAAAAGAGTAGCATGATATACTCTAACTGCTGAATGGGGGAAATCTGCAGCCAGAATATTCTATCCAGCAAGGCTATCATTCAAAATAGGAGAGATAAAGAGTTTCCCAGAGGAACAAAAACCAAAGGAGCTCATAACCATTAAACCAGCCCTGCAAGAAATATGAAAGGGGACTCTTTGAGTGGAAAAATCTCCAGGACACTGACTTTACAGGTAATACAATGGCACCAAATTCATATCTATCAATAATTACTCTGAATATACATGGACTAAACACTCCAATCAAAAGACAAAGGGTGTCAGAATGGATATAAAAACAAGACCCATCTATATGCTGCCTACAAGAGACTCATTTTAGAACTAAAGACACCTTCACTGAAAGTGAGGGGATGGCTAAACATTTACCATGCAAATGGAGGTCGAAAGAAAGCTGGAGAAGCAATATTTATGAGATAAATTAGATTTTAAACCAAAGACTGTAACAAGAGATGAAGAAGGAAGTAATATAGGGGACTATCCAACAAGAAGATCTAACAATTGCAAATCTTTATGCCCCCAAGATGGGAGCACCCAAATATATAAAACAATTAATAACAAACATAAAGGAACTAACTGATAATAATACAATAATAATAGGGAATTTTAACACCCCATTTACATCAATGGACAGATCATCTAAGCAGAAAATCAATGAGGAAACAATGGCTTTGTATGGCATACTAGACCAGATGGACTTAACAGATATATTCAGAACATTCCATCCCAAAGCAGTAAAATACTCATTCTTTTTGAGTGTACATGGGACAATCTCCAGAATAGCTCACATACTAGGTCACAAATCAGACTTCAACAAGTACAAAAAAACTGAGATCATACCATGCATATCTTCTAACTACAATGCTATAAAACTTAAAGTCAACAACAAGAAAATATTTAAAAAGACCACAAATACATGGAGGTTAAACAATATGCTAGAAAACGATGAATGGGTCAACCAGGAAATCAAGAAGAAAAAAAATTTTTGTGGAAACAAATGAAAATGAAAACACAATGGTCCAAAATATTTGGGATGCAGCCAAAGTGGTTCTAAGACAGAAGCATATAATAATACAGGCCTACTTCAAGAAGCAAGAAAAATGAAAAAAGATGGCAGAGGAGTAGGGGACCCTATTTCAGCTGGTCCCCTGAATCAAGATGGGTATCTACCGAACCATCCTGAAACCCACAAAATCAGCCTGAGACATAAGAAGATACATCTGGATCTCTACAAATGAACATCTCCAGCGCTGAGTATTGAGGTACAAAGCAGGGAGCCGTGAATCCGCGCACAGATATCAGAAGATAAACAGAAGGGGGAGGGAGTGGCTGTGCTTGGGCGCCGGGAAGCAGAAGCCTCCTGTGCTGGGGAGCCGGCTGGACTTGCAGACCTTGCGGACCGGTAGTAGGTGGGGGGTGGGGCGGAACTAGACTGAAACAGGGAGTTCGGGGTGCCCGTGAACCCGACTAAAACTGGGAGCTTGGGAACGCTCGAAACAGACTGAAACTGGGAGCTCCTGAGTGTGCACTCGAACCAGACTGAAAACTGGAGCTCTGGAGAGCACGCAAGAACCAGACTGAAACCGGGAGCTCGGAAGCGCACGCAGGAACCCAGGACAGCTGGTGGTGTTAGAAGCACAAAGGGCAGAGATGTGCTGGCCCTGGGAGCGAGGATGGGAGAACGGCTGTGGGGCACACAATCCGGGACACTGCGGGTTTTTAGCAGCACCAACAGAAATGGAGTTAGAGTGGCCAGGAGAGCTCAGTAAAGAGCAGACTGTGAACTCCCTGTTCTGAGACAGAGGTTTGAATATGGTCACTGCAGCTCTGACCCTCAGAAGAGTGACAGAGAGCCTCCAGGGAAAGCCCCCAGAGAACAAAAGCCTGGGAAAACCGGTTTTCACTGTGTCTATCGCCCCTGCCACAGGGGACAGGGCAACTCTACCCAAACAGGGTTACCTGACTATCAGCATGCCAGGCCCCTCCCCCAGAAGGCAGGCTGAAAAAACAAGCCCACATCCCTAACGTCCCTATAAAACAAATGCATCTTTCTTGGGTCCTGGTCAATAATTTGGGCTCTGTACATCCCTACAACCACACCTCATCAGAATGACAAGGAGGAGGAACCCCCCAAAAAAGGAAAGAAACAGAGACTGTGGCCTCTGCCACAGAACTAATGGATATGGATATAACCAAATTGTCTGAAACGGAGTTCAGAGTAACAATGGTCAAGATGATGTGTAGGCTTGAAAAAAATATTAATGAAAATATTAACGAGAATATAGAATCTCGTTGGGCAGAAATGAGAACAAATCTGGCAGAAATTAAGAATGCTATGAATCAAATGCAGTCTAAACTGGATGCTCTGTTGGCCAGGGTAAATGAGTCAGAAAACGAATTAGTGAGTTAGAGGATGAGATGATAGAAAAGGAAGAAAGAGAAGAAACATGGCTTAAAAAACTCCACTTTCAAGAGAAAAGACTACGGGAGATTACTGACTCCATGAAACATTCCAATGTCAGAATCATCAGCATCCTGAGAGGGTGGAGAAAGAGAGAGGTCTAGAAGAAATATTTGAACAAATTGTAGCTGAGAACTTCCCTAATCTGGCAAAGGAAACAAGCATTCATGTCCAAGAGGCAGAGAGGACAACAGACTGACAGCACGTCACATAAGAGTACAATTCGCAAATCTTAGATCCAAGGAAATGAAAGCGGCGAGGGGGAAGAGATTCCTCATGTACAGAGGGAGGACTATCAGAATAATGTCGTACTTGTCTACAGAGACCTGGCAAGCCAGAAAAAGCTGGCAAGACATATTTGGAGCACTAAGTGAGAAGAACATGCAGCCAGGGATCCTTTATCCATCAAGGCTGTCATTCAGAATAGATGGAGAGACAAGGACCTTTCAAGACCGGCAGAAACTGAACGAATATGTGGCCACCAAGCCAGCCCTACAAGAAATATTAAGGGGGGTTCTATAAAAGTAAAAAGACCCCAAGAGTCATACAGAACAGAAATTTACAATCTATAGAAACAAAGACTTCACAGGCAACATGACAACATTAAAATCATCTCTCTCAATAATCACTCTCAATGTGAATGGCCTAAATGCTCCCATAAATGACACAGGGTTGCAGATTGGATAATCTGACCCATCCATATGCTGTCTATAAGAGACTCATTGTGAACCTAAAGATACATCCAGACTGAAGTGAAGGGATGGAAAACCATTTTTCATGCCAATGGACCTCAAAAGAAAGCTGGGGTAGCAATTCTCATATCAGACAGATTACATTTTAAGCTAAAAACTGTAGTTAGAGATACAGAAGGGCATGATATTATTTTTAAAGGGCATATCCAACAAGAGGATCTAACAATTATAAATATCTATGCCCCCAACAGGGGAGCAGCCAGATACACAAGCCAACTCTTAATCTGAATAAAGAGACATACAGATAATAATACATTAATAGTAGGGGACCTCAACACTCTGTTCTCAGCAACAGACAGATCATCTAATAGAAAATCAACAAAGAAACTAGACATACTGGACTAGATGGACCTCATAGATATATACAGAGCACTACACCCCAGAACAACAGAATACTCTGTTGTTCAACACAGTACTAGATGTCCTAGCAATAGCAATCAGACAACAAAAAAGAATAAAAGGTATTCAAATTGACAAAGAAGAAGTCAAACTCTCTCTCTTCACAGATGACATGATACTTTATATGGAAAACCGAAAAGACTCCACCCCCAAATTACTAGAACTCATACAACAATTCAGTAATGTGGCAGGATACAAATCAATGCTCAGAAATCAGTTGAATTTCTATACACTAACAATGAGACTGAAGAAAGAGAAATTAGGGAATCAATTTCATTTACAATAGCACCAAAAACCATAAGATACTTTGGAATAAACTTAACCAGAGACGTAAATGATCTATACTCTATAAACTACAGAACACTGATGAAAGACATTGAAAATGACACAAAAAGATGGAAAAAACATTCCATGTTCATGGATCAGAAGAATAAGCATAGTTAAAATGTCTATGTTACCCAGAGCAATCTACACTTTCAATGCCATCCCGATCAAAATACCAATGACATTTTTCAAAGAACTGGAACAAACAGCCCCTAAATTTGTGTGGAACCAGAAAAGACCCTGAATCGCCAAGGAAATGTTGAAAAAGAAAAACAAAGCTGGGGGCATCACATTGCCTGATTTCAAGCTGTACTACAAAGCTGTGATTGCCAAGACAGCATGCTACTGGCACAAAAACAGTCACATAGATTAATGGAAGAGAATAGAGACTCCAGAAATGGACCCTCGACTCTATGGCCAACTAATCTTTGACAAAGCAGGAAAAAACATCCAGTGGAAAAAAGACAGTCTCTTCAATAAATGGTGGTGGGAAAATTGGACAGCTATATGGAAAAGAATGAAACTTGACCACTCTCTCACACCATACACAAAGATAAACTCCAAATGGATGAAAGACCTCAATGTGAGACAGGAATCCATCAAAATCAGAGAGGGAACATAGTCTGTAACCTCTTCGACATCGGCCACAGCAACTTATTTCATGACTCATCTCCAAAGGCAAGGGAAACAAAAGCAAAAATGAATTTTTGGGACTTCATCAAGAGAAAAAGCTTTTGCACAGCAAAGGAAACAGTCATCAAAACAAACAGGCAACCCACAGAATGTGAGAAGATATTAACAAATGAAACTGCAGATAAAAGGCTGGTATCCAAGATCTATAAAGAACTTCTCCAACTCAACACCCAAGAAAAAAATAATCAAATAAAAAAATGGGCAAAAGATATGAACAGACACTTTTTCAATGAAGACATACAAATGGCTAACAGACACATGAAAAAATGTTCCACATCATTAGCCATCAGGGAAATTCAAATCAAAACCACATTGAGATTACTACCTTACGCCAGTAAGAATGGCAAAAATTGACAAGGCAAGAAACAACAAATGTTGAAGAGGATGTGGAGAAAGGGGATCCCTCTTACACTGCTGGTGGGAAGGCAGTTTGGTACAGCCGCTTTGGAAAACAGTGTGAAGGTCCCTTAAAAAGTTAAAAATAGAGCTACCCTATGACACAGCAATTTCACTACTGGGTATTTATCCCAAAGATACAGACATAGTGAAGAGAAGGGCCATATGCACCCCAATGTTCATAGCAGCATTGTCCACAATAGCTAAATTGTGGAAGGAGCCTAGATGCCCTTCAACAGACGAACGGATAAAGATGTCGTCCATATGTACAACGGAAGAGTACTCAGCCATCAGAAAGAACGATTTCTCAACATTTGCAGCAACATGGATGGGACTGGAGGAGATTATGCTAAGTGAAATAAGTCAAGCAGAGAAAGACAATTATCATGTGGTTTCACTCATTTGTGCAACATAAGGAATAGCAGGGAGATCGGTAGGAGAAGGAAGGGAAGAATGAATGGGGGGTAAACAGAAGGGGGAATGAACCAGGAGAGACTATGGACTCTGGGAAACAAACTGAGGGTTTCAGAGGGGAGAGGGGTGGGGGATGGGCTAACCCGGTGATGGGTATTAAGGAGGACACGTATGGAACACTGGGTGTTATACGCAAACAATGAATCATGGAACACTACACCAAAAACTAATGACATACTGTACGGTGACTAACATAATAAAAAAATTTTAAAAAAATAATAAAATACATATTAAATGCAAAAAAAAGCAAGAAAAATCTCAAATAAACAAATTAACATTACACCGAAAGAAGCTGGAAAAAGAACAACAAATGAAGCCTAAAGCCAGCAAAAGGAGGGAGGTAACAAAGATTAGAGCAGAAACAAATGCTTTAGAAACTAAAAAAACAACAGAACAGATCATTGAAACCAGGACCTGGTTCTTTGAAAAATTTAATAAAATTGATAAACCCCTAGCCAAACTTTGTAACACAAAGAAAAGAGAAAGGACCCAAATAAATAAAATCACAGATCAGCGGAGAAATAATAACCACCACCCAAAAATACAACCAGCATAAGGGAATATTATGAAAAAACTGTATGCCAATAAGCCTGGAAGAAACAGATAAATTCCTAGAAACAAATAAACATACAAACACCCATATTAAAATAGGAAGAAATATAAATTGAACAAATCAATGACCAGCAACCAAAATCAACAAAAGCAGACCAACAACACCAAGACATATTGTAACTAAATTTGCAAAATATAGTGATAAAGAAAAACAACCTTAAAAAGGCAGCAAGACAAAAGTCCCTAACTTACAAGGGAAGGTCCATAGGGCTAGAAGGGCTAAAAACAGACTCTTAGCTATAGAGAACAAATTGAGGGTTACCTAGTAAGGAGGTGGATGGGGGGATGGGTTAAGCAAGTGATGGGAATTAAGGAGTGCACTTGCTATGATGAGCACTGGGTGTTGTATGTAAAGGTTGAATCAGTAAACTATACACCTGAAGCTAATATTACACTGTATGTTAACTGGAATTTTTTTAAACTTAAAAAGATATTTTGAAAATGCTAATTTATTGAGATTTCGATAAATAAATATTTGATCTAGAAATGTCTTGGAATTTTAAATTTTATGTCCTTTTTTCATAGCATCTTTTTGGTTTTAATAGCTATATAGTAATTTAGAAAATAGCATTATTTTATTGTTTAAAGCACAGCTGTTAACCATTATTAATATCAAAAATGTATTATAAAACATTTAAATATATCTTTGATTTCTATCCTACAATAATAAGGTTTTTTAGGTATTCTACCATTTTCAGACACTAAAATTGAACTAACCTCAGTATTCTTCAACTTTTGTAGTTCATTTTCCAGCCCCAATTTCTCCTCTAATAACACTTGAAAATCATTTTCCATTTGTTTGTATTTCTAAAAACAAATATTATAATTTCAGTAAGAATGAAAAGCACATTTCAATATAGAGAAATTATTTGGGCACTTAATTATTACAGTAAGAAAGTCTTCATTAACTCATTAAAATAATGAACCACTGGTATTAATCTGCATAATGAATGATAATTGGGGCTGAAAGAGTCAAGCCAACTAGAAGTACAAGGAATAGAAATTTAGAAGACTATGGGGTATATAGTTCAATATTTCAGAAGTGAAGTGTTTTTGAATGATAATAAGGTCTAGTAAAATCAAAAAAGGATATTATTTATCCCAGGTCACATATGCATAGGAATTTCTTGAATAAACTGAGGAAGTATTGAATCTTTCAGGTTATACATCCTGACAAAGGATGTAAAGGGCAAAGTGCAGTTTCAAACTGAGAGTGCTATACTTACAGCCTCTAACAAACCTTGATCACTCGCAGCTCTGAAAAACAAACCAAAAATAACTATAATGTATTATCATTTTACATGTATATTTTTAGTTATGTAACATACTTCTATATTTTCTTTGAAAAAATATTAAGATAATACAAACAAGGTTAAAGAACACTTGGACTACCATTCCAAAAATTCAATTCTCTCTCTAGAGATATCAGATTGTTGTGTATCTTTTCAGAACTTGTTTGATGCATTCATAAAATGCTACATATACCTATTCAATTCTATAATTTTTGTTAGTGGGTTAGATGACTTTCGTTTTCTTTTTCACATTAATGACATCAATGTATATATTGTCTTAAACTTATTATTTTCACTTAACACAATGTCTGAGATCTATTTATATTGGTAAACACAGATATATTTCACTCCTTGGAAGTACCACTTCTTATTCCATAGCAGGATTTGGCAAGCTTTTTCTCTTAAGGACCAGAGAGGAAATATTTTAGACTTTGCAGGCCAGATGATTGGTCACTACCCCAGCTCTGCAAAAGCAGCTATAGATGACAGGTAAATGAATGGGTATGGCTAGGTTTGACTCATAGGCTGCAGTTTGCTGAACACTGTTCCAAGGTATGGGTAAACTATAGATTTTTTTGATAAATGAGTTATTTATTATAATCAAAAATTTTAAGCTTTATTTTTTAAGATATAATTAACATACCATCCAATTAATTCATTTAAAGTGTACAGCTCAATGGGTTTTAATATATTCATCAAGTTGAGCATCTATTTTAACTATTTAATTTTAGAACATTTTAATTACCTCAAAAAGAAATCCTGTACTCATTAACAGTCACTCCCCATTCTTCCCAGCACTGCCTCAACACTGGCAGGCACTAATCTACTTTCTGTCTCTAGAGATTTGCCTATTCTGGATATTTCATTTAAATAAAGATACATACTATGTGGTCTTTTGAAGCTGATTTCTTACACTTAGCATAATGTTTTCAAGGTTCATCCATGTTGTAGCATATATTAGTGCTGTGTTCCTTTTTATTGCCAAATATTATTCCATTGTACCAGTGTATACATTTTATTTATCCATTCATCAGTTTATGGGCATTTATATTTTTTCCGATTTGGAGCTATTATGGCACATGCTACTATGAATATCCATGTACAAGTTTTTGCTTATATATGTCTTCAATCACTCAGGTATAACCTAGGAATAGAATTTCTGAGTCATATGTTGACTTTGTATTTAACATTTTGAAGAACTGACAAACTGGTTTTCATAGCAGACAGACCACTTCAATTCCACCAGCAACGTATGACGGTCTCAGTTCCTCTACATCCTTGCCAACAATTATTATTGTCATCTCTTTTTTCTTATAGCCATCCTAATGGGTGTGAAGTGGTAAATCACTGCACTATTGATTTGAAATTCCCTAATGAAAATGATGTTGAACATCATTTCATGTGCTTATTGACCACTGGTATATCTTGCTTCAGAATAGGTCTATTCAGAGATTTGTCCATTTTTAATTTGGGTTATTTATCTATTACTGGGGCATAAGTGCTATTTATATATTCTGGATACAAGTCCCTTATCAAATATATGATTCATGAATAGTTTTTGCAATCCGAGTTAGCTTTTCACACTCTTGATGTATCATTTGTAGTACAAAAGTTTTTAATTTTATGACAGTCAACTTATCTATTTCCTTTCTTTTGTTTGTTGTGCTTTTGGTGTCTTATTTAAGAAGCCATTACCTTACTCAAAGCCACAAAGATTTATTCCTATGTTTCTTCTAAAAGGTTTATAATTTTAGCTCTTAAATTTAGATCTTTGGTAATTTTTGAGTTAGGTCTAGTGGATGGCATGAAGAAAGGATGCAACTTCATTCTTTCACATAGGGATATCCAGTTGTCCAAGTATCAGTTATTAAAAAGACTATTTTCCACAAATGATATATCCAATAAAAGGTTAGTATCCAAAATATATAAAGAATTTACCAAAGTCAACACCAAAAAAAACTACAATCTGATTTTTAAATGGGCAAAGGACATGAATAGACATTTTTCTGAAGACATAGACATAGCAAACAGACAAATGAAAAGATATTCAACATCACTAATCATTGGGGAAATGCAAATCAAAACCATGATAAGATATCACCTCCCATATGCTATAATGGCTAAAATAAAAAACACAAGAAATAACGAGCATTGGTGCAGATGTGGAGAAAAAGAAACCCTTGTGCACTTTTGGTAGGAATGCAAAGTGGAGCAGCCACTGTGGAAAACAGTATGGCGGTTCCTCAAAAAATTAAACATTAAACTACCTTACAAATCCAGTTATCACGCTACTGGGAATTTAACAAAAGAATACAAAAACACTAACTTAAAAGGATAGATGCACTCCTATGTTTACTGCAGCACTATTTACAATAGCCAAACTATGGAAGCAGCCAAAGTGTCCATCAATAGATGAACTGATAAAGAAGATACACAGAAATAGATGATATAGATGATATACATTAGATAGACGCTATATATTAGATAGATGATAGGTGATAGATAGATGATAGATATACAGACATGTTCAATGGAATATTATTCAGACATATGAAGAATGAAATGTTGCCATTTGCAACAACGTGGATCTAGAGGGTACAATGCTAACTGAAATATGTCAGAGAAAGACAGATATCATATGATTTCACTCATATGTGGAATTTAAGAAAACAAATGAACAAAGGAAAATAGAGAGAGAGACAGATCAAGAAATAGACTCCAAAATATAGAGAACAAACTGGTGGTTACCAGAGGAGAGGTGGGTGGGTGGATGGATGAAATAAGTAAAGGGGATTAATAATATGCCAAGTAATGTATAGAATTGTGAAATCATATTGTACATCTCTGAAACTAATATGAGACTATTTTAATTATATTTGAATAAAAAATAAAAATATTTTTTTAAAAAAAGACTATTCTTTTCTCCACTGAATTGTGTTGGCCTCCCTCTTAAAAATCAATTGACCATAAATGTAAGGGTTTATTTCTAGACATTCAATTTTATTCCACTCATGTATATAGGTCTAACCTTATGCCAGTACCACATTGTCTTGATTACTACAGCCTTGTATTAAGTTTTAAAATTAGTTAAATGTAAAAAAAAATGATAAAAAATAATAAAATTAATTAAATGTGAGTCCTCCAACTTTGTTCTTCTTAAGATTTCTTTGGTGATTCTGGATTCCTGGCATTTCTACATGAATTTTAGGATAAGCTTGTCAGTTCATCAAAGAGAAGGTTGAGATTTTGACAGAGATTGCATTGAATCGGTAGATCAATTTGAGGAACACTGCCATTTTAAGATTATTAAATCTAACAGCCAATAAAAATGGAATGTCTATCCATTTAATTAGGTCTTCTTTAAGTTCTTTCAATGTTTTGTGGTTTTCAGTGCACAAGTCTTACACTTCTTTTGTTAAATTATTTCTTGTCTTTGGTGGTATTTTATATGGAATTGTTTTATTTCATTTGCGGAATGTTCATCACTAGTGTACTAGTTTCCTAAGACTGCTGTAACAAAGTATCACAATCTGGGTAATTTAAAATTTATGTTCTTACATTTCTGGAGACTATAAATCTAAAATTAAGTTGTTAGGGCCATGCTCCCTCTGAAACTTCTAAAGGAGAATCCGTTTCCCTCTTCTAGCTTCTAGTAGTCCCTGGTACCGTTTGGATTGCAGCAGCATAAATCCAATCTCTGTCTCCATAACTTCTTCCCTCTTTGTGTACAGTCTTCTCCAATTATTACAAGGATACCAGTCATATTGGAATAAGGGCCAATCCTACCCCAGTATGACCTCATCTTAACTAATTACATCTGCAATTACCTTATTTGAAAATAAGTTCATTATGAGATACTAGGAGTTAGAACTTCAACATAACTCTTTGGGGGACACAATTCAACCTGTAACAAGTTAGTTTATAGAAACAATTGATTTTTATTTATAAATCTTGTATGCTGCAAAATGCGAATTCACTTATTTCTTCATATAGATTTTAGTGGATCCCTTAAAATTTTCTAAATACAAGATCATGACATCTACAAAAAGAGGTAGTTTTACTTCTTCCTTTCCAATATGAATCCCTTTCATTCCTTTTCTTCTCTAATTGCCCTGGCTATAATCTGTACCACAATGATGAATAGATGTGCTAAGCATGTCCTGCTTTCTTCCGGATCTTAGAATTAAGTATAGTGTTAACTCATAGAGTTAGCATACTAACTCATAGATAACCTTTATCAGATAAAGTTGTTAGGGCCGTGTTCTTTATAGATCTTGGATACCAGCCCATTATCTGAACTGTCATTTGCAAATATCTTCTCCCATTCTGTGGGTTGCCTCTTTGTTTTGTTGACTGTTTCCTTTGCTGTGCAGAAGCTTTTTATCTTGATGAAGTCCCAAGAATTCATTTTTGCTTTAGTTTCCCTTGCCTTTGGAGACATGTCTTGTAAGACGTTGCTGTGACCAAGGTCTAAGAGGTTGCTGCCTGTATTCTCTTCTAGGATTTTGATGGATTCCTGTCTCACATTGAGGTCTTTCATCTATTTTGAGTTTATCTTTGTGTATGGTGTAAGAAAATGATCTAGATTCATTCTTCTGCATGTGGCTGTCCAACTTTCCCAGCACCATTTATTGAAGAGACTGTCTTTTTTTCCAATGGATATTCTTTCCTGCTTTGTCAAGGATTAGTTGACCATAGAGTTGATGGTCCATTTCTTGCTTCTCTGTTCTGTTCCACTGATCTATGTGTCTGTTTTTGTGCCAGTACCATAATGACTTGATGATCACAGCTTTGTAACATAGCTTAAAATCCAGAATTGTGATGCCACAAGCTTTGGTTTTCTTTCTCAACATTCCTCTGGCTATCAGGGTCTTTTCTGGTTCCATACAAATTTTAGGATTATTTTTCCAGCTCTGTGAAAAATGTCAATGTTATTTTGATAGGGATTGCACTGAATGTGTAGATTGCTCTGGGTAGCGTAGACATTTTAACAATATTTCTTCTTCCAATCCATGAGAATGGAATGTTTTTCCGTCTCTTTGTGTCTTCCTCAATTTCTTTCATAAGCGTTCTGTAGTTTTTAGAGTACAGATCCTTTACCTCTTTGGTTAGGTCTATTCCTAAGTATCTTATGGTTATTGGTGCAATTATAAATGGGATAGATTCTTTAATTTCTCTTTCTTCAGTCTCATTGTTAGTGTATAGACAAGCAACTGATTTCTGTGTATTGATTTTATATTTTTTATATTTTATATTTAGATCTGTAGCAGAGAGTATTACCTCTGGCTCTTCCTTTTGTTGTGAATTCCTCCTTCTAGTCATTTTGCCCAGAGCAGAATAGATGAATGAGAGAACAAAATAAAAAATATCAACAACTGAAGAGAAGTACACACTAGATAAATCCAAGAGATCAGAAACCAAAAAAGAGAAAAAAAGGGAAAAAAGAGAGAATATAATCTCACAGGTGGACAAAACAGGGTGATCCACTTGGTCCTGGGTGTATTTTGGTCTGTTTGTTAGAAGACACTAAATCCCAAAATTGTAAAGAAAGCAAAATTTATATATATACAAAAATAAAATTGAACACAGTGAACAGAAGTCAAAAATGAAGAATATATCTATAAAATGTAAAAGTAAAAATTAAAATTAAAAAAAATACATAAAAACAGAGTTGATAAAATAAGAAACTAGTTAAAAAGGAAAAAAAAAAGGAAATTTTAAACTGAAAGACTAAAGACTCATGTGAAAAAACCTCCAATTCTATATACTACTTTCCCCTAACACAGAAATTTTTCATTTCTGAGTGATCTATAAACTTGGTATTTGCCTAAGGATCCTTCTGGTCTTCTGGGGAAGGGGCTGATGCTCTGATTCTCAGGTGTCTTTGCCTGAGCAGAGTTGCACCACCCCTTGCCAGGGGGCTGGGCTTAGTGTAAGCTGCTTTGGGTTGTTCTATGTGGCTTTAGTTCCCCAAAGGTGGGGCCCGGATCTCCAGTCCTGGAGCTGAAAGATCCTTGCCACCATTCTTCAGTGTACCCTCAGGGAAAGGCAGTCAGTCCCTTTTGTGTAGGCCAAACTCCCCAGACTCCTGCAGCGCACACCCACACCAATCCTCCCAGGGAAGGGTGGGGTGTCTCACCACCACCCTGCTGCTCGCTGGGCCTCTGCATTGAGCATGCACTTCCACTGCTCCTCCCAGGGGAAGGAGCTGGGTTTCACAGTGGTTGTCGCTTGCTGGGCCCCTGCTCTGAAGCAGTCACAGACTGTGCTGTGGTTTGCGGTTTATGGCAACACCTAGCTGAGAGGCCACTTGGGGGCTTGCTAATTATAGCCAGCTTCCCTGCTCCAATGCTTGGGAACTCTGCCATATTTAGGCTCCCCCTTTCTTTCTGTGACCCTAGGGATCCTGAGACCACATTGTCCCACCTAAGATTCCACCCCACTTCACCACCTGAGCACCTTTCAGGCAGGGTCATTCCTCACAGCAGACTTCTAAAAGTTCCAATTTTGTGCTCCACTGCTATACCACTTTCCAGCAGCCCGCTGACAGAGGCACCCTTCCCCCACGATTTATCTTCTGATATATCCCCTCAGATTCACATCTCCACACCTCCAACCCTGCAAAAAGTGGTCACTTTTCTATTTGTAGAATTGCAGCAATTTTCTTACATCTCAGGTTGAATTCCCAGGTGTTCAGAATGATTTGATAATTCAAGTTACCAGATGAAACTCGCTGCCCTATTCTGCCATCTTCCCTCCCTCCTAGTTCTGAATTTAAGGCTAAAACTACACTAAGACTTCTGCCACACCCTATCTTTATTTTAACAGAATTTTCAAGGATGTAACTGTAATAAGTTGTGTAAGGAGGCATCAACGGAGACCCTGAGTTCCCAGTATCACATGCCAAAGTAATGGGTGAGGCAGATGGCCATTAGCACTTCAAAAAAAAAGCAGGCAGCCAAGAAAGAGCATTAAAACCTTTCATTGATATGGACAATATAAAAGGGTCAGGAGAGAAGACTTAAGAGTATTTCTCTGCAGAGAGCTATTGGGTGCCTTGAGCCACATACAAACCCTTAAGGGAGAGGAGGATATGCTTGCCCTGATCACAAGCCTAGTGAGAGGCATTTTAAGAATACTTAGAAAATTGGGTGTTATCTGTAGTTATGGAGAAGGAAGCCAGTTGACAGTCAAGTAAGACTTTTCCTGTATACCTGACTTTTCTTTATTCTCTGTCTTCCCAAAGACATGGAGAACAGAAACTACAACTAGATACTTGGAAAGGAGGTAATGAAAGAGAAAAGTCAGTCATAACCCCTAGCAGTTTCCAGCTGGTATATTGGGTGGGAGGAAAAGGAGAGAAGTCTTTTTTTCTTTTTAAGATTTTATTTATTTATTTGACAGAGAGATAGAGAACACAAGTAGGCAAAGTGGCAGGCCGAGGGAGAGGGAAAAGCAGGCCCTTTGGTGAACAGGGACCCCACATGGGACTTGATCTCAGGACTCTGGGATCATGACCTGAGCCAAAGGCAGACACTTAACCGACTGAGCCACCCAGGCACCCCAAGAAGTCTTGACTTAGAATAAAAATTAAAATATTGACTATAATATTTGACAGGGAATTTTAATTTTCCAATTAAGGACAATGCTTCTAAATTAAATTTAAATTAATTATTATCTGAGAGTGATCAAAAAAGTCATGGTTTACCCTAGTTTTTATCCAGGAGCAGGGGGAAAATAAGCTTCGATTAGCAAATGTAAATGAACTGAAAGTGTCCAAATAAAAGTTGATTTGTGATTTCATTCTACAAGACATGCTTTTTCAACATACAAGTTTTGTAACTAATTTAACCTTAGTCACCTGAAAGAACTGTGGGTAATCCACAGTGACTATTCTAGGTACCTCATAGAAGTGAAATCATATAACTTTGTGTTCTTGTGACTGGTTTATTTTACTTAGCATAATATCCTTAAGGTTCATTCAACTTGTAGCATATGTCAGAATTTCCTTCCTTTTTAAGACTAAATAATATCCCATTGTATGTATGTATCACATTTTCTTTATCTGTTTATCTGTTTTTGGTCACTCGAGTTGTTTCCACCCTTTGCTACTGTAAATAAGGCTTCAGTAAACATGGGTGTATAAATATCTTTGAGACCCTGATTTCAATTTTGCAGGGTATCTAATCAGAAATGAAATTACTGGATCATATGGTAATTACATTTTTAATTTTTTGAGAAACTGACATACTGTTTTCCATTGTGGCTGTACAATTTTATATTCTGCATGGTTACAATTTTAAAATTACACATATCACGAAAATTGACATAAGAACACTAAATTTTTTTAACAGTGTGCTTATTTATGTTTCCAATTTTTCTAAAATAGATGTCTACTCATTTTCATAATGAGGAAAAGGAGTTATTTTAAAAGCTTACCTCTCCAACATATTTGACTGTTTTTCAAATATTTTCAACATGACATTCAATCGATTCATCAATGAATAAGCAGTTTCTATCACAAAAAAAAGGGAAAAAATTTAAAGGTATTACAAATGGCTAGTTATACCTCTATGCTGATGTACCTCACTACTGTATGTATGAGAACTCGATGAACATAACAAGGAGACAGTACTCAAGGAACAAATGCTTATGATAAATAGAGCTACCACTTTATTAAATTCCTGTTATATCACTATGCTACTTCACAATTCTCTGAATCCTCAAAATAACCCAAAAAGAAGATATTGTCACCATTTTCAAATAAATAGAGTCTCAGAGAGGTTCTATAACTTGATCAAAACTATGCATCTAGTAAGTGACAAAACTGGATTGAGGTCAGTGTGTGTGACCTCCTTATAACATCATATATAAAAGGACTCTAAGATGCTAAGAGAAAAGTTGCTGTTGCTAAGTCAATAAAGTCTATGGGAAGATGCTAACAATTCTGTTAAGTTTTCCACCTGAATCAAATAACCCAAAAGGTTAACTAAAATGCTACTTAAAAGGAAACCCACATAGGGATGCCTGGGTGGCTCAGTCGGTTTAAGTGTCTGCCTTCAGCTCAGGTCATGATCCCAGAGTCCTGGGATCAAGTCCCACATCGGGCTTCTTGCTCAGTGGGGAGCCTGCTTCTACCTCTGCCTGCAACTCGCCCTGCTTGTGCTCTCACTCTCTCTCTCTCTCTCTCTCTGGCTAATAAATAAAATCTTTAAAAAATAATTTAAAAAAAGGAAACCACATAATGAGAATCCATAGTAATCAATGAACTCTCAGGGTAATAACATAAGATTCTTCAATCCTGTAACACAAAAAGTATATGAGAGAAGACAAACTTCACTAAGTTTGCTGCAAGATAAACCAAACATGAAGTGTAAAAAGATAATGTTAAATAACATGGAAGCTGTCCACAGTTCCTATATATCAATTGTATTTTTTTCTATTCCACATGTCAAAATAGTGGTACAGAGAAATATAATGAATGTTTAGGTGCTGAGAAGGGAAAGGAAGAAGATAAAAATCAGCTAAGCCTTAAAGAATGGGTAGGCTTTTATTAGAAAGAAATAGGCAAAATCATACGTAAAGACAGGAAAAGCAGAAATGTGCAACATATATCAAGGGAACCAAATAAGTCAAGTACTCATGATCTCATGGGTCGTGAGATCAAGCCCTGAGTCGGGCTCCCTGGGTGGCAGGGAGTCTGCTTGAGATTCTCTCTCTCCCTCTGCCCCTTCCCCTCGCTCATGCTCTCTCTAATTAATAAATAAAATCTTTTAAAAAATAAAATAAGTATATAAAGAAACCAAGTAAACCAGAGGCTTTGTTCTAGGAGGGTCAACACTCCTTAAAAATTCAAAATGTATGTTAAAAGAAGTCACTTTTAGAAAAATCAAATGTAGAATTTTTTATAGGCAAGAGAGAATATTTAAAATGGATAAAATATGAGGTGCCTCAGTGGCTCAGTTAGTTAAGTGTCTGCCTTCGGCTCAGGTCATGATCTTGGGATCTTGGGATAGAGCTCAGGCAGAAGCCTGTTTCTCCCTCTCCTTCTGCCCCTCCCCCCCACGCTCACACTCTCTCTCTCTCAAAAGTTAGTCTTATAAATAAATAAATTAAATAAATTAAATATTATACCATATCATTTTAAGATTAATTTGATAATAGCATAGGGCATGATTTAAAATTATGCCTTGGATTTAGTAAAGGATTACAAAGAACATCAACTGTTATTTCCATCACAATTTGAAAGTACAGGTCACAGAAAGGAGAAAAGGCCCTGCTATGGATCAGTATTCACCAATATGTTGGTACTTGGAGATGGGGCCTTTGAGAGGCAATTAAATCATTAGGCACATGAGATACAAGAGACAGGAGTGAGACAACCTCCTTTCCCTATTTTCCATCATTTGAGGATAATCTGCAAACCAGGAAGAAGGTTCTCACCAAAGCTTGACAATGCTGGAACCCCGATATCAGACTTCCCAGCATTCAGAATTGTGAGAAATAAATTTCTGTTGTGTATGCCACCCAATCTGTCATATTTTGTTATAGCAGCCCAAACTGACTAACACAGGCCTCCATCTATGATGCTACTAATTTAGGAATTTCAACTCAGTATCATAGAATGTGAAGATGGAAACATTTTACTTCTGTTACCAGGTGGAATAGTTTGAGGAATCAACCAATTGTTCTTCCTCAAGTTCTCATTATGAATAATGTGAAAACCAAAAAATAAAAGAGATCGGGAAACCCATTCTTTTTAAGATTTTTTTTATTTTTAAGTAATCTCTACACCCAATGTAGGGCTCAAACTCACAACCTTGAAATCAAGAGCCACATGCTACTGACTGAGCCAGCCAGGTGCCCCCATTTCTTATTCTTACTGAAATGTTTTGGTGAAGATCCTCTTCCTGAGAAGAATACCCCTGGTTACCAAAGTGGCCTATGAAGTAATTTTGAAGTAGCTAGCATGGGAAAGGGAGATTTAGCTGCATATTGGGGGGAATGTGAACCTCTTTTATCTCTTTTATAGAAGCTGCAGCATTTTATTAATTAACTGATAAAAATTATTAATAATTAATGCATATTACTTCTCAATTGACAGGTTTTTTTTTCCTCTTTGGAAGAGGTCTAAGAAACAGCTAATCTGTGTAGGATTCGTGTACATAGATGGATTACAAAAATGGGATAAAAACGTATATAAAATGCTTTTATCTTGCTTCATTCTCTTAAATGTCAAGGAAAATGTTTCTAAGCAGTTTACATAAAGTTATTCTTTTTAAAAGCTATGCAACATTCCATTGCTACAAATGGACCATAATTCATTTAGTCAGTCCTAAAATGCATGTTGTTTCCATGTTTTTGCTTATACAAATATACTGAGAGTATTACTTCCTATAGAAACAAATATAGAAATTATCTATATGAGCATCTATGGGAGAATTAGAAATTATGACATAACCATAAAATAGAATACTATATGTCCATTAAAACTGCTAATACATCATGCCAGTATCTCTGTTGAGACAAATTCCTAAAAATAAATGTGTTGTTAAGGTATGCACATTTCTATTTTTATAGATATTACTATAGTGAGCTCCATAAATTTGAGAACAATTTTCATTCAAACCAACGAAGTATAACAGAGGTTTTCTCCATATGGTCACCAATATTAGTTGTTATTAATGTTCACTTCAATATGTCTTATAAGTAATTTTCATTTCCATGATCACTAATCAAGTAAAACCTCATTTCATTTGTTTTTGGATATTTTTATTTCTGCTTCTGTGAAATGCCTGTTCATATGTCCATTTTTCTCCTGAATTGTTTGACTTTTTATTATTCATTTGTAGGGGCCAATTAATACTAGATATAATATGTAACAAATATCCTCTAGTCTGTTATTATTTATTTACTAATATTTATAGATTGTTTCAAATGTACAGAATTTTTATACTTAGTCAAATCTATTGATTTTTTCTTTTATAGTCTCTGGGCTTTACTTCATTCTTTAAAAGTCTCAATATAAATTAATCCCCTTAGTTTTATTTTATATTTTATAATCATGAGCTTTGGCATATTTACTGAGTCATACATAAAAATATAATTACCTTTTAATGAATAACTACAAAGCAAGTATCCACACAACCACCACTCAAGGTCAACAGCATAGTACCTGGAATTGCCAATATCCCAGAGGCTCTTTATGTGTCCCCCCCCATCACAACCTTTCTTTCAGCCTATTATCCCTTTTTTTTTCTCATTTTTATATCTTTTCCACCTTTGTTAATATCCTTAATCAACATAGTTTAAGTTTCCCTAGCTTTTAATTTTTTACAAAAGAAAATTCTCCCTGTATTTATGACTTGTTTCTTTCAATCAATATTACATTTGAAAAATTAATGGTGTTATGAGTAGCCATTTCAAACATTTTTATTATGGTACGACTTTCCATTGCATGAATAGGCCACAATTTGTTTATCCACTCCACTCTACAAATATTTGGGATCTTCGATTTGGGGGCTATTACAAAAAAAAAAAAAAAAAAAGCAAACAAACAAAAAAAAACTTGGTATGAAAATACTTGTACATGTATCCCAGAGCATATGGACAAGAGTTTAAGGACATCACCAAAATTGCAGAGTAGGAGACCCCAGCTTCCATCCCTCTACAAAGATCAACCACTAAACAGCTGTCCATGAATGAAACAACTCAGGTAGAGCTCCAAATTCCACTTAAAAAACTTTAGCCACACACTGAAATAAAATAAAAAAAAAAACTTAAAAATAACTGCATAAAAATGAAAGGAAGAAAAGCTTCTTTGTCCCTGCACCATCCGATCCCCCAAGCCATCATTACTTAGTACCAAACTGGAACTCCCCAGCTAGAAAGAGTTCCCCTGGCTGGTAAAGAAGAAAAGAAAAAAAAAGAAAAGAAAAGAAAAAAGAAAAGAAAAGAAGAGAAAAGAAGAGAAACAAAAAAAAAAAAAAAAGAAAGAAAAAAGAAGAAGAAAGAAAGAGGGGGGGGGGTCAGCAACCAGCTCACCTAGCCTTTCCTCCACTCTATAAAGGATCTCCTTAGGTTTCACCCCACCCAGAAACAGGTAAGGCTGACATATATAAATACAGCTAGGAACAAGGAAGCACAGGGCTACCAGTATCAGCCACAGAGCCTGAGTCACTATCGTTCCCTGTGACCTGCTCCACAGATGACCTCAGCAGCTTCCATCACTAAAGAAACCAATGGCCAGCACAGCCACTGAGAACACCCTGCAAATTTCACTGGGTTTTGTCCCACAGCTATTTTCATTGGCTGATGTCAGTTGCCTGATCCCTTCCTAATCCCCATCACATACATACATACACACACCACCACCACCACCACCACCACCACCACCACCACTGGAGCCCAAGAGCCACACCAGCAGCCAGCCCAAGACTCTGTGGCTGTGCAAGTGCAAAACACCAGCCTAGGTCCCCATAGCTAACACCACCATGCGCTCACTCAGGGCTAACCCCTCCAGTTGTACACCTGCATGCTTCCAGCTCAACCCATCACCAGCTTCTACTGTCATGTGCATGCCAAGAGGGAGACTAGGCAGTCACAGAAGAGCGCTGCCAGCAGCCAGATCCCCGCAGCTGTTTGCAGGCCCAGAACAGGCCCCTGTCTTCTGTCACTGTGCACCACTGCACACCCCTGGCCCATTACCAGCCTCCACTGCTGTGTGCCTGTAGCAAAACCCAGAAGCCACAGCGGCGCACACAGACAGCCAGGTTCCCCAAGCTGTCTGTGTGCCCATAATTGGCCTCAGCCCTTGCTGTCTTCCCTGGACCACACCACTACATATGTGTTTACAACTGGCCACTGCCACTACACACACACCTCCTGCTGGCCTTCAGCCAAGAGTGTGTACACCAGCTCTGGCCACACCAATGTTTGCCCTGGTCCCTTGTAGCTGAACCTGGAAACAATGCTGAAGACGTCAACAGCCTCTGAAGTCTCTGCAGACTCTATAATATTTGCCATGGACCGTGCAGTTGTTGATGCTGTGGACTACGATAGCCTGACCCAACAATTCACAATACCTCCAGACTAGTTCTGCCACATGCCCCCCCATACTTGGCACTAGACCGTAGGGTCATGGCACACTCCAGCATCCCCCCACCTGCAGTTGAAGATCTTTCCTTACTGAAGTTAGTCTATAAAGCCTAAAAGAGGCAACTGCTTCTTCAAATGTGCAGTCAACTATGCAATGATATAGGGATCACAGAGAATCAGGGAAACATGATTCCACCAAAGGAATACAATAAATCTCCAGTAATCGGCCCCAAAGAAATAAAGATACAGGACTTGCCCAACAAATAATTCAATATAATTTTTCTGAAGATGCTCAGAGACCTACAAGAGGATACAGATAAACAATTTCATGACATAGAGGAAGTAATACAAGAGAAAACGAGAAGGTAAACAAAGAGATAGAAATCATTTAAAAAACAGAAATTTTGGAGTTGAAGAACACAATGAAGACACAATGAAATAAATAAGGAACAACAAGAAAAAGTGGGACTACATCAAACTAAAAAGTTTCTGCATAGCAAATGACAAAATCAACAAAATAAAAAAGCATGCTATGGAATGAGGAAAATATTTCCAAACCATATGTCTGATAAGTTAATATCCAAATATATATTTTTAAATCCAATTAAAAATGGACAGAGGACCTGAATAGACATTTTTCCAAAGAAGGCATACAAAGAGCCAATAGATACATGAAAATGTGCTCAACAACACTAACCATCAGGGAAATGTAAATCAAAACAACAATAAGAAATCATCTCACACCTGTTAGAATGGCTATTATCTAAAAGACAAGAGATAACAGCTGTTGATGAGATGTGGAGAAAAAGAAACCCTGGTGCACTGTTGCTGGGAATGTGAAGCGGCACTGCCACTGTGGAAAACAGTATGGAGGTTCCTCAAAAAATTTAAAATAGAAATACTGTATGATCCAGCAATCCCTTTTCTGGGTATATATATAAAGAAAATGAAGTCACTGCCTCAAGGAAATAGCTGCTCTCCCACATCCACTGCAGCATTATTTACAATACAATAGCCAAGACATGGAAACAATCTAAAAAATGAATAAAGAAAATGTGATTGATACACACACATATATATAAATGTATACATATATGTATACACATATACATAAAATGGAGTATTATCCAGCCATAAAAAAGGAAATCCTACCACTTGTGACAACACAGATGGACATTGAGGACATTGTACTAAGTGAAATAAGTCAGAAAGAGAAAAACAAATACTATATGATCTCACTTACACATGGAATCTAAAAATATTGAAAAAGAAATGGAGTAGAATAGTGGTTTCCAGGAGCTGTAGCATGGGGGAAATGGAGAGGTGTTGGTCAAAGGGTATACATTTTCAATTATAATATGAATAAGTTCTGGAAATCAAATGTACAACATGGTGACTATGGTTAGTACTGTATTATATACTTGAAAGCTGCTATAAGAGTAGAACTTTAATGTTCTCACCATAACAACACCAACAACAAAATGGTAATTACATGAGACACAAGATGAATAAACTACCCTTATTGTAGTAGGCATTTTGCAACATATACATATCAAATAATTTTGACCACCTTAAACTTATATATGTCAATTATATATCAACAAAGCTGTGAAAAAAGAGTTTAAGGGTATGCAATCCATAACTTAGATAAAGAAAAGCTATTTTTCAAAGTAATTGTGCCAGGCACCTTGGTGGCTCAGTCAATTAAGCATCGCCTTCGGCTCAGGTCATGATCCCAGGATCCTGGGATTGAGTCCCACATGGGGCTCCCCACTCAGCCAGAGAGACTTCTCCCTCTGCCCATCCCCAACTTGTGCGCGTGTGCGCTCTCTCTTGCAAAAATAAATAATTTTTAAAAAACAAAGTGTGCCAATGTACACCTCACTCAGTGTACATATGAGGAGTTCCTGTTGGTATATACCCTTGTTAATACTTATTGTCACACTTTTTAATTTGACAATCTGAGAGGTATGAAAGTTTCCCACTGCGGTGAATTTGCAATTCCTTGATTATTCAGTCTTACTGGCTATTTGGATTCCTTCTTTGGTTAAATATCTTTTCTTTTCTTTCTTTCTTTTTTTTTTTTTTTTTTTTTTTTTTTTTTTTTTGTCTGCTTTTATTGAAATAATTGTCCTTTTTTCTGGATTTAAAATAGTTCTTTATGTCTTTTGTATACTAATCATTTGACAGTTTTAGGTATTCAAAAATCTCTTTTTCCACTCTGATTTATTTCTGATTTCCTGATAGTATGTATTGGCAAACAGAAAATTTTAATTTTAACATAGTTAACTTTATCATACTTATCCCTTATGACTGGTACTTTTATGTCTGGTTTACAATAACTTTTTTCAAAAACTACAAAACACTGCAAAAACAAATTAATAAAAACTTAAAAATGGTGATATAAACTATTTTCATGTAATGAAAACACCAAGTTAAGAAAATGTTTGATTTTGAGTTTATTTTTGTATATAGTATAATAAAGTAGTCCAGTTTCATTCTGCTGCATGTGGCTGTCCAGTTTTCCCAACACATTTGTTGAGAAGACTGTCTTTTTTCCATTGGATATTATTTCCTGCTTTGTTGAAGATTAATTGACCACATAGTTGTGGGTTCATTTCTGGGTTTTCTATTCTGTTCCATTGATCTATAGGTCTATTCTTGTGCCAGCACCATACTGTTTGGATCACGACAGCTTTGTAATGTAACTCGAAGTCAGGAATTGTGATGTCTCCAGCTTTGCTTTTCTCTTTCAAGATTGCTTTAGCTATTTGGGATCTTTTGCGGTTCCATACAAATTTTAGGATTGTTTGTTCTAGCTCTGTGAAAAAGGCTATTGGTATTTTGATAGGAATTGCATTAAATCTGTAGATTGCTTTGGGTAATATAGACATTTTAACGATATTTATTCTTCCAATTCTAAATGTTAGAGAGGAAGCCATTAAAATCCTAGAGGAGATACAGGGAGTAACCTCTATGACATCAGCTGTAGCAACTTCTTACAAGACATGTCTCCTGAGCGAAGGGAAACAAAAGCAAAAATAAACTACTGGGGCTCCATCAAAATTAAAAGCTTCTGCACGGTGAAGGAAACAATCAACAAAACTAAAAGGTAACCTTTGGAATTGGAGAGGATATTTGCAAATGGCTTCTTAGATGAAGGGTTAGTATCCAAAATATATAAAGAACTTACAAGACTCAACACCCAAAAAGACAAATAATCCAGTTAACAAATGGGTAAAAGACATGAATAGGTGTTTTTCCAAAGACACATAAAAACATGCTCAACACCACTCATCATCAGGGAAATGCAAACCAAAACTACAATGAGATATCATCCCACACCTGTTAGAATGGCTAAAATTAACAACACAGCAAACAACAGGTGTTGGCAAGGATACAGAGAAAGAGGAACCCTCTTGCACTGTTGGTGGGAATGCAAACTGGTGCAGCCACTCTGGAAGACAGTATGGAGGTTCTTCAAAAAGTTAAAAATAGAACTACCTTATGATCCAGCAATTGCACCACTGGTATTTACCCAAAGAATACAAAAATACTAATTCAAAGGGATACATACACCTTGATTATCAACCAATAGCCAAATCATGGAAAGAGCCCAAATGCTCATTCACTGATAAATGGATAAAGAATATGTAGTAAATAGATGAGATAGATAGATAGATAGATAGATAGAGACAGATGATAGATGATGATAGATAGATGATAGAGTATAGATGATAGATAACAGATGATAGATGATGATAGTTAGATAAAAATAGAGAAATATATACAATAGACTATTTCTCAGCCATGAAAAAAAATGAAATCTTGCCATTTACAATGACATGGATGGAGCTAGAGACTATTATACTAAGCAAAATAAGTCTGTCAGAGAAATATGATTTCAACAAACAAAACCAACCATCATGGGGGGGAAAAAGAGAGAAAACCAAGAAACAGACTCTTAACTATACAGAACAAACTGTTACCAGAGGGGAGGTGGATGTGGGGATGGGTTCAATTAACTCAAAATGGATCATAGATTTAAATACAAAATCCAAAAATATAAAACTTCTAGAAGATAATATAAGAGAAAATCTAGATTACATTAGGTTTGAAGATGACTTTTAGATACAACAAAAGCACAATCCATGAAAGAAAAAACTAGTAATTTCAATTTCATTAAAATTTAAAACTTCCATTCTACAAACGGTACCATTAAAAGAATGAAAAGAGAATCCAGAGACTGAAAGAAACCCTTTGCAATTATCTGACAAAGGGCTTATGTCCACAATACACAAAGAACACTTAAAACTCAACAACAAGAAAGCAAATAACCCAATTAAAAATGGGTAAAATATCTGAACAAATACGTCACCAAAGATGGCAAAAAAATATGAAAAGATTCTCAACATCAGATATTACAAATTAAAACAATGAGATACCACTAAATAACATTTAGAATGGCTAAAATCCAAAATTCTGACAACACCAAATGTTGACAAAGATATAGAGCAACAGGAATTCTTTTTCTCATTGTTGGTAGGAATACGAAATGATGAAGCCCATTTGCAAAACAGTTTGGCAGTTTCTTACAAAACTAAACATACATTTACTATATGATCCAGCAATTGCCTTCCTTGATATTTACCCAAATCAGTTGAAAAACATGTCCACACGAAAAACCTAAGTTTGCTGTAGCTATTCTGTAATTGCAAAAAATTAGAAGCAACCAAGATGTCTTTCAATAGATAAATTGATTAAACAAACTATGATACATGCACACAATGGATTATTATTTAGTAATAAAAAGAAATTAGCTATAAAACCACAAAAATCATTAAGCAGAAACCTTAAATGCATATTGCTAAGTAAAAGAAAGACTGTATGAATCCAAATATATAACATTCTTGGAAGGGCAATACTATAGAGATATCAAAAAGATCAATGATTGCCAAGGACTCAAGTGGATGGAGGGACAAATGAATAGGTTGAACATGGGATTCAAAACAGTGAAACTCTTCTGTATGATACTATAAAGGTGGATACATGACATTATACATTTGTCAAAACCCATAGAGCTCTATAGCACAAAGATTGAACCCTATGTAAACTACAGAGTTTAGGTAATAACATATCAATATTGGTTCATCAATTTTAACATAGGTAGAACATTAATGCAAAATGTTAATAAAACTTTGTGCAGAAAGTAGGAGGCAGAGAATGGATATATAGGAACTCTGTACTTTCTGCTCAATTTTTCTATAAATCTAAAACTGCTCTAAAAAAATTAATTCCATAGGTGCCTCAGTTGGCTAAACATCTGCCTTGAGCTCAGGTCATGATCCCAGAGTCTCGGGATCAAGTCCCGCATCCAGCTCCTTGTTTAGTGGGGAGCCTGCATCTCCCTCTGCCTGCCGCTCCCCCTGCTCGTGCATGTTCTCTCTCTCTCTGATAGATGATAGATAGATAGATAGATAGATAGATAGATAGATAGATGATAGATAAATAAATTTTTTTAAAAAAGTTAATTCTATTAATTATGAAATGAAGCAACATCAAAATTAAATAGTGGTATAAAAGCAGAGTAGAATACAAAGGTAGCTTTTGTCTTGTTGATTAGGCTATGGTATCAAATAGAATTTAGAGAAAAGGAAGAGAAGAGAATAAAGTTTGTCTGGTAAGATGAAAAGGGGTACTTTTAACAGAAAAAAAAAGTGTATACAAGTAAAACTGAACAATACTGAGACAGCAGATCTATACCAAAGGAGCCCAGGGACTGAGGCAGCGGCCATGGAAAAAGTTAGCTCGTGAATACAGAGAACAGATTGGTGGCTCCTAGACATAGGGGGTGGAAGTGGGGTGGGCAAAATGGGTAAAGAAGGTCAAAAGATACAAACTCCCAGTTACAAAATAAATAAGTCATGGAATGTAATGTACAGAATGGCATCTAGAGTTAATAATGCTATATTGCAGGGGCGCCTGGGTGGCTCAGTCGTTAAGCATTTGCCTTCGGCTCAGGGCGTGATCCTGGCATTCTGGGATGGAGCACCGCATCAGGCTCCTCCGCTGGAAGCCTGCTTCTTCCTCTCCCACTCTCCCTGCTTGTGTTCCCTCTCTTGCTGGCTGTCTCTCTCTCTCTCTCTCAAATGAATAAATAAAATCTTTTAAAAAAAAAATAATAATGCTATATTGCATATTTGAAAGTTGCTAAGAGAGTAGATCTTAAAATTTCTCATCCCAAGAAAAAAAAATTCTTGTAGGGTGTGGTGATAGATGTTAACCAGACTTATGATGATGATCATTTTGCAATATATGCAAATATCATACACTTGAACGTAATGTATATCAATTATACCTCAATTAACTGAATGAATGAAGAAAGAGACAGAAAGAAACAGAAAAAAGAAAAAGAATATTTTTAAATCATCACTAACATTTCTACTATTATATTTTATTCTTTTGGTTTGGTTGGAAGATATGTTCTATCAGCCCATATGGGGGCATAAAGACTTCTGGTTTTGTCCATGATAGAGCATCAGAGACTAGAATTATCCTTTCACCTTAAACCAATTAAAATCTGGATGAAAATATGTGAAAAAGCAACATTCAGAAATTGGAAAACAAAAAGTGCAAGGCGGTAATCTCTGACAGAAGGAAAACAAAGGAACAAAGCCCTTTGATAACCCCATCTTACTTCCTGAAGTTTCCAGGACACAGCATAAGAAAGGGGGACCCAAACAGAGTCTATTGTTGTCCTGTAGTTCAGAGACAAGGTTTAGAGCTTTGGAAGCCCCAAGCAGCTAGAATTCACAGGGCATAGTATTAGAGAGAAGACAGCTGCACAGATAGAGAGCGAGCTCCATAGATGTACAGAGGGTTTCCCCTTGAGGTAGAAAGAAGCTTTCACTATCCACTCCAAAGCTCTAGATACTTTTCTACCCATCTAGTCATTCAGGACTCTCTTGGACCAAAGGTGTCTACAGAACTTGGGAGTGCTGTGGCATCAAGCTGCCCTTAGCTTAAATATGGCAACATTAGTTGAAAAGCTGAAGTTGAAAGAGGGCAGGATTCCCATCAGCCTTTTCCAACCAAATCTTATTTTCCACATCTAAATTGTATTCTATAGCATACATTACATGATTGCTTCAAAATTCTTTCCAGTACTAAGACATAAGCAAAGTAATTTCTCCCTTCTGTTGATAAGTAGTCAGAAGATTAACATGTTAGTTCTTACAGCCTTTTATATTCATGAACTGACAGGTATTCAGCTGTTGTCAAGGAATTAGTGCATACGAGATGATCTATAATTCATAGAAACAAAATCTACAAATGACCTCTTAAATTTATCACTGTTCATCTCAAAGGCCTGGCACTCCTGAAACATTTCAGTAGCATACTCCAATCAAACTAAAAATCCTTCAATCCAAGTGATAGCCAGGTAGTCCTCAAAAATGAGTCTATTTTTTGTAGCATGTAGCCTTAACTAGGAATTTCAATACTTGCTGGATAGCCAGTTCAACTATATGGCTCCAAACTTCAGGGAATCTATGTTATTACCATAATAATTACTTTAAATTATAGAAATTAATGCACTCAACAGGTTATTAACACAATAATGCTTAAGCAAGTGGAAACTTACGTGGATCAGTTGCAGAAACATCTCCAAATTCTTCAGTTGAGTGGGTTTTTATGAATTCTGAAATAATAGTAAGTTCGTCATATATTTCAAATATTAATTATATGTATTGAGTTTAAATTTCATAGTTCTTTTTTAAATAACTCAGTAAAGAGAAAGAAAACTCTAAGAGAAACAATAGAACTGCCAACACTAGAGATTCTCCCAGTCAGACAACAAATGGTAATTAACATCTGAATGAATGTATATAACTAAGTGATACGAACTCATCATCGTTTTCTCAACAACACTTGTTTTTCCTCTTCTATTCTCTTAGTTAATGTTACCAAGATTTAATCTCCCTTCCTTTCATATCCAATCACCAAGTTTTGCCCATTTTACCAGTAAATTTCCTCAAATCTGCCCCTTTTCTTATTTATGTTCTAATATAAATATGCACTTATCATACACCTAAAACAGAGCAATAACTTCCCTTTCCTATTCCTAGTCCCCAAATGTAGCTTCTACAAATGGCCTGAATAATCTGTCTACAATTGAATCCAACAATGCCACTTCCCTACAAAAAGTCTTCAGTGATTTCTTATTATATATGAAAAAAAATTCCTTAGCACACCATCCAATCCCTCTGATTGGCTCTCTCTTACCTTATCCCTACTTACTGCTTCACCTTCTAATACCATTCTACTTGTAATTCCCTATTCATGCTGTTTGTTCATGCTACATCCTCTTTGTAAAATACCAGATATCTCCCTTCTTCACTTGACTAAATCCTACTCATCCTTTAAGGTTGCATAAAATCTTCCCAATTTACTTGGGTTGAACAAATTGGCTATCTGTGGACTCACTACAAATTACACATAACTTTTATCATGTATTACACTATACGTTAAAGTGATGCATGATGTGCTTGTGTCCTTACTAAGTTATGTATTTTATGGTGGCTAACAACCAAGGTTCATTTGTTTTGTACAACTCCCAGAATCTGAAACATAAGAACTTTTATTGAAAATATCATACTCACTACTGAATACCTCTTTAAATTTGCTATTGTATAATTTTATGGCTATAAATTTTTAAATGTAAGTCTCAAAATGTTAATGTAATGTAGAAAACCCTATAATTGCTTAACATGTATAAAATATTATCACCTTCGATTATCTGCTGTACAGCTTCATAACTATGTACTGCTCCTGGTGAACTCTCACTAACCCTGTTAAAATTTTAATAAGTACAACATTTATTTATTATCAAAGAATAAGAGTTTAAATTATACTTAAGACATAGAATATATGTTCTAGATATATGTAGTTTGTAAAATAAAATTTAACATAATCTTTACCCTTTATTCAGACCCTAAGGTAAATTAGAATAATTGCAAGCAAATAAGTATGAAAGTCACACTATGTAATTCTATGAATGCTATATATTCCGTGAATATAATTAGGTATACCAACAATATTAACAACAGAATTAACAAAAGTAAATTGAGTAGAAGCATGAGATTTCTTTTAATAGTGTAATTGTTAAGAGCACAAGTTCTAGAGCCAAACTGCATGGCTCAAAACTTGTTTTACCTGCTTACTAATTTATGACTTTGGGTAAGTTTCTTAATCCCTCTGACTTAGTTTCTTCATCTATTAAAATTGGGTTATAGAGTACATACCTCGTAAAGTAGTAGTAAGGATCCAACACATGTAAAGTTTACAAGGAAAATAGCTGTACACATCAGACACTTAAATTTCAGGTATTACTATTAATACATTGTCTGAAACAAATTTTGTGCCTCACAATAGATAGCTCAAGTGAATCTGAGCCTCTGAACTAAGGATCTAGTTATACAGCACCTACTGGAGCCAACTCCAGTGCCGCTCCTTTCATTTCTTTAAATCTAGTCATTGACAGAGATATAAAGCAATTGCATAATAAACAGTCCCTCCCAATTACTCTCTATTTTAACACTATAAAATAAAGGGGTTTTGTATATGTCTAATGCAAAAAAAATGGCTATAAACTTTTACTTGGATAAGTTACTATACCAGATATAGTTGGCAATAACAGAATACTAGGGGAACAAAAGTGTTGATTTAATTCAGATACTCATAAAGTTACACATATTTATTTACTGTTTATATGCGATAGGAAATATGTAGATGTGTGTGACTAGTTCTGAACTTGAGGAAATAGTCTTTCCAGGGAGACTTACACAGAAATCATTAATTCATAATATAAAATTACTAGGTACAGGCATACATTATTTTACTGTGTTTCACTTTACTGCACTTCAAAGACTACATTTTTTACAAATCAGTTTGTGGCAACCCTGCATACAGAAAGTCTATCAATGCCATTTTTCCAACAGCATCTGTTCACCTTGTGTCTCTGTGTCATATTTTGGTACTTCTCACTATATTTTAAGCTTTTTCATTATTATTATATTTCTTGTGGCTATCTGTGATCATCTTTGATGTTACTATTGTAATTATTTGGGGGTACCATAAACCACATTATTCACTTAAGCCAAAGCATAGTTCAGAGAGAACTCTTCAATTCTATGAATGCTGAGAGAGGTGAGGAAGCTGCAGAAGAGAAGTCTGGAGTTAACAGAGGTTGGTTCATGAGGTTTAAGGAAAAGAAGCCGTCTCCATAACATAAGAGCACAGGTGAAGCAACATGTGGTAATGCAGAAGCTGCGCAACTTATCCAGATCTAAGATGCTCAATGAGCGTGCCTACACTAAATGACAGATTTTCAATGTAGACAAAACAGTCTTTTATTGGAAGAAGATGGTGCCTAGCACTTTCATAGCTAGAGAGAAGTCAATGCCTAGCTTCAAAGCTTCAAACAACAGGCTGATTCTCTTGTTAGGGACAAATGCAGATGGTGACTTTAAGCTAAGCCAGTGCTCATTTACCATATTGAAAATCCTAGGGCCTCTAAGAGGTTGGAAGATGATGGCAGAGTAGGAGAACCTGAGGTTCACCTGGTCCCATGAATACAACTAGATAACAATCAAATCATCCTAAATACCCCAGAAATCAACCAAAAAACTGGCAGAGCAAACTCTATAGCTAAACGTAGGGAAGAGGCAGGAAGGAGAAGAAGGCAGGAAATAAGGAGAGAAACAGATTGTGGCCCTGTGATGGGTAGGGAGCTCCCGTCATAGAGAAGGGCAAGAGACAGACTAGAGTCGGTATGGGGAAGATGAATCCCAATAGCAATTGCCTTGAAAAGCAAGGGGGGCTGAATTTTGTGAGTTCTTGCAACCAGCAGGGCTTGAAACCTGGAATTTTAAAGATCAATTGGCTTGGCTGGGAGAGACCCTGGAGGGCACTGGGGTTACTCTTAGAGAAAAGGCAGGGTAAACAGCCTGTGAACATACAGCATGGAAACAGTGATCTGAAGAGTGCCTGGGGCACACAGTGGGGAGGTTATTTGCTCATCTCCCACCATGTCCCAGACAGGCAGTGTTCACAGAAAGAAACCTCTGGGAACAAAAGAACTGGCAGGAACCATATCCAAAACCTTCTGGATACTGGGAAAACAGTTCTAAGAGGCAAGTTTATAGCAATAAAGTCCTACCTCAACAACAACAACAAAATCTCAAATAAACAGCCTAACCTTACATCTACAGGAGCTAGAAAAAGAACAACAAAACCCAAAACCAGCAGAAGGAAGGAAATAATAAAAAATCAGAGCAGAAATAAATAATACCAAAACTTGGGTCTGTCTCTGAGGATCTAGACCTGATGCTGAAGCTGGCTCCATCTCAAGACTGTGACTGGGATCTCTAAGATTTTGACCCCATATCTTCAAGTTCCCACCTTGATCCAGACATCATCAACCCTGAACCTCTGGTATGTATGTATGTATGTATGTATGCATGTATGTATGTATTTGAGAGAGGCAGAGCAGGGGGAGGGACTCACGGAGAGGGAGAGGGGATTTGACTCCCCTGCTGTGCAGGGGGGGGGGGGGGG
>NW_024425675.1:4792938-4843598 GCF_017311325.1 Ursus maritimus
AGGGGGGGGGGGGGGGGCTGATCCCAGAGCCCTGAAATTATGACCTAAACCAAGGTCAGATGCTTAACCAACTGAGCCTATCAGGCCCCCCTGTTCCCCTGGTTCTTGACCCAGTGTGCACCTCCGCCCCACCCAAGCCCCAGACCTGGACCCCCCACCCCGCCCCCGATTCAGGCTCACTGCTACACCCAAGGTTCTGCCCACTAGTCCCATGGTGCTCGCTACATCTGCCAGCCCTCTCCGACCCTTCTCCTGCCCCGATTATGCTCAAGCCTTCTGTCGCTGCTCTGGACTGAGCCAGCACTGCCGCACCCACAGTGGCAAGAAGCCATACAGCTGCCCGACTTGCAAGGAGTCGTTCAGCCATGGCGCCATGCTGGCACAGCATCGAGGCATCCACACCGGCGGGAGGCCCAACCCGAGGGCCACCTGCCGCAAAACCTTCGGCTGGCACTCCACACTGCTGAAGAATGGTGACGGCCACAGCCACAAGAAGCCGCAGCGCTGCCCGGTGTGTGTCAAGGCCTTCAGCACGGCTTTCTGCTAGCACAGCATCTGCGCATGCACAGCAACCCTCAACCATGCAAGTGCCAGGTGTGCGCCAAGGGCTCAGGCAGGGCTCAGTACCTGCGAGTGCACACCGGCGAGCAGCTGTTCCCATGGCTGCAGTGAGGCAAGGCCTTCAGCCAGAGCTCAGCACTGCGGCAACACCAGTGCCTGAGCGCTTGCGCNNGCGCGCGCGCGCACACACACACACACACACACACACACACACACACACACACACGGCAGAGCGCCCCTACCAGTCTCCCCACTGCCGCAAGGCCTTTGGCCAGAGCTCCAACTTGCTGCACCACCTGTGAATCCACACCAGCTAACGGTCCTATTCCTGCCCCCACTAGCTTCTCCCTGATGCAGCACCTACATATGCATTCTGGAGTGTGCCCCCTACTGCTGTCAGCTCTGTGGCAAGGCTTTCTGACAAGCCTCCAGCCTCACCAAGCACAAGTGAAAAAAAAAGAGAACTACAGGCCAATATCTTTGATGAACACAGTTGCAAAAATCCTCAACAAAATACTAGCAAACCAAATCCAACAATACATTTAAAAAAATCATTCACTATAATCAAGTGGGATTTATTCCTGGGTTGCACGGTGGTTTAATATTTGCAAATCAATCAACATGATACATGATATCAGTAAGAGAAAGGATAAAGAAACCATATGATCCTTTCAATAGATGTGGAAAAGGCATCTGACAAAGTACAGCATCCATTCATGACAAAAGCCCTCAACAGAGTAGGTTTAGAGGGAATGTACCTCAACATAATAAAGGTCATATATGAAAAACCCACAGCAAATATCATTCTCAATGGGGAAAAACTGAGAGTTTCCCCCCTAAGGTCAGGAACAAGACAGGTATGTCTACTCTCACCAGTTTTATTCAACATAGTACTAGAAGACCTAGCTACAGCAATCAGACAACCAAAAGAAATACCAGGTATCAAAACTGGTAAGGAAGAAGTAAAACTTTCACTATTTGTAGATGAAATCACAGTCTAAATAGAAAATCCTAAAGACTCCACTAAAAAAACTGCTAGAACTGATAAATGAATTCAGTAAACTCACAGGATACAAAATCACTATGCAGAAATTTGTTGCACTTCTATACCCTAATAATGAAGCAGCAGAAAAAGAACTTACTAAAACAATCCCATTTACAATTGCACCAAAAATAAAAAGATACCTAAAAATAAACCTGACCAAAGAAGTGAAAGACCTATATTCTGAAAACTGTGAAACACTAATGAAAGAAATTGAAGACAACACAAAGATATGGAAAGACGTTCCATGCCCATAGACCAGAACAACAAATATTGCTAAAATGTCTATACTACCCAAAGCAATCTGTAGATTTAATGCAATCCCTAAAAAATACTAATAGCATTTTTCACAGAGCCAGAACAAAAAAAAATCCTAAAATTATACTGAATGATCCTGAAATGATCCTGAATTTCCAAAGCAATTTTGAAAAAGAAAAGGAAAGGTGGAGGTATCACAATTCACACTTCAAGTTATATTACAAAGCTACAGTAATCAAAAAGTAGATGCTGGCACAAAAATAGACATATAGATCAACAGAAAAGAATGGAAAACCCAGAAATGAACCCACAGTTATATGGTCAATTAATCTTCGGCAAAGCAAGGAAGAATATCCAACAGGAAAAAGTCAGTCTCTTCAACACATGGTGTTGGGAAAACTGGACAGCAACATGCAAAAGATTGAAAAGGGACCACTTTTGTAAAGCATACACAAAATAAATTCAAAATGGATTAAATATCTATACATGAGACCTGAAACCATAAAAATCCTAGAAGAGAATATAGGCAGTAATGTCTCTGGCATTGGCCATAGCAACTTCTTATTAGATATGTCTCCTGAGGCAAGGGAAACAAAAACAAAAATAAACTATTGGGACTTCATCAAAATAAAAAGCTTCTGCACAGCAAAGGCAACAATCAACAAAACTGAAAGGCAAGAGATGGAATGGGAGAAGATATTTGCAAATGACATATCTGATAAAGGGTTAGTATCCAAAATATATATAAAGAACTGATACAAACCAACACCAGAAAAAAAACCAAATAATCCAATTTACAAAGGGGCAGAAGACATGAACAGACATTTTTCCAAAGAAGGCATCCAGATGGCCACAGACACATAAAAACAAACTCAGCCTCACTCAGCATCAGGGAAATACAAATCAAAACTACACTGAGCTATCACCTCACACCTGTTAGAGTGACTAAACTCAACAATACAAGGAATAACAGCTGTTGGTGAGGATGTGGGGGAAAAGGAACACTCTTGCACCGTAGGTAGAAATGCAAACTGGTGCATCCACGGTAGAAGACAGTATCGAGGTTCCTCAAAAAGTTAAAAATAGAACTATCCTGTGATAGTTCTACTGGACATTTACCACAAAAATATCAAAAAATTCAAAAGGATACATACACCAATGTTTACAGAGCATTATTTACAATAACCAAATTATGGAAGCAGCATAAGTGTCCATCAGCTGATGAATGGATAAAGAACAAGTGGTATATATACACAATAGAATATGATTCAGCCATCAAAAAAAAGATCTTGCCATTTGCAATGACATGGATGGAGCTAGAGAGTGTAATGCTAAGTGAAATAAGTCACTTAGCAGAAAAACAAATACCATATGATTTTACTTATATGTGGATTAAAGAAATAAAACGAACTGGCAAAAGTGGGAAAAAAAGAGAGAAGGAGACAAATTAAGAAACAGATCCTTAATTATACAGAACAAACTGATGGTTACTAGAGAGGAGGAGAATGGGAGGTTGGGTGAAAGGTGATGGGGATTAAGGTGTGCCTTGTTGTGATGAGCACTGGGTGATGTATCAACAATTCCGTTCTATCACTATATAATCACTAAATAAAAAATAAAATAACAAAAGCTGAATAAGTCAGAGATCTAACATACAACATGGTGTTTATAGCTAACAATACTATTGTATATTTGAAATTTGCTAAGAGAGTGGATCTGAAGTGTTCTCACCACAAAAAAAAAAATAAGTAACTATGTGAGGTGGAATAAAAGTTATGAAAGATATTCTGTGATGATAATTTATTTATCTATTTAATTTTAAGGCAGCTAAACCTCAAATATCAAAAGTGAGTGTCAACAGTTAACAGGAGTATCACTGTAATCATTATTTGAATCTTCCTCCCATCTGTCAAAAAAAACAAAAAAAAGCTTTTCTCAACTAAAAAACAGGGAATTATGCTTTGGAACATATCCCTGTCCCTTTGAAATTTTTAAAAACGTTCATAAACAATTAATTATTTAATTATATCCTAGTTTCTTACTTGTTATAGAAACTACGCAATCAAACTGAGAGAAGATAAAACCCAGATATTCAAAGCCAGCCACGTCCAATAGAATTTTCTAACAATAACCACATTGGTTACTAGGCATTTGAAATGTGGCTCGTGTGACAGCAGAATTGATTTTTTAATTAAATTGAACTCAATTTTAATTTTAGTAGCCACATGTGACTAGTGACTACTGATTGGACAGTGCCATTTCAGACTATTAAGAATTTCAAATAGGAGCAAGCTGACTAGACTATTTGATTTGATTTAGAAACTCTATGTACAGTATAATATCTGAACCATTATCTTACATGCATTACTAATTATATACCCATTCATTGTTTGAATTCTACTAACTCATATTTTACTTACTTGGCTTTAGACAATGTGGCTTTCGTGTATCTAGACTGTTTAAGGCGATTTTTCAGTTCTTCTAGTTTTTGCACCTGCTTTACTACTTGTGCAATATTTAAAGTGACTGTTCTGTCAGGTGCTGGAAAATCTGCCTCTAAAAACGTTTGACCTTTACTTATCTAAAATGATAAAATTAGCCAGTTACTTAGGTAATACCCATTTTGCTCTTATACCTCAAAGAAATTTCATCATTTTATTTACCATATTTAAATAATTTTTATAATACTCTTATCTATAGCTATAATCAAATACTGATATTTTATAAATATAATTTTACAAGTAATTACCTAACAACAGAATTATAACTAAGTGTTGACTTTCACATGTCAAAACTCAAATCAAATCTTCTGTTTATTATCTTAATATATAAGCATTTTAAGCAAGTTCAATAACAATCGAAACAGGATCAGTTAAGGGCAACTCAAAACATTTACAAGAGAATTCTAAGGTAATTGTTTCCCCAAAATCCTTTCTAATAGTCTTACCTATGATAAATATGGAAAGACAATAATTTGCTCTCAAAAGCAATACCTTCTACTACTAACTCCCAGAAATTAATATATAAAAGTCTATGAAACTGACATTCCTTGGTCTGTCTGGGAAAAACCGAGACCCATTTGGGTGTCTCAAGACTTTTAAAACAGACCAAGCTACAGAATAATGAGCAATCAGGAGAAACAGTAATATCCACAGAATAATATGATAGACCATAACTGATATTCTAGGTATTAAGTCTGTTTAAAGAACACTGAGTGGGGTGTCTGGGTGGCACAGCGGTTAAGCGTCTGCCTTCGGCTCAGGGCGTGATCCTGGCGTTATGGGATCGAGCCCCACATCAGGCTCCTTCACTATGAGCCTGCTTCTTCCTCTCCTACTCCCCCTGCTTGTGTTCCCTCTCTCACTGGCTGTCTCTACCTCTGTTGAATAAATACATAAAATCTTTAAAAAAAAAAAAAAGATACGGTACTATTTAAAAACAAAAAGAACACTGAGCAAGATGAGTGCCTCCCCGCTTAAAAAAAAAAAAAAACTAAACAAAAACAGCCAATATGTACAGACATAAACAAGCAGAGTAGCAATTGAGGTAAAAAAAATTTTTTTTGACAAAATAAGAGAGATTCACCCATGTATATTATACACTTCCAACCCTAATGATGGGAGGGAAAGCTTAAAAAAAAGAAGAAGAAGTAGTAGTAGTAGTAGTAGTAGTAGTCAAGGCATAGACCTAAAACCAAGCAAAGAGAAATTCTAGCAATGGGATTTAAAAGAGACTTCATTTTAGTAATGCCTACTTGAAATGGAATTAGGATATAATAGCAGGAAGTATATACTGGGCAATGAACTAGAAGTCTGAATTTGAGGGATGCAGAACAGGTGGAAGGGAAATAGGAAATGTATGGAAACTCTATGGACAAAGGCATGATCCCAAAAAAGAGGACATAATTTGGTATATCAGATATATTGCCAAATCATAAATGGAGTCTAAAAGTGAGGTAGCCAGTTATCAATTTATTGCCTCTCATTTAAAAACCCATTCTTCATTGTCCTGCTTATAACAGTGGAACATTTCTCTCTTGACAGGTATCATGTTAACCTTTATCGATAGAGGGTCCTAGATACTACAGAAAGAAGCAGTTTTCTTCCTAAGTCTGTCATCTCTCTCTGCTTAATCCGAGGACACTGCATAGTATACCTAGTAGAGCTCACCCCAAAAAGTTTCAACAGCACCACCGCATAGGTGTCTTCCTTGTAAGGTCCCTGGCATGACTCATTCCCTTGGGCAGCTTCATCCAGAACTTCTTAGCAAAATCTACTAGTGCAGAACCTCCCTCTGGGAAGCTTTCCAGCATACCACCCTTGTAGACAGCAAGAGGTACAGCACCTCCCTGGAAGATGGCTTTCCCAGACCACAGAGGATGGCTTCCCAATGTACCACCAACAAGGGCAGCTTCCCAGTAAATCCCAGTTCCCACCAGCATGGCACCCCAGCAAACTTTCTCTGCCACTCAGTGATGACAGCTGCTCCTTCTTCGCAAGGTGTGGACCTTAGCCCTGCTTTAGGGAGAGGGTAAGGATAGGGGTATTAAGATTTGTTCCTTCCTTAAGTGCTATGCTTCCATCCGATCAGTAGAGGCTGTTCTATATACCTTCTAGCCCTGTATTCTTTAGAGTTGTCTTTATCACTTTATAGGTATTCTCCTGTTATAATAATTTTTTACGTTAAACTTTCCCTATTCAGATTACTGTGTAGTTTTTATCTTTTGATCAGTCCCTAACTGACACATTGTATTTCCCATTAGGAATTCAATTTAAACATAAATCCTTTCTGGGAGAAGAGATGAATAGACAATGAGATTATAGGCTATAAGATTTCATCAAAGAGACATACTGGGCACAGGCTCCAGCAGAACAACTCTGAAGCTCATAGGCTACATGCTTAGCCTACATTTCTCTGTTATGGCTCACCATACATTATAAAGCCTTCCTCATGTATCTTATTAATGCAACATGACCACAAGCACATAAACCTCACCAGCATGTACTAACAATAAAATGTGTCAGCAATAAAAACGAGATTATTCCACAATCCTCAAAAGTTAGTGTACATAATAATCCTCTAAAAAATCCTATTAAAAAGTTGGATTTAGCTCTGAACCTGTAAAGTATGTCCCTTAGCTAAACTGTTTTTATAGAAAATCCATAGACAGCTCCAATTGTTTTGATAGCCCTAGTTGGCTCTTTCAAGGAGAATATGCCCAGATTAACCTCCTCACTAAGTGCCAATTTACCAGTTAACAATTTTTTTATAAAAAATTCAACTAGTTTCATTGTTCCTAAACTATCTGCAAGGCTTTTCTCTTCTCTTTTTTAAATTTTTTAAAAAGATTTTATTTATTTGAGAGTGAGAGAGAGGGAGAGAGCAGGAGCAAGGGGAGGAGCAGAGGGAGAGGGAGAAGTAGACTCCCTGATGAGTGTGGAGGCAGACACAGGGCTGGATCCCAGAACCCTGAGATCATGACTGAGCTGAAGACAGACACTTAACCAACTGAGCCACTCAGGTGCCCCTTCTCTCCTCTCTTTTATAAATCTTGGGTTTTGCCTTTATTCCCCAACAATAATCTAATTACTATTTCCCTCATGAGTAAATTTGCATACAAAATAGTTTTTAAAAATTGGTTATGAATGGCAAAAGAGAAATAGGCCTGTAACTGGAGGGAATGTGGCATTAAATTAGAGAGATATGAGCACAATTTAAAACCTGAAAGGAATGACACAATTAGGAAAAGTTTAATATACAATAGAGAATGATTAAACAAATTTCTTAAGATCCAAAACAAGTAAAAGAATGAGTCTTGTGTAGGAAAAGGAATAATATCTGTTTAACAAGAGGAAAGGAGGATAGAATGAGCATGTACATAAATAAATTTTTGTTTGGTAGCAGAAAATGAAGGAGTTCTAACCGGTGGATTGTATTTTCAAGCATTTTAAGTGACTGGCTGACAGTGAAATAATGGGACAGAAGGAGTGTGGGTTTGAGATGATAGTGAAATTCATTTTGGAAATGCAAAAGAATTGCCAGGCAGTATTTGGAATAATTATGTCTGAATAACTGTGTCACTTTCTTCATCAGTGTTTCACAGCTAAGCTAAAGGCCCAAGAGTAAATAAGTGCACTTATTTAAGGTTAAATTCTGTTAGACGAGTGCAATGAAAAAAAACAAGAGGTAAAGGAGAGTGGGAAGTTAAGAAATTCACTGTTAAGTACATATTCTCCAAGCTGAAAAGAAAAATGAGTAAAAAAGACTGCAGGAAGGTTAAGGAATGAATGAACTAGTGGTCTTGATAAAGTCAAAGAGTGGCCAGAAAAGTATTTAAATAATAGTATTTAAATAATAACTGATAAGACAGAAATTTGTAGTTCAAGAATAAGTTGCTTGAATTAATGATTTTTAGAGTAAAGCAATTTGCTTAATGATAAGGTCTAGAGTATGACTGGAAGTGAGGGCCAAAGGTAAAGAAAGACACTAGCTCTGGGGAGATGAGGAGTCAAGGAACTGAGAGGCTGGGATTTGGGGTGGGTCTTCACATTGACAGAACTAACTATAAAAAGAAGAAAATGAGACAAAAGCATGAATAAAGTAGAATAAAAAGAAGTTGGTAGGGGCGCCTGGGTGGCACAGCGGTTAAGCGTCTGCCTTCGGCTCAGGGCGTGATCCCGGCATTATGGGATCGAGCCCCACATCAGGCTCCTCCGCTATGAGCCTGCTTCTTCCTCTCCCACTCCCCCTGCTTGTGTTCCCTCTCTCACTGGCTGTCTCTATCTCTGTCGAATAAATAAACAAAATCTTTAAAAAAAAAAAAAAAAGTTGGTAGATGAAAGTAAGAAGGCAGAAGGCAAGCTAGATTTTTCAAGTTGCAAAGTATGCATTTTACAAGAGGAGAGAACAGTGGACTTCACCTCAATCCTACATCTCTGGAAAGATAATGACCAATCTACCATGGTCAGAGAGCTACTAACACTCTTCCAATGTCAGCCATATCCATTCTAAAGCAAAGAGTATACAGACCATTAAAGTCAACTCTGGAGCCAAAGGTAAAATAATAAGAGGGTGCTAGGAGACAGTTACAATTTCTAGCTTTACTTTTTAATTTTATATCCCAAATAAATGAACTTATTTAATTGAAAGTGCCTGGGATTCAAGAGCATTTAATTGGACTTAACCATAAACATAACCAAAGGAGAACAAGAATCATTCTATAAATCACTGAGGTTATCCTAGAAATTATTCTGTTATATTAACAGCATAAAGTCTTTCCCAAAATAGAATTAAAAACCCTTAGGTTAGAAACCACTAGCTTTCAAAATGGTCATAAAACATCTGAAAATCTAAAGTACAAAAAAAAAATCATTAAAATAACATTAAGTTTAAAGAAAACCAATATATAATTTTATAAGTAAGTAGATCATCATATTATACATGCTTTTTAAAATACAGGAGAAATGTTTAAGTTGATAAGTTTTCGCTTGTCACTTACTCTTTTATGTAAATTAGGAAAGAATGATAAATTTCCATTATTTAATTTTAAGAGAAAGAATGTGTCAAACTTAGAGCATTCCAGATACATGTAGGAATGTAGTATGTAGTCACTGAGAAACATTTTGTTCTACCCATTTGTTCCTTCTCTACCTAAATTAAAAGATTATAAACAATGATTATTCAAAAATTTTTACTTCAAATTGATTTTCAGATGAGACAAAATATTAATTTAATTTACAATTAAGATAATGTTATACTTACCTCTTCCATCTGATTGACCTGTAGCTGAAACCACTTTAAAAAAAAAAAGAAATACTTATTGACAAGTTATTCAAATATATGGGTACACGTGAGTGCATTTGTGTGTGTGTGTGTGTGTGTGTGTCTTCATCTATCAAATATTAGCCCTGGACCAAACATCAGTTATCATAGGGTTCAGAATGGGGCTAATGCAACATAAAACTTGACCATAATATTTTTCAATGTATATAGTAGCAAGTTTGGGAGTTCTTTTTAGTTCCTCAAAACTTAGAAACTTCTTCAATAATACATATTTCTGTATTAAATGTTAGTAGGCTTAAACTGCAATATATTGAACATACCTTAAAAAGAGATTCCAAAATCTGGAAAATAAAGTTTTAATTAAAACATTTAAGAATAAAAATTCTTCACAGTGTATGATGTGATAAGTCTCTATATTTCTCAATCAGAAAAATGCACAAGTTACTAAAACTATAAATCTATAATCCAAAATCATATGTTTATAATTACAGATACAGTTTTTAGTATATCTTGAACAGACAACTCAATTCTATAAAAATTTCCATCATTATAGATCGATATTAGGATACCCCCAAATAATTCACATATATGATTTCATGTATTTTCTTAATATAGGTAAGGAAAAAAAATAAGATTCCTCTTGGGAAAGTTTTTTTTATACATCGAGAGTACATAACGAAAAGCATTATCATAAGAACATTATCTCTTCAATAGGACTTTCCTTTGATAACGGGACTAAAAATCAAATATAAAATATTATACTACTACTTGATATTTTTAATGGAAAATGCAAATAACTGGTTTGGGAGATTGTGACAGAAACTGAATATCCAAATCAAATAACATAATCCAAAATACCAATATTTAACACTTAGAAAATGTAATGTTAACATGATTATGTTTGCCACACAAAATAAAAGCCCATTTTATCACATCCATCTAAGAGTTTTTAATTACTTTGTTAAAGAAAAATATTACTACATTCAGGCAGTAAAAAAAAAAAAAAAGTTACTTTACTAAAAAATCAGGCTAGTCTAAAATTTCTCTTCTGCCACACTAACTCTAAATAAATAGTTCAAAAAGTGTGGTCCCACAATCAAAAACATCAGCACCACCTAAACAAAGATATTCATGGTCAATGTAAATTCTTAGGCCCCACCCCAATCAATTTAATCAAAAACTCTGGGAGTAGGGCCGGCAATTTGTGTTTTAACAAGCCCTCCAATTGATTCCATTGCATGCTAAAGTTTGAGAATCACTGTGCTAAGTAATAAGAAATCAGAAATCTAAGCAAAAAGGGCTGAGATCCTCAAGAAAACATACCAAAGTAAATAAATATCCAAGTCTGAAGGAAAAGGTTTTCAGCTACGTAAGGATTTAGAAACTAATGTTCACTGAGGCAAACTACATTGGAGTAAACTCATTCTTCTCACTATCAAAAGAGATTCCAAGGTTCTCAAAACCTCTTTTCCTATCTCAGAAGATGATGGGAAACCATCATATGTCAACTCATCCATTCATTAGAGTCAGAGTTCAACAACTATCTAAACCACTAAAAGCCTGGAGAACAAAGGCTTTCTCAACTACTGAGAAAAACATCAGTTCTAGTAATGTCGAATCTAGAACATTACTGATAAAAGTGGAAAATGAAAACCGACCGGAAGTGAGAAAATCAATTTTAGGCAAACACTAAATAGAAAGAGAAAATTCTACGAAAATGTGGAATAATATATATAAAGTTCCCCAGGAAAATATTAAACTTCTATTCTAATTTTAAAGATATTATCATGTAGGTGTGAAGCCAAAATAAAACTATTTTCAGAAATTCAAAGGCTCAGAAATGATTTCACCACACATTCTAACCTAGCAAACAAAAACAAAATTTATTCTTAGAAAAGTAAACACAAGAAAAAACTATAGGCAAGGTAATCAGTAAATACCCTATTCTTTTTCTTTCAACTTTTTATTTAATTAGTTGGCATATAGGTTAATATTAGTTTCAGGAGCAGAATTTAGTGATTCATCACTTACATATAATACCCAGTGCTCATCACAAGTGCCCTCCTTAATATCCATCACCGATTTAACCCATCCCCCTGCCCACCTCCCCTCCAGCAACCCTGTTTGTTCTCTACAGTTAAGAGTCTGTTTTATGGTTTACCTCTCTCTTTATTTTTCCCCTTATGTTCATCTGTTTCATTTCTTAAATTCCACATATGAGTGCAATCATATGGTATTGGTCTTTCTCTGATTCACTTATTTCACTTAGCATAATACACTCTAGCTCCATCCACATTGTTGCAAATGGCAAGATTTCATTATTTTTTATGGCTCAGTAATATCCCATTGTGTATATATACCACAATTTCTTTATCCATACACCAGTCAATGGCCCTTTGGGCTCTTTCCATAATTTGGCTATTGTTGATAACGTTGCTCTAATATAAACATCAAGGTGCATGTCTTCCCCCTTTGAATTAATATTTTTTTATTATTTGAATAAATACCTAATAGTGCAATTGTTAGATATTAGGGTAGTTCTATTTTTAATTTTTTGAGGAACTTCCATACTGTTTTCCAGAGTGGCTGCACCAGCTTGCATTCCCACCAACAGTGTAGGAGGGTTCCCCTTTCTTCACATCCTCGCCAACATCTGTTGTTTCCTGTGTTGCTAATTTTAGCCATTCTGACAAGTGTGAGGTGATATCTCATTGTAGTTTTAATTTGTATTTCCCTGATGATGAGTGATATTGAGCATCTTTTCATGTGTCTGTTAGCCATCTAGTAAATACCCTACTCTTAAAAAAATTGTGGATAATGGGACTGGCACTGAATGCTGCTGTCATAAAAACTTCCCAATGAGAAGATGGCATAATATTTTTTAAAGTGAAATAATAACCTGTAACTAAAATTCCAGATAGGCATATTGTGTCACTGAAGCCAAGAGAAGTCCCGAAAGACTGGCAGCTTTTGCCTTTGTTTCATCTAGCTCAAAACTCTCTCAAGGCAAAAAACAAACAAAACGAAACAAAAACAAAAGAACAAAAAAACCCAGCTAAGCAGAGGGCTTTCCTCAACATTGAAAGGCAAATAAACAAGGCACAGCTCCCTGGAGAAAAAGACTGCAGTTGTGACAAATAATACACATGTCAGCAGCCTAGAAGAAAAAGCTGGGTAGAGAGTTACTTTGGAAAATAAGGATTTTGAAAAGACACCATATATAAGGGAGAGTCTAACAAGCCATGCACTTGCCCAGGCCAGGACTCATGCTCAGAAAATATCTGAGTGGACACTAAACTTTCATCTTTGGCTTATGTTTATCTCAGAGCAAGTAGAAAATGAAGGCTAACTCAAGATTTGTAAACAACCTGGCTAAGCTTTGTAGGAGTGCCCCAAAACACAGCCAATCTTAAAGGAACAGGAATTTTTTTTTCTCCTTTTCTTTTTCTTTCTTTCTTTTTTTTTTTTTTTTTTTTTTTTTGTGGCTCAAGGCATTTAAGGGAATCTTCCTCAAATCCACCAGCTGACCACAAGCAACAGGAACAGAGGCCTGAGATATAAAATATTTAATCAAGGAATACAGACTTTCAAAATAAATAGTTTAGACTTCTGGTTTCCAATCCAGCATTCAAGGAGCCTGGATTAGTCACTCTGTCTTAATAATAAAAGCTGAATGGACTGAAAATCAACAACTCTTCTTACATATACACAGAATTGAGGTCACTGAGCAAATCACAGCACCAAAAATTAAAGAAACAAACAGGTGATATTGAGAATCAGAAATTATCAGAGCAGAAATCCATGAGAACAAACCTCCACAGGAACTAGCAGTGGGATAAGAAAATCCAAACTGTAAATGAGTTGCTGAAAGCCCAGTATGGACAAGTTCAAGAGTTAAAAACTTTAATGGGGGCAAGTTTTGAGGAGTTTCTTTAAAAACTAAGCATACTCTTACCATATTACCTAGAAATCATTCTCCTTGGTGTTTAACCAAATGAATTGAAAACTTATATCCATACAAAAACCTGCACACAATGTTTATAGCAGCTTTATTCATAATTACCAAAACTTGGAAGCAAACAAGGTGTCATTCAGTAAGTGAATGGATAAATAAACTGTGGTACAACTATATAATAAATTATTATTCTGCACAAAAAAAAAAAAAGAGCTGTCAATCCATGAAAAGACATGTAGGAATCTTAAATGCATATTACTAAGTGAAAGAAGCCAATCCAAAAAAGGCTATACACTGATTCCAACTATATGACATTCTAGAAAAGGAAAACTAAAGACATAAAAAGATCTGTGGCTATCAGGGGTTGGATAGGGAAAGGAAGATGAATATGTGGAAGACATAGAATTTTTAGGGCAGTGAAACCATTCTGTATGATACTATAATTGTGCATACATATCATTTTACATTAGTTAATACCCATAGAATGTACAACACCAAGAGAAAGCCTTATGTAAACTATGGACTTCGGGTGATAATAATGTGTCCGTATAGTTTCATAGATCATACAAAGATACCACTCTGGTGCATGATGTTGATAATAGGGAAGGTCCATGCATGCATAGGAATAGAGGATATATGGAAACTCTCTGTACTATATGCAATTCTGCTGAGAACACAAAATTGCTCTAAAAATAAAGTCTATTTAAAAAATAATAGTTTAGAAAAGTTGATAAATAAAAATAAAAAAATTTAAGGAGAGGGGAAAATCTGACATCCAGAGTTACCACATAAAATATTCAAAATACCTTGTTTTCAACAAAAAATTACAAAACAAGCATTCAATGATTTAAGAAATTGTGACTTATTTGAAGGAAAAAAATAAACAGATACTGTCCCTAAAGAAGTTCATATGCTAGACTTAGTAGACAAAACTTTTAAATCTACTGTCTTAAATACACTCAATGAGCTAAAGGAAATCATGCACGAAGAATTAAAGGAAACAAAAAACAGTATTCTAACAAATTTAAATAAAGATATAGAAATTACAGAAAGAAACCAAATTCTAGAAATGAAAACTTAAATTTGGGAACAATAACTGAAATGAAAATTTTACTAGAGGGTTTTGACAGCAGATTTGAGCAGGCAAAAGAATCTGTCAATTTAAAGTCAGACCAATTGAAATTATCCAGTCTGAGAAGAAGAAAGAAAAATGAATGAAAAAGAAAAGAACAGAGCCTAATAGAATTATGGGATATCATCAAGTATATCAACATAGACATTATAAGACTCCAAGGAAAATAGAGAGAATAGGGACCAAAAAGGATATTTAAGGAAATAATGACAGAATACTTCCCAAATTTGAGAAAAGGTAAGGATTTGTATGTCAAAATCCTAGTAGAATAAATGAAAAAGATCCATATGAAGACACATTATAATAAAACTGTTGAAAGTCAAACACAAATATAGAATCCTGAAAGCAGCAAAAGAGAAGTAATAGGTACAAGAGAGCTTCAATAAGATTAACAGCTGATTTCTCCTCAGAGACTATGGACACCAGAAGGTAGTGTGATGGCATATTTTAAATGCAATTAACAAAAAAATACCATATGCCAAGTATTACATATCTGGCAAAATTATTCTTCAAAAATGAAGGATAACTTAAGAAAAAAACACCATAATTAAATATAAGAAATTTATTAATAAAAATATGTAAATATGACAGCATATACATAAACTGCAGGGGGAATAAAAGGAACAAAAAGAAGTTTTTTTAGAATGTGTTTGAACTTAAATGACCAGCAACTTAATAGAGACTGCTATATGCTTAAGATGTCACATATGAGCTTCATGGTAACCACAAACCCAAAATCTATAAAAGATACAAAAAAATAAAGAGAAAGAAGCCAAATATAACACTACCGAAACTCATTAGTCACAAAGGAGAGCAAGAGGAGAAAGAAGCAGAGAAGAACTACAAAAACAACCATAATGTAATTAACAAAATGGCAATAAGTACATACTATCAGTAATTACTTTAATGTAAATGACCTAAATTCTTCAATCAAAAGACATGGGGTGACATGTGGATAAAAAAAATATAAGAACCATCTACATGTTGTCTATAAGAGACTCACTTCAGACCCAAAGACACATACAGACTGAAAGTGAAGGAATGGAAAAATACTGACCCTTACAAATGGAAGCAAAAAAAAGCCAGGTAACAATACCTGTATCAGACATGGTACTTTTAAACAACAACTTTAAAAAGACAAAGAAAGGTATTACATAATAATAAAATAAAGAGATCAATCCAACAAGAGGATATAACAATTGTAAACATCTATGCATCCAATATTAGAGCAACTAAATATATTTAAAGCAAATATAAACAGACATAAAGGGAGAAATTTTAATACAATAATAGTAGCAGACTTTAACACCTCACTTATATCAATAGATAGATCATTCAGGCAGAAAATCAATAAGGAAATAAGAGTGTCTGAATGACCTATTAGACCAGATGGACATAACACATATATATAGAACAATCCATCCAAAATAACAGAATATACATTCTTCTCAAGTGTACATGGAACATTCCCCAGAATAGATATGTTAGGCACAAAACAAGTCTCAATACTTAAAAACTGAAATCATACAATGCATCTTTTTCAACCACAATGGTATGAAACTAAAAATCAGGAGAAAAAAATGAAAAGAACACAAACACATAGAGGCTAAACAACATGCTACTAAACAACTAATGGCTCGATGAAGAAATCAAAGAAAAAACTGAAAAATATATGGAGACAAATGAAAACACAACCGTCTAAAATCTTTGGGATACAGCAAAAGCAGTATTAGGAGGGAGATACATAGCAACACAGGCCTACCTCAAAAAACAAGAAAACGTTCAAATAAACAACCTAACCTTACACCTAAATGAACCAGAAAAAGAACAAACAAAGCCCAAGGTGACCAGAAGGAAGAAAAACTAATAAAGATCAGAACACAAATAACAAGACTTTTAAAAAAGGAAAAGATCAATGAATAAAACCAAGAGCTGGTTCTTTAAAAAGATAAACAAAATTGATAACCCTTAGCCAGACTCCTCAAGAAAAAAACTCAAATAAATAAAATCAGAAACAAAAGAGAAGAATCAACTTACACCACAGAAATACAACAGAAAATAAGAGAATACTATGAAAAATTATATGTCAGCAAACTGGGAAACTTAGAAGAAATGAATAAAATTCTAGAAAAATGCAATCTTCCAAAATTGAATCAGGACAAGACAGAAAAGTCTGAAGACCAATTACTAGTAATGAAATTGAATTGGTAGTCAAAAAACTGCCAAAAAATAAACGTCCAGGACCAGATGGATTCATAGATGAATTCTGACAACCATTTAAAGAATTCTCAAACTATTCCAAAAAATCAGAAGAAAAAGGAAAAGTTTCCAAATTCATTCTACAAGGCCAGCATTACCCTAACACCAAAATCAGACCAAAAAAAGAAAACTATAGGCCAATATCATTGATGCACATAGATGTAAAAATCCTCAACAAAATACAGGTAAACCACATTCAGACAATACATTAAAAGGATCATTCACCACGATCAACAGGGATTTATTCTGGGGCACCTGGGTGGCTCAGTTGGTTAAGTGTCTGACTTCAGCTCACGTCATGATCTCAGGGTCCTGGGATCAAGCCCAGTGTCAGGCTCCTTGCTCAGCGGGGAGTCTGCTTGTCCCTCTCCCTCTGTCCCTCCCCCACTCATGCTTGCCCTGTCTCTCAAATAAATAAAGTCTTATAAAAAAAAAAAAAGAGGGACTTATTCTGGGGGTGCAAGGATGGTTTAATATTCACAAATCAATGTGATACATCACATCAACAAAAAGGATTAAAAACCATATGATCATCTCAATAAATGCAGAAGCAGCATTTGATAAAATTCAACAGTCATTGTGATAAAAATTCTCAAGAAAGTGGGTTTAGCAGAAACATACATCAACATAACAAAGGCCATATTAAAAAAAAAAAAAACACAGCTAACATCACACCCAATGCGGGAAAGAAATAGAGCTTTTCCCTTAAGGTCAGAAATAAGACAGGATATCTACTCTCACCACTATTATTCAACATAGTACTGGAAGTCCTAGCTACAGCAATCAGGCAAGAAAAATAAATAAAAAGCATCTATATTGGTAAGGAAGAAGTTAAGCTGTTGTTATTTGCAAATGGCATATCACTATACATAGAAAACCCTAAACTATTAGAACTATTAGAAACAATAAAGGAATTCAGTAACATTACAGAATATAAAATTAATATTCAGAAATCTGTTGCATTTCTATACACTAATAAGAAAGTAGCAGAAAGAGAAATTAAGAGAACAATTCTATTTACAATTACACCAAAAAAAAAAAAATTAAATACCAAGGAATAGATATAACAAAGGTAGTGAAAGACCTATACTCTGAAAATCATAAAACACTGATGAAAAAAATGGAAGATGACACAAATGGAAAGATATTTCATGCTCATGGATTGAAAGAATTAATACTGTTAAAATGTCCATACTACCCAAGGCAATCTACAGTTTTAATGTAATCCCTATCAAAATAGCAAAGGCATTTTCACAGAACTAGAATAAACAATCCTAAAATTTGTATGGAACCACAAAAGACCCCAAATAGCCAAAGCAATCTTGAAAAGAAAAACAAAGCTGGAGGTAGCGGAATTCTAGGTTTCAAAATATACCACAAAGCTATAGTAATGAAAACGGTATGGTACTGGCACAAAAATAGATTTATAGATCAATAGAACAAAATAGAAAATCCAGAAATAAACCCATGCTTGTGTAGTCAATTAATCTACGACAAAGAAGGCAAAAATATACAATGGGGAAAAGACACTTTCTTCAATAAATGGTGCTAGGAAAATTGGACAGCTATATGCAAAAGGATGAAACTGGACCACTTTCTATACCATACACAAAAATAAACTAAAAATAGATTAAATACCTAAATGTGAGATCTGAAACCATAAAAATCCTAGAAGAGAACAGAGACACAATTCTTTTTTTGACACTGACCATAGCAACGTTTTTCTAGGTAAGTCTCCTGAGGAAAAATAAACAAAAGCCAAGTAAACTATTGGGATTACATCATAATAAAAAGCTTTTGCATAGCAAATGAACCATCAACAAAACAAAAAAGCAATCTACTGAATGAGAGAAGATATTTGCAAATGATGTACCTCATAAGGGGTTAATATCCAAAATATAGGGGGGGGGAGATGGCAGAGGAGTAGGGGACCCTTTTTCAACCAGGCCTCTGAATCAAGATGGATATCTACCAGACAATTCTGAACACCCATGAAATCACCCTGAGATGTAAGAAGATACATCTGGATCTCTACAAACAGAACATCTCCAGCAGTTGGTCTCAAGGTATGACACGGGGAGCTGAGTTTGCGGGCAGATATCGGAAGATAAACAGAAGGAGGAGGGAGCATCTGTAAACTTGCTCCAGGAAGACAAAAGCTTCCCGCACTAGGGACAGGCACAAACTCACAGACCAGTAGAGGCGGGGAAAGATCTTTAGGACGTCACACCAGACTGAAACTTGGAGCTCAGGAGCATGCGTGCAAATCAAGGCAGCTGGCTGTTTTGGAAGCACAAAGAGCAGAGATGTGCCCAGCACTGGGAGTGAGGACTGGGAGAGCAGCTATGGGGTGCACAAACCAGCCTGCTGTTGGTTTTTAGCAGCACAGACAGAAACAGAGTCAGTGTGGCCGGGATAGCTCAGTGAAAAGCAGACTGCGATCTCTCTGTTCTGAGACAGAGGTTTGGGGTACAGTCACTTCTGCTCTGACTCTCAGAAGAGACACAGAAAGCCACAGGGAAAGATGCCAGAGAAAAAAGCCCCAAATAACCCATTCTCATTGAGCCCATCCCCCCACTCAGGGGGCAGGGCAACTCTGCCCAACAGGGTTGCCTGAGTATCAGCATGGCAGGTCCCTCCCCCAGAAGGCATGCTGGAAGAACAAGAAGACCACAAACCTAAGGTCCATATAAAACAGGTACATCTTGCCTGTGTCCTGGTCAATAATTTGAACTCTGTATATTCCCGCAACCACACCTCATGAGAATGACAAAGACGAGGAACCCCCAACAAAGGAAAGAAACAGAGGCTCTGGCTTCTGCCACAGAACTAATGGATAAGGATATAACCAAGATGTCAGAAATGAATTTCAGAGTAACAATTATCAAGATGATGTATATGCTTCAGAAAAATATTAACAAAAATATAGAATCTGTAAGAGCTGAAATGAGAACTAATCTGGCAGAATTAAAAAGGCTATGAATGAAATGCAGTCTAAACTGGATGCTCTGACTGCCAGGATAAATAAGGCAGAAGAACGAATTAGTGAGTTAGAGGATAAGGTGATAGAAAAGAAGGAAAAAGAGGTAGCATGGGAAAAACTAATCCAATTTCAAGAAACTAAGCTGAGGGAGATTACTGACTCAACAAAATGTTCCAATATCAGAATCATCGGGATCCCCAAGGGGGTGGAGAAAGAGAGAGGTCTAGGAGATATATTTGAGCAAATCATAGCTGAGAACTTCCTTAATCTGGAGAAAGAAACAAGCATTCATGTCCAAGAGGCAGAGAGGACCACTCCCGAGATCGAGAACAGACCAACACCATGACATATAATAGTACAATTTGCAAATCTTAGATCCAAGGAAACAATCTTGAAAGCAGCGAGGGGGAAGAGATTTCTTATGTACAGAGGGAGGAACATAAGAATAATGTCAGACCTGTCCACAGAGACCTGGCAAGCCAGAAAGGGCTGGCAAGACATATTCAGAGTACTAAATGAGAAGAACATGCAGCCAAGGACACTGTATCCAGCAAGGCTGTCATTCGGAATGGATGGAGAGACAAGGAGCTTCTGAGACTGGCAGAAACTAAAAGAATATGTGACCACCAAGCCGGCCTGCAAGAAATATTAAGGGATGGAGGGGTTCTATAAAAGAAGAAAGACCCCAAGAGTGATACAGAACAGAAATTTACAGGGACAATCTATAGGAACAAGGACTTACAGGCAACATGACGACATTAAAATCATATCTCTCAATAATCACTCTCAGTGTGAATGGCCTAAGCGCTCCCATAAAATGCCACAGGGTTGCAGAATGGATAAAAAGACATGACCCATCAATATGCTGTCTACAAGAAACACACTTTGAACCTAAAGATATAACCAGACTGAAATGGAAGAGATGGAGAACCATTTTTCATGCCAACAGACCTCAAAAGAAAGCTGGGGTAGCAATTCTCACGTCAGACATTAGATTTTAAGCTAAAGACTGTAGTTAGAGATACAGAAGGACACGATATTATTCTTAAAGGGCATATCCAACAAGAGGATCTAACAATTATAAATATCTATGCCCCCAACAGGGGAGCAGCCAACTACATAAGCCAACTGTTAACCAAAATAAAGAGACATATAGATAATAATATATTAATAGTGGGGGACCTCAACACTCTGCTCTCAGGAACAGAAAGATCATCTAAGCAGAAAATCAATAAAGAAACAAGAGTTTTGAATGACACACTGGGCCAGATGGAGTCATAGATATATATGAACATTCCACCCTAAAATAACACAATACACATTCTTTTCAAACGCACATAGAACTTTCTCCAGAATAGACCATATACTGGGTCACAAAACAGATCTCAACCGATACCAAAAGACTGAGACTATTCCCTGCATATTCTCAGACCACAATGCTTTGAAACTGGAACTCATTCACTTGGAAGAAAGTCAAACACTTGGAAGCTAAGGACCATCTTCTTAAAAATGTTTGGGTCAACCAGGAAATTAGAGAAGAACTTAAGCAATTTATGGAATCCAATCAGAATGAAAACACATTGGTCCAAAACCTATGGGATACTGCAAAGGTGGTCCTAAGGGGGAAATACATAGCCATCGAGGCTCACTCAAAACAATAGAAAACACTAAAATGCAGACTCTATACTCACACCTTAAACAACTGGAGATGGAACAGAAGAACAGGCCTAAGCCATGTGCAAAAAGAGAACTGACAAAGATTAGATCAGAGATCAATGAATTAGAAGCTAGAAATACAGTAGAGCAGATCAACGAAACTAGAAGCTGGTTCTTTGAAAGAATTAATAAGATCGATAAACCACTGGCCAGACTTATCCAAAAGAAAAGAAAAAGGACCCAAATTAATAAAATTATGAATGAAAGGGGAGAGATCATGACTAACACCAAGGAAATAGAAACAATCATTAGAAACCATTATCAACAACTATGTCAATAAATTAAGCAACCTGGAAGAAATGGATCCCTTCCTGGAAACCTAAAAACTACCAAGACTGAAACAGGAAGAGACTGACATCCTAAATAGGCCAATATCCAGGAACAACATTGAAGCAGAGATTGAAAACCTCCCAAAAAACAAGACTCCAGGGCCTGATGGATTCCCTGGGGAATTCTATCAAACATTCAAAGAAGAAATAATACCTATTCTCCTGAAGCTGTTTCAAAAAATAGAAACAGAAGGAAAATTTCCAAACTCATTCTATGAGGTCAGCATACCTTGATCCCCAAACCAGGCAACGACCCCATCAGAAAGGAGAATTACAGACCAATACCCCTGATGAATATGGATGCCAAAATTCTCACAAGATCCTAGCTAATAGGATCCAACAGTACATGAAAAGGATTATCCATCACAACCAGGTGGGATTCATCTCTGAGATGCAAGGGTGGTTCAACATTTGCAAATCAATCAGTGTGACAGAACACATTAATAAGAGGAGACAAGAATCATATGGTCCTCTCAACTGATGCAGAAAAAGCATTTGACAAAATACAGCATCCTCCCCTGATTAAAACCCTTCAGAGTATAGGGATAGAGGGTATATTCCTCAATTTCATACAAACCATCTATGAAAAGCCCACAGCGAATATCATTCTCAATGGGGAAAAGCTGAGAGCCTTTCTCCCTTAAGATCAGGAGCACGACAAAGGATGCCCACTCTCATCACTATTGTTCAACACAGTACTAGAAGTCCTAGCAACAGCAATCAGACAATGAAAAGAAATAAAAGGTATTCAAATCGACAAAGAAGAAGTCAAACTCTCTCTCTTTGCAGATGACATGATACTTTATGTGGAAAACCAAAAGACTTCACCCCCAAATTACTAGAACTCTTACAGCAATTCAGTAATGTGGCAGGATACAAAATCAATGCACAGAAATCAGTGGCATTTCTATATACTAACAATGAGACTGAAGAAAGAGAAATTAGGGAATTGATTCCATTTATAATAGCACCCAAAACCATAAGATACCTTGGAATAACCTAACCAAAGAGGTAAAGGATCTATATTCTAGAAACTACAGAACACTGATGAAAGACATTGAAGATGACACAAAAAGATAGAAGAACATTCCATGTTCATGGATCAGAAGAATAAACATAGTTAAAATGTCTATGCTACCCAAAGCAATCCATACTTTCAACGCCATCCTGATCAAAATACCAATTCCATTTTTCAAAGTGCTGGAACAAACAATCCTAAAATTTGTGTGGAACCAGAAAAGACTCCGAATCACCAAGGAAATGTTGAAAAAGAAAAACAAAGCTGGGGGCATTACGTTGCCTGATTTCAAGCTGTACTACAAAGCTGTGATCGCTAAGACAGCATGCTACTGGTACAAAAACAGACACACAGATCAATGGAACAGAATACAGCACCCAGATATGGACCTCAACTCTATGGTCAACTAATCCTTGACAAAGCAGAAAAAACATCCAATAGAAAAAACACAGTCTCTTCAATAAATGGTGCTGGGAAAACTGGACAGCTATATACAGAAGAATGAAACTTGACAATTCTCTCACACCACATTCAAAGATAAACTCTAAATGGATGAAAGACCTCTATGTGAGACAGGAATCCGTCAAGAAATCATAGAGGAGAACATAGGCAGTAACATCGTCAACACTGGCCACAGCAACCTCTTTCATGACACATCTCCAAAGGCAAGGGAAACAAAAGCAAAAATGAACTTTTGGGACTTCATCAAGAGAAAAAGCTTCTACACAGCAAAGGAAACAGTCAACAAAACAAAGAGGCAACCCACGGAATGAGAGAAGATACTTGCAAATGCCAGTTCAGATAAAGGGCTGGTATCCAAGATCTATAAAGAACTTATCAAACTCAGCACCCAAGAAACAAATAATCAAATCAAAAAATGGGCAGAAGATATGAACAGACACTTTTCCAATGAAGACATATGAATGGCTAACAGACACATGAAAAAATGTTCACCATCATTAGCCATCAGGGAAATTCAAGTCAAAACCACATTGAGATACCACCTTATGCCAGTTAGAATGTCCCTTTTTTGTATATTTTTAAATTATTAGTAGTTACCTTAGCATGACAATGAATATCATAAACTTTTAATAGTATAGTTTGAATTGATGCTAACTTAATTTCAAAATTACACATCTCTGTTCCTATACAGCTTCATCCTCCCTTTTTATTGTCATAAAGTAGACCGTTCCACATTGTGTGCTCATTAACATAGATTTATAATTACTTATATTTTATGCTTTATGTTGTCTTTTATATTGTATGGAAAAAAGGATTCAAAAACCAAAAATATATTATTTTTTGTATTTTTTATTTAGCTACATGGTTACTTCCTTTTTTTACTTTTTTATTTGAATATATTTGACACACAATGTTACATTAGAATCAAGTATACAAGACAGTGAAGGGATTCAACAACTCTGTAAATTACGCTATGTAAGTGTAGCTACTATCACCATGCAATGCTATGACAATACAATTGGTTATATTCCCTACACTGTAACTTTTATTCCCATGATTTATTCATTCAATAGCTGGAAGCCTGTATCTCCTACTCCCCTTCACCCATTTTGCTCATCCTCTACCTCCTGCTCTCTGGCAATCATCAGTCTCTTCCCTGTATTTATAGATCTGATTCTGCCTTTTGCTTGTTTATTCATTTGGTTTTTTTAGTTTCCACATATAAGTGAAATCATATGGTATTTGCCTTTCTCTGTCTGACTTACTTAACATAATGTCTTCTAGGTCTATCCATGTTGCCACAAATGGCAAGATTTCATTCTTTTTCATGACTAATATTCCATTTTATATATATAATATATATATATATTATATATATATGTATAAACACACACACATATTATATATATATATATATATCATATCACCTTTATTAATTCATCTATCAAGATAGATGACTTGTAAAGTCATCTTGGGATGCTTCCATATCTTGGCTATTGTAAATAATGCTGCAATAAACATAGGGTTTCATATCTTTTCAACTTAATATTTTCATTTTCTTTGAGTGAATATTTGGTAGAATTATTAGATCATATGGTAGTTCTATTTTTAAATTTTCAAGGAACCTTCATACTAGTTTCCATGATGGCTATTAAAGTATAATGCATCTGAACTAATTAAGAATAGTTTTGTCATACTTCTTTAGTCGTTTAAGTGGGGAGAGATTTTTGTATATTCTTGGTATTTAAGGACTACTTAAAATTAGAATGTCATAAAATGAAATTTAACATTTTAGAATAATGAGATTTTGGTAGATAAAAAGAAATAACATTTTTTATTACACTATAGTTAAGTGTTATTTTTCACGTTACCACAAAACTATCTGGCAAAAAACTTTCTGCTGCTAATTTCTAAAATATTAAGAAATTTTTTGAAATGAGATTATAGATAATAAACCATTAGCAGAGATAAAATGATACACTAAAAAATTATTCAATCTAAATTAAGGCAGGGTGGGGCATCTGGGTGGCTCAGTCAGTTAAGTGTCCAACTCTTGATTTCAGCTCAGGTCATGATCTCAGGGTTGTGAGATAGAGCCCCAAATCAGGCTCCACATTCAATGGGGAGTTTGCTTGAGATTTTCTCTTTCCCTCTTCCTCTGACCCTTCCCCCCTCAAATAAATAAATCTTTAAAAAAATAAAAAAATAAATTAAGGCAGGGCATGACAGAGGAACAATACAAAAAAAAAAAAAAAAAGCAAAATGGCAGTCTTATACCCAAACTTGTTATTATTACACTAAATGCATATAGTCAAAACACTCCAATTAAAGGCAGATATCATCAGACTGAAAATTAAAAAAAAAAAGATTTATCTATAAGAAACACATTTTAAATAGAAAGATATAAATAAAGTGGAAGAAATACCATGACGACACTAATCGTAAGAGTAACTGTATCAGTATCAGACAAAGCAGACTACAAGATGAGAAATATTATCATAGACATATGAAATACTATTTCATAATAACCAAATGGTCAATTCATCTAAAAGGCATAATAAATTATTGGATTCAACTAGCTATGTTTTGCTTAGGATTTTTACATATGTTTATAAGTAAAATTGCACTGTAATTTATTTTTATCTAAATGTCTATAAAAGCTTTGGGTGTAAGAATATGTTAGCCTCTCATACCAAGTTGGGGAATTATCTCATTTTGGATTCTCCCAAAAGCAGATACTGAGACAAGAATTGTGTGCTAGTGGTTTGTAAGGCAATCCCAAAAAATATGGGGAGAGTGGGGAGAAATCAAACAAAGAATGGTGAGTTGTTACTAGGAACAACTGAGGCTCAATCTCACCATTTTAGAGCATGTGAATACATGTGAATACACTTCATAAATGTCCACAAAGGATACTTATTCATCAATTCTGGGAATATTAACTCTGCAGCAATTCTAATCAGCCAGTCAGGCAAAAACACATGATGTACTTCAGTTACAAGCTGGCATGAATTTCTGAACTTGGATCAGACAGTCGTTTGAGGTTCAGTGGAACTATTATTGTACCTCTAGTAAACAATTCCACCCCTGTCGGATCACAGCCTCCAATCACACAGTACCTAGACTTGCAGGGACTGGAAATAAATATTCCCAAAGTGGATCATTGGGAGTGATGAGAAGAGGAACCAAATCTACTTCGTTGATTCCTGGACCTGTGTAACTCTAGTAACTGGGAACATAGCACCACAGTTGGTTCAACACTTATACCACATCTTGCTGGACAACACACCCCCCCATGCTGTATTATTATTGAGTTGAGCATATATACATTCCTGGTGAACCAAACCTTTGATCATTGTACGGAGACTCATCTCTACTTTTATTTGCCTTAACTTCTAATTTGTCTAACAATAACAAAGCTATGCTAGATTTAAGTTACCATTTGTTTATCCTTTTACTTTCCTTTATTTTTTTAGTTTTTATTATATTTTTTGTAGTCACCACGAAGTGCATTATATCCCCAGAACTTATTTATCTTATGCTGGAAGCTTGTACCTTTTGATCATCATCACCCATTTCTCCCACCTCTCACCAACACCACAACGAACCCACCCCCTCCCTGCCACCTCTGGCTGCCACCAATCTGTTCTCTGTTTCTATGAATTCAGTTTTTTTAGATTCCACGTATAAGTCAAATCGTATTTTGTCTTTCCTTGTCTGATTTATTTCACTTAGCATAATGCACTCAAGGTCCATCCATATTGCTGCATTTGGCAAGGTTTCCTTCTTTACAGAAGAGTAATATTTCACTATATATATAGATACCACATTTTCTTTATTCATTCATTGATGGAAGGTTTCCATGTCTTGGGCTTTTCTTTTTTAAAAGAATTTATTTATTTATCTGAGAAAGAGCGAGTGAGAGAGAGCACAAGCAGGGGGAGGGGTGAAGGGAGGGGAAGAAGCAGACTCCCCACTGAGCAGGGAGCCCGACACGGGACTCGATCCCAGGACCCTGGGATCATGACCTGAGCCAAAGGCAGACGCTTAATCAACTGAGCACCCAGGTGCCCCTTTGTCTTGGGTTTTTATGAATAATGTTGCAACAAACATGGGGGTGCATATATCCCTTCAAGACAATGATTTCATTTCCTTCTGATATATACACAAAAGAGAAATTTCTGGATCATACTGTAGTTACATTTTTAGATTTTTGAGAAATTCCACATTTTTTCATAGTGGAAATTTATATTACCACCAGTAGTACACATGGCTTGTCATTTCTCCACAAGCTTGCAAGCATGTATTCTCTTGTCTTTTTGATGATAGTCATTCTAACAGGTATGAGGTAACATTTCATTGTGGTTTTGATTTGCCTTTCCCTAATGATTGGTGACACTGAACACCCTTCTATGTACATGTTGGCCATTTGAATGTCGTCTTTGGAAAAAAATGTTTCTCTGCCCATTTTTTACTTGAATTGTTTGGGTTTTCCCCCCAGGGAGTTGTATAAGTTCTGTATATATTTTGGATATTAACCCCTTATCAGATATATGCTTTATAGACATTTTTACCCATTCTGTAGGTTGTCTTTTCATTTTGTAGATGGTTTCCTTTACTGTGCAGAAGCTTTTTTAGTTTGATGTAGTCTCATTTGTTTATTTTTGCTTTGTTGCCTTTGCTAAAGATATAACATGCAAAAGAATCATTGCCAAGATTGACCTCAAGGAGCTTATTACCCCCAAGTTTTCATCTAGTAGTTTATGGTTTCAGGTCTTATATTCAAGTCTTTAATCCATATTGAGTTGATTTTTGTGCATAATTTAAGGTAGGGGTCCAGTTTTCCCAAAACCATTTATTGAAGAGATTATCCTTTCTCCATTATATATGCATGGCTCTTGTGTCATATATTAATTGACCATATATGTGTGGGTTTATTTCTGGGCTCTCTATTTTTTTTTCCATTAATCTGTGTTTTTATGTGAATACCACACTGTTTTGAGTACTATAGCTTTGTGATATAGTTTGAAATAGAAGACTGATGCCTCCAGCTTTGTTCTTTTTCTCAAGATTGCTTTGGCTCTTTGGGGTTTTTTGTCATTCCATACAAATGTTAGGATTTTTTTTTTCTATTTCTGTGAGAAAATATCATTGGAATCTTAAGGCAGGTTGCACTGAATTTACAGATCACTTTAGATAGTACGGACATTTTAATGATATTATTCTTCTGATTCATAAACACTAAGTATATTTCCATTTATTTGTATCTTCTTCAATTTCTTTCATCAATGTCTTATAGTTCTTAGTGTACAGATATTTCACATTCTTAGTTGAATTTTTCCTTAGGTATTCTATTCTTTAATTTTTTACTTTCAACTTTTCTGTATTTTTATGCTTTAATATGTCTCTAGTAAACATATAGTTTAAATTTATTTTTCATCAATTTTTCTTTTAATTGGTACATTTAATTGGTATATTTACTGATATATTTAGATATATTTCTACTCTCTTACTTGTGGATCAACTTTCCTATTTTTTTCCTCTTCTTTTTTAGAATCTTTCGATTTTTTTTTTTTTTTTTTTTTTTTTTTTTTTTTTTTTTTTGGTCATTCGGTTTTCCTCTACTAGGGTAAAAATTCCACCTACATACTACTTATATTTAAAAAAAAAGAAATTTTTAACAGGAATACATAACTTATTAAAGTCTTTACTATTCTCCCAAACAACATAAGGACCTTAGATTATATTTTAATTGCAATTAATTCCAAATCTAAGTTCATTCCTAATTGTGCATAATTATCATGCATTTTGATTCTATTGTATTTTCTTGATCATAAGATTTCAATTATTAATATATATTTACATTACATGCATATATACATTCATTCAGTGTTTATTACATTTATCATGTTGGTTGCTCTTTCTACTTGTTCCTCAGGCCTTCCCTCCGGATCATTTTCTGTCTCCAAAAAACATCTCTTACTGTTACTTTCCGTTTGTTATCCAAGTATAACTGGCACATAATGTTACATTAGTTTCAGGTGTACAACATAGTGATCTGACAACTTTTTACATTAGGCTATGTTCATCACAAGTGTACTACCTTCCATCACCATACGACACTATTACAATACTATTGACTATATTCCTTATGCTCTACCTTTCATCCCTCTGACTTATTCATTACATAATTTAAAGCCTGAACCTCCCACTCCTCTTTACTCCTTTTTGCCCACTCCCATCCTCTCCAACAACCAAACTCTCTAGTTTGTTCTCCATATTTATGGCTCTGTTTCTAATTTTTTGTTTGTTCATTTGTTCTGTTATCTAGATTCCACATACAAGTGAAATCATATAATATTTGACTTTCTCTAAATTATTTCACTTAGCATAAAACACTCTAAGTCCATCCATGTTGTCACAAATGGCAAGATTGCATTATTTTTATAGATGAATTATATTCCATTGTATATATATATATATATATATATATACACACACACACACCCCACATCTCCTTTATAATGGTATTATATATCACTGTGTGTGTATATATGTATGTGTGTGTGCTTATATACATATACACATCTCCTTTATCCATTCATCAATTGATGTACACAAAGGCTGCTTCCTTATCTTAGCTGTTAAAAATAATGCTGCAATGAACATGGGGTGTGTATACACACACACACACACACACACACACACACACACACACATATATATATATCTTTTTGAGTTAAAGTTTTTGTTTTCAAACTTAAACAGGTGAAACTAGTAAAGGAAGAAGAAAAAAGAACTAATCCAAGTAACTCATCAATACAAAATTTAACACACACCTTATACTCAGTCTTGGACAAGAATGCTGCTAAGGGTGAGGGGGGCAGGTAGTTCAAAAGAAATCACAAAATCTTTTTAGTAGGTTTGTTTTTGTGGTGATATAGAAGAGGAAATTCTTAAATGATCTTGAAAATATTATAAGATTGAACAAAAGAGTAAATGTACTGATGTTAAGAGTTAGAATTTTAACTGTGAAAAGAAGGACATATACATGTGAAAGAAGGAAGAATAAACCCTTATGTGAGAGACTAGAATTAAAGGTGTCTGTGAGAACTCCAGATTTCTAAATATGTCTATTCATGTATATATGCACGTATATGTGCACGTTATTTGTAAATAGGAATAGAAGTATATGAATTGTGAGTATGTATATGTGTGCATACCTACATACATTTCCTAGTTCTGTCTGCTGAAATGGCATAAAAGCATTCATTCCAGGATCACTGGGCACAATTAACTATCAGATCTTGATTTCTAATACCATTCCTCATTAAAGAAATAAGACTTTACCAGCAAGATGGTGAATATGAAGCCTGAAACTCTCCTTCCCCTAGAAAACCAGGAATTCAACATCAAACAAACCAAATGCGTCTGAGAAATCCCAAAACCAGTTAAAAGGTTCCTGTATCTTAGGCAAGGACAAAACCAACCATATCAAGTCCACTAAAAAAAAAAAAAAAAAAAAAAAAAAATTGACACTCTCAACATTAATTTGACAGTCTCTCCTTATCCTCACACTGCAGCACAATTGGGAAGAAATCTCAACTCTTGTTTTCCCCTTGGGGATGGAAAGGAGTAGAACACATATCCAACATTCTGACATTTGGGGCAAGGGGTTGTCCAAGGGGCCAGCTTCCCTCTTGCCTCTATCCAAGTACTAACAGCAATAGGATGCCAGATTGAGAATCTCTGAGAACTAAGACCAGAGTACACGATGCACTAGGGTTTGCAGTACCAAAAACAGACACTGGGTGGAGCTCCCGTACTGAAATTTATGGCAGCACCAGGGAGGCAGCACCAGCGAGGCACTAGGGGGAGTACCTGAATAGAAACCTCTAAGCCTCCTCTAATAGATTACATGCACAACCCCAGAGGAACACATACTCAAAAAAGGCTGAAGAGGTCTCCAGAATCTAGGCAGACTGAATGGAGAAAGGCCTCCTTATAGGAAATCAGACCACAAAATCTAGAAGTGTTGGCGGATGTTTCAGATGCCAGATCTGAACAACAAAAAGTAACAAGACATACAAAGGAAAAGGGGAACCATGCCACATTTAAAAGAACAAATTAAATCTCCAGAAACTAAAGAAGCAGAAATATACGAAGTGCCAAAGAATTCAAAATGGTCATCATAAGGACACTTAACGAGCTAAAAGAAAGCATGAAAAGATGCAAAGGAAATCAGGAAAACAATATGTGAGCACGAGAATATTGAGAAAAAAATAAAAACTATGAAGAAAAACCACACAGAAATTCTGGAACTAAAGAATACAATAATTGAATTGAGAAAAAAAATTTAAAAAAAAAAAAAGAACCCATTATAGGAACTCAACAACAGACTTGACCTGGTAGAAGAAAGAATCAGCACACTAGAAGACAAGACTTTTAAAATAATCAAGATACAAAAGTAAAAAAAAAAAGAAAGAAAGAAAATGAAGAGATCCTAAAGGACATATGGGATACCATGGTACAGAACAAAATATGTATTATGGGAATTGAAGAAGGAAGAAAAAAGAAAGGGACATGGAACTTATTTGAAGAAATAATGGCTCACTATTTGCAATAACACGAAACAATGAAATACACCACATAAACAAAATGAAGGACAAGAACCACATGATCATCTCAACAGATGCAGGAAAAGCTTTTGATAATATCAACACTCCATGATTAAAAAAAAAAACAAAAACCTCAACAAACTAAGAATAGAAAAAAACTAAGTCAACATAAAAATCCACAAACAGGCTATAGTAAAGAGCACATTCACTGGGAAAAGACTAGTAGGTTTTTCTCTAGGATCAAGAACAAGGCAAATTTGCCCATCTCACCAGCACTAGCACTATTCAACATAGTACTGGAAGTTCCAGAAAAATTAAAAAAGAAAAAAATAATAAAAGGCATAAAGTTGGAAAAGAAAAAGTAAAATTATCCCTGTCTGCAAATAACATGATCTCATATGTAGGAAAACCTAAAGATTACACACACACACACACACACACACACACATATACCGCACTCACACAATGTTAGAACTAATATATTCAGCAAAATTGGAGGACACAAAATCAACATTCAAAAATCAGTTATATTTCTATATATTAACAATGTTCAATCCAAGAAGAAAATTTTTTAAAAATCTCATTTACTATAGCATCAAAAATCTAAAAATAGTTAGGAACAAACCTAACAAGGAGGTGAAAGATATATACACAGAAAACTAGAAAACACTGCTAAAAGAAATCAAAGATACAAATAAATGGAAAGACATCCCATGTTCATGGATTTGAAGACTTAATATTGTTAAAATGTTCATACTATCCAAAGTGATCTACAGAATCAATGTAATCCGTAGAGAAATCCCAATGGAATATTTTGCAGCAATAGTAAAAAACATACTAAAACACACATGGAATCTCAAGACACCCTGAATACCCAAAACAATCTTGAAAAAGAAAAACAAAGTTGGAGGCTTCAAAAATCCTGATTTCAAAATATACTGCAAAGCAACAGTAATTAAGAGAGTGCCTTATTGGCATAAAGATATATACATACCTACACCTAAAACTGATACAGTTTTATTAACACAGTTAATTATACCTCGATTTTCAAAAATTAAAATAAAAAAATAACCTGAAACAAAGGTAACATCATGTCAACTACACTTCGATAAAAAATAAAATAAAAAATTTTAAATATAAAGAGACCAAGAGAACAAAACTGAGAGACCAGGAATAAACCTTTGCACATATGGCAAAATAATTTTTGACAAAAGTACCAAGACAACACAATGGGGAAAGAACAATCTCTTCAACAAATACCACTGGGGAAACTGTATATCCACATGCAAAATATAAAACAAAATTGGACCCTTACACCGCTTATACTATGTACAAAATTAACAGAATAAATCCATGACCAGATCTAGTGATCCCACTTTCAGATATATATCCAAAGAAAACAAAATTAGTATCTCAAAGAAATGCCTGCACTCCCATGTTCACCGCAGCATTATTCACAATAACCAAGATATGGAAACAACCTAAGTGTCCATGGATGGATGACTAGATAAAGAAATTGTAATACACACACACAAACGTGCACACACACACACTGAAATATTATTCAGCTATAAAAAAAGAAGGAAGCCCTGCCATTTGTGACAACATGGGTGATTCTGAAAGACCTCATGCTAAGTGAAATAAGCCAGACACAAAAAGACAAATATTGCATGATCTCACTTACATGTGGGTAAAGAAAGAGAGAAAGAAAGAAAGTTGAAAGAAAGAAAGAGAGAAAGAGAGAAAGAGAGAAAGAAAGAAAGAAAGAAAGAAAGAAAGAAAGAAAGAAAGAAAGAAAGAAAGAAATTAAGAAAGAAAGCCCGCCAAACTCAGTAACACAGAGTAGAGTGGCGGTTACCAGGTGCTGGGGGTCATAAGTTCAATGCATACAGTTTCAGTTTTGCAAGATGAAAGAGTTCTGAGATGGATAGAGGTGATCATTGCACAATATTAATGTATTTAATACCACTGAACTGTACACTTAAAATTGGTTAACATAGTAAGTTGTACCGTATGTGTATTTTGCCACAATAAAAAATTGAAAAGATATTTATCAATGTACATATAAATGAATTGCATATATAAACATACACAGCATATGTGTGCATATTTATTGTGTGTATATGTATATATATGTGCGTGTGTGTATATATACACACAGCACACTAGAAAACATGTTCTAAAATGTTAATGGTGCATATATACTAGATTGAGATTACAGGTAACTTGTTTTCCTATATACTTTCCTCAATTTCAAATGTTCCACAATAATATGTTTACAATCAAGGGCGCCTGGGTGGCTCAGTCAGTTAAGCATCCGACTCTTGGTTTTGGCTCAGGTCATGATCTCAGGGTTTTGAGATCCACCCCCCAAGTCAGGGTCCATGCTCAGTGGGGAGTCTGTTTAAGATTCTCTCTCCCTCTCCCTCTCCCTCTGTCCCTTCTCCTGCTCATGCTTTCTCTCTCTCAAAATAAATAAATAAATTTTTAAAAAACAATAATAATATGTTTACAATCAGATAAGACACAATAAATACTATTTTCCAAAGGTCAAAAAATAATAAAAGTGCATTACCAAATAGTATGTACAGTATTATTTCATTCTTTCTAACTCTTTATAACTTTGGAAAATCAGTAAGGGAAACAAAAATATGTTAACAATAGTTGGTTATCTTGGGTAAATAGTATTATGGTAATTTTTGTTTTCTTCTTTATGCATGTCTTTTTTGAAATTTTCATTAATTATCACATATTACTTCTGTAATATAAATTTTCTTATTTGGATGGAACTGGAGGGTATTATGCTAAGCAAACTAGTTGGTTAGAGAAAGACAAATACTGTATGATTTCACTCATATGCAGAATTTAAGAAACAAACCAGATGCTCATAGGGGAAGGGAAGGGAAAATAAGATAAAAACAGAGAGGGAGGTAAACTCTAAGAGATTCTTAACTATAGAAAACAAACTGAAGGTTGCTGGATGGGTGGTAAGTGGGGGATGGGGTAACTGGGTGATGGGCATTAAGGAGGGCACTTGATGTAATGAGCACTGGGTGTTACATGCAACTGATGAATCACTAAATTCTACCCCTGAAACTAATAATACACTATATGTTAACTAAATTGGATTTAAATTAAAAAATTTTTAAAACACTAAAATATAAATACTATCAATACTATATTTCCATTTGTAAATATGAAAATACTAATGACCCAATAAATGCTATAAAGGAAAATTCACAGATCTAAATGACTACATTAAGAATAAAAAAATATATTTTTTCTAATGCCTTTTATAACTCAAGGCATTGTATCTAGACTAATACTACTGAATGGATTATCACATTCAAGTTCGAACAACCAATATAGCTTTAAATATTGTATTACTAAAATTGTTATTAATAACAATTAATGATTTTAATAAATTAATATAAAACTTAATACAAAATTTATTATTAACATTACTAATAATTTAAATCATTAAAATATTAAATATATTTGACAGTTTACACAGAATACATACATTACGTTCTTCCTTAGCTGCTTCTTCTAACTGAGCGGCAAATTGTGAACAACATACCAAGAATGAATTCAGATCATCCCCAACCTTTTGAAAAGAATAACAAAACAAAGTTACTTTTGTTTCAGAATCCATATGCATCCCCATCTACATTTTAGTATATTTAATTATTTTGGAAAATATTTTTTTGTCTATAATTTATGTCCCTTCAAACCTTTAAGACAAGAAATCATGCTCCAAATGCAATACTAGTGAATTCTCCCAGAAAGTAGAAGAGAGAACATTCTGGGGAGTGGCCCATGAATGACATAAATCCTGCTATGCCTCTTTTATTCTCCCCTGAACGTTGCAGAAAATCAAGCATCCCAGATTCAGACTTCTGAAATTTATGAATATCCAAAAAAAGGTTGGCACTCTGCATATATCTTAGAAATATCTCTTTGTGTTAAAAAATGAATGTTCATTATGACTTCTGAATTTAAGTATACTTGCCAAGAGCTGTAGTCTTTTACCCTCACTCAGTGGGCAAATGAACATTTTGAAGAAAAAGCAGTGACAGATGAAAATATCACAATGACTGAATCTTTTCTAGTACAGCAGTGATTTGTAAATCAGAGACAACCTATGATAAATAAATCTCAGATGCTTATATATGATTAGGATTCTCATAGAATGTTCTCCATGAGGAATATGTTCATTCAACATCACATTTTAAAATATACTCACAGGCTGATACACTCTTTTTTTTTGTCATGATAAAGACCTATGCCCTTATAGGAGAGTGGGGAAAACTGAATTAGTCATTCGGGAGAGTGGGAAATGAATGAACTAGGTTTACTAATTATAAATATAAAATGAGCCTATAAGCATACTTGGGGATTTTCTTCTATTCACATTCAGACACTGCAAATATAGAGAAGACTATGATTGATTTGATCAGGGCTGCCATTTAACAAAATAAAATCAATATAGCATGGCAGGGCAAGAAAGTACATGTGCATGGAAGCAATAATAATAATGGACCATGGAATTTAAGCTAGGTAAGTAAGATCACAAGGAGGATTTGGGACAGCAAAGGCAGTAAGACCAATGGATTATAGTTCCGAATGGAATCAAAGGACTTTTGGAGACAGAATATTAGACAGACTAAGTGGGAAAGAGAAGAGATAGTGACCAGAGATTAAGAGGATTGAAACATAAATAATGGAAAAGTTAAAGTTATTGGTTACGACAAAGACTAGAGGATATCATCTTGTCAGTTAGTTGCCGAAATGATAGAAGACAAGATCATTGGAGGAAAGAAATTCAATGAACTGAGATGCTGAATTATTTGCAAAGATCATCTACATGGATATCAAAATCATCAAAAATATGACAACAGTGTTGTGAGACAAGTATATAGTAGTCTTATAATAGTATCACTTATACTATTATAATAGTATTATAATGGTCATTATAATAGAGACTATTAGTTGCCTACTAAAAGACCTCGATTTTATTGGGGATGCCAATGTGCATAGCTAGTAATAATAAGGGGCACCTGGGTGGCTCAGTCAGTTAAGCATCTGCCTTCGGCTCAGATCATGATCCTGGGGTCCTGGGATCAAGCCCTGTGTTGGGCTCCCTGCTCAGCAGGGAGCCTGCTTCTCCCTCTCCCTCTCCCCCTACCCACACCACTCATGTTCTTTCTCTCTCTCTCAAATAAATAAATAAAATCTTTAAAAAATAACAATAAGTTTTCCAGCCTCCTTTACCAATAAGGGTAGCCATGTGTCCCAATCAGGCCAATGAGACAAAAAGAAATTGTTGGGCAGCACTTCTAAAAAGATCTTTAAAAGGGAAGCAGAAATGCCACTTATGATTATGATGTGAAAAGGTAATGAGAGGTCTTCACTTTGGTGTTAACATCCAGAAAGGACGGCTTGCCTGGGTGGCTCAGTCATGGTCCCAGGAGCCCCACATTGGGCTCCCTCCTCAGCAGGGGGTCTGCTTCTCTCTCTCTCCTTCTGCTACTCCCCCTCCTCATGCTCTCTCTCTCTCTCAAAAAAAAAAAAAATTAAACATCCAGACATCCAGAAAGGAAAAATATAAAACATATAATTATCATCCCTTTCCTTGAGGATAGTGAAAAGGAGAGGATAGGATAAAAATCTGATGAACTGAATTTCACAGAAGAACTCTTTATAGATAAGCAAAGAACCAAAGCCATATCCATACCTAAAGGGAACATGGTGGAGAAAGAACACTTGGTCTAGTGTGTGCAAAGTGTGCCAAGTCAGCCAAGTCAAAAAGCAGGCCTACCATTGACAAACAGAATTTAGAGGATAAAGAAAAACCAGCTGAGCCCTTGACAGCCATTTAGGCTAACAGACTGGAATGAGAAAAGCTCCCACAGCAAATCACTCAACCCAACCATTTTTCTTCTACCAAACCCCTTCCCATTTGAATTTTGCCAACAAGGTGGCAGGAAAGGAGGCCTACATTCCTTACGAATGGTCAAAATTAAAAAGTCTGACAATACCAATTTTGGTAAGGATGTACAGCCACTGGAACTCTCCTAGAGAGCTGATAGGAACATAAAATGATTTTGCCACGTTGGGAAGTAGTTTGGCAATTGCTCGTAAAATTAAACATATACTTATAACTCACCAGTACCATTCCAAAGCAATTATCCAAGATGAATAAACACATACATCCTCACAAAGACTTGCACACAAACATTCATAGAAACTTCATTCACACGGAGGGGCACCTGCACCCCAATGTTCATAGGAGCAATGTCCACGATAGCCAACTTTGGGAAGGAGCCGAGATGTCTTTCGGCAGATGAATAAAGATGATGTCGTGTATACACACACACACACACACACACACACAATGGAATATTACTCGGCCATCCGAAAAGATGAATACTTACCATTTACATTGAGGTGGATGGCACTGGAGGGTATTCTGCTAAGTGAAATAAGTCAGTCGGGGAAAGACAATTATCATATGGTTTCACTCACATGTAGAATATAAGAAACAGTGCAGAGGACCACAAGAGAAGGGAGGGAAAACTGATTGGGAAGAAATCAGAGAAGGAGACAAACCATGAGAGATTCTTAACTATGGGAAACAAACTGAGGGTGGCTGAAAGGGAGGGGTTTGGGGGAGATGGGGTAGCCAGGTGATGGGCATTAAGGAGGGCACATGATGCGATGAGCACTGGGTATTATATGCAACTGATGAATTGCTGAACACTACATCTGAAACTAATGATGTACTATGTGTTAGCTAATTGAATTTAAATTAAAAAAAAAAAAAAGAAACTTCATTCATAACAGCCAAAACAGTTACTGGATCCAACGACCTAAATGTTTATTAACTGATGAATGGATAAACAAACTGTGGTATAGCCATACAATGGAATATTCTTCACAATAAAAGAAACAAACTACTGATACATAGAACAGCATGGATGACTCTCAAAAACATTATGATGAAGTAGTGAAGGCTAGATATGTAAGGCTACATATTATATGATTTTACTTATAGGACATTCTAGAAAAGGCACAAGTATACTGTAGATCAGTGGTTGTCTGGAGCCAGGGTAGGAGAAAATTAACTGTAAATGGAGTACAAGGAGGCTTTTGGGGATAATGAAAATGTTTTAAGGTTTGATTGGCATTTACACAACTATAAAAAGCAGGAACTAAGAAATAGAGGAATCTCATCCTGCATGTTCTTGTGGTAATTGTATTTTGAAACTCTGCCAGCATTGAACCAAGATGTGAACCAAAACTATTTAAAATCAGAGTTCAAACTCTCGCCACCTAAAATATTGGCAATATCAAAGAAATCAGCCCCTCAGGAGAAGCAGCAATAGGAGAGATTATGGGTTACACAAATCAGACAAGAACTCAACTTAATTAAAATATGGACCAGTTCCTGCTCAAATCAATTCTTGTAGGAATGAGAATTATTAGCTGTTCACCCAAAATGCCAGGAAGGAAACAGTAAGCATTCTTTAGAAAATAAACATTGTACCACAGTTTCCAATGTCTTCCTAAATCTAATGTTTGGGATCCAATAAAAAAAATTACAAATCATATGAAGAACCAGGAAAGTACAATCCATAATCAAAAGAAAAAAACAGAAGTAAACACACTGATGACCCAGATATTGGAAATTAGCAGACAAAAACTTTTAAAACTCTGTGACTGGTAAAAGAATTTGCAGGAAAAGATAGGTAGACTAGGTGAAGAGGTGGATAATAGCAGGAGAAATAGAAAACCCCCTAAAAAGTAACAAAAAGATAATCCTTCAATATATACCAGACATTTGTTAAAACTCAATAACTTCTTGGTTTAGTTTTTTGAGGTTTTTTTTTTTTTTTTTTAGCAAAATAGAAACAGAAGAATACTTTCTTAACATGATAAAGAATATACATCTCAAACCAACAAGTAACCAATGTTTAAAAATTAAATAGAATAGGAATTAACAATAAAAGTAGGTTTAAAATACAGATATGTCTTGGGGTACCTGGGTGGCTCAGTTGGTTAAGCGGCTGCCTTTGGCTCAGGTCATGATCCCGGGACCTGGGATGGAGCTCCACACCAGGCTTCCCTGCTCAGTGAGGAGCCTGCTTCTCCCTCTGCCTCTGCCCCTCCTCCCGCTCATGCTCCCTCTCTAATAAATAAACTTTTTTAAATGAAATGAATAAATAAAAATATATAGATATGTCTTAATTAAACTTCAAGATAAGTGTTGGCAGAGGATAGAAAAATAAGTACTCTACTTTCAAGTTCCCTAACTGAATCATTTTCACGGATGGGGAATTCATTTTGAGAGCATAAATGAAATCCAAAAGAAAATCTTAACCCTTTTCAGTGTTAACGTCTCTACATTAGGGTTACATATACTTACTGATAAAGTTAATTCTTCATTTTCAGGCTTCACAACTGAATTTTCTCCATCTTGAATGGTAAATCCATAGGTTTCTTCCAAAGTAGAAACAATCTGTGAGTGAATCAAAGCAAATTAAGTATTTTTATAGTTTAAAATTATTATACTAAATGTAAAAAAACATTTAATCAAACATGTCAGGACCTTCTTAGCAGTAAGTCTTATTTCTTCCAGTGCCATAAATTTTAAACTTTCCATCTCACACCCCATCTCATATCACCATAAAGAAATGATGAGAAACAGGCCTCAACTCTACTCCCTACAATGGAGAAAGTCCCTATGACTCCCATTTCTTTGTTGACAGATGTGTAAAAGACTATGAATAGCTGAAGCATCAACTCCACTTACCACCAAAGTATTCCTCAAAATCTGACTGACTCAACTTTCTTCTTTGAAGAGAAGTGGGCAAAACAGAAATGGAAACCAGAGAGCAATAAACTTTTAAGGAAATTCTCTAAGCTAACACCTCAAACTTTGAGGAAATTTATATTTTGGAAATTTGATAAACTATATTCTTTTCATATTTGTACTATTCTTCATTGTTCTCATCTGGTATTTGGTACATCTACAATCAATTCTGTCTCATTATGCAAAGAGAAACTCACCGAAAAGGAAATTTTTTTTCCCCAACACTAAGAGCTAGTTTCTAAAGTGCTAAGAAGAGTTAGCGTAGCAGGAATGAGAGTTGGAAAGGCCTACCGTTAGAAAGATCTGCTTGCAAGGCTGGCATGGGACTGGTGTCTCAGTACTTGGATTTTAGGAGCGTTCCCATCATTCACTGAGGACAGTGGCTCATTATCCCTAAACTATTTACACAAACAATGTGGTTTATCCTAAACATCTGCTTTCCTTCAGGGAGTCTGGAATTTTGGTACATGCTAGGCAAAGTACCTAGATGAGCAATCCCCAATAAAACTCTGGGCATTGAGTCTCTAATGAGCTTCTCCAACAGACATTGCACATGTGTTGTCATAATGTGTTGTTGGAGGAATTAAGCACATCCTGTGTGGCTTTAAAGGAAGAGGAATCTTGGATCTAGTTTCCTCCAGACCTCATCCCATAAGCCTATTCCCTTTGCTGATTTTGCTTTGTATCCTTTCACTGTAATAAATCTTAGCCATCAATAGGACTATATTTTTAGTCTAGTGCACCTTCCTAACAAATCACTAAGCCTGGCACTGGTCATGCAGACCCCAAACACAGGAACCAAGAAGTGTCTTACCATCTTCAGATGTTTGGTAATTTTCCTGATTAATTCATCTTCTGTTATTAACTCCTTTGTCTTACTTGATGGAATGGGCAAAGCATACCTTATGATGGATTCCCCCATTGGTGGAGAGCCTAAAACCATTGGTTCAAGTTTATCACGTACTAATTTTGCACTATGTTTTTCCTTTGGTTTAGGTGACAATGATAAATTAAATAGTCCTTTTTTGTAAGTGAATTCTGGAACATTTGCCAATTTATTACTGGAGGCTAACAGATGTTTTGCTGGATTCATTTTGTTATTTTACTTCACTTCCAAGTTATAGATGAAAAAATTATATTCCTCCCTGTGAATAAAACATTAAGATTTCAGATTAAAAATTACGGCAGGATTATCAATTGCCATGTAGATGGTGAGTCCCAAAATCAGCTCTACAGAAATTACAAAATGGAGAGAATATATCCCTAACAACAAATACCAACAAAAAATTAAAAAAACAAGCAAAAAAACAAAAAAACTGTGAGAAATCCCTACAGTGGCTGAAGGCTGATTTAGGTATGGGCATTTAGGATGGGGTCTGAAGAGACAGTGGCAGGAATCAGAGAATTTCTTAAGAAAAATTTAAAATTTGATTCTTACCTTTCCCCCATTTTTTGAGGTAATATATGCCCTTTATCATTATTTCTATAGGAATAATAGCCCAGGGTATCAAGTGAGTAATATCAAGGCAGCATGAAAGTCAGGCTGAGATAAGAAGTACAGACTGGACAGGTCTTAGGCTTTCATTCTTCTACTACTCTCTCTTTCCAAAGCTGATTAAAACTCAGGACAATGCCTTCTCCCAAAGAGTTTTAAACTATATGCTTGACCATGGGAGTTGTCTCATAGACTGACAAAATTAATATAGAATAGCGTTGGTTCTCTGTTGTCTGAACTTAGATGTCTCATTGTTGTAGTTTGAACTGTGTCCCCGAAAAAAAATATGTTCAAGTTCTAACCTCTGGCACCTGTGAATATGACCATATTTGAAAACAGTTGTTGAGGATGTAACCAAGTTAAGATGAGGTCATACTAGATTACAATGGGCCCTAAATTCAATGACTGGTGTCATCATAAGAAAGCCATATAAGGGCACCTGGGTGGTGCAGTTGGTTAAGCATCTGACTCTCGGTTTTGGCTCAGGTTCTGATCTCAGGGTCATGAGATCGAGCCCCATGTCAGGCTCTGTGCTCAGAGTAGAGTCTGCTGGCGACTCTCTCCTCTCCCTTTCACTCTGATCCTCCACCTCCAGCACCACACTCATTCTCTCTCTCTCTAAAATAAATAAATAAATAAATCTTTTTAAAAAAAAGAAATCATGTAAAGACACCAGAGATATACAGGGGTAAAGGTCATGTAATGGCAGAGGCAGAGACTAGAGTAATGCAACTACAAGCTAAGGAATGTTAAAGATTTCTTGAACACGAATAAAGTGAAATGCACAACACCATCAGTAAGTATTGAGTTAATACCAACCAGATTTTAAAGAATTTAAAAAATTAACAGTCCTATGAAAATGGGAAAATACAGGTCTGCATTTGTTGATAACATAATAAACATGATTAAATTTTTAGAGTAGCACCTAGTATAGAGAGGGTCATCTAATAAATTTTAAGAGCCTGATAATAGGTATTTTTATTTAGCAGAAACCATGGCAAAATTCAATGGCATCCTGTTAGCACATTTCTGCAAAATACAAATATTAGCACCAAATAATAGACCATTTAGGAAGTAAAATACAAAATCAAATAATAAATATTATAGGATACATTATGAATAAAATCAGTTTGATTGACGTTTTTAAGAACTAATTATTTCTCAATTATTTTGGACACAATCCTTAATGTAAAACACAGAAGGCACATAACAGTTATTGATATAATTGTGGATTTCCAAAATGCAAATATTTCTATATGTGAACATGTATTAGGATTTTGACCAATAAATGACACAACTGGAGAAGAATCATAGACATTTTTAAGAGCTTACCAAAAAAATAAAGTTAAAAAATATATAATATATATATATAAGTATATATAATAGAGATACAATGACTCAAATACACATGAGAAGAACAAAGCAAACAGAAAATCCTCAAAAACGAAAATTCTATGATATTTTGCACTTGTCAAGACATTTTTTTTAACTTGGTCATGAATGATAGAGCAAAAATATCTCCTGACAACACTGAAAATTTTTATTTCATTCACAAACTACACTACTGCTTTATTGTTTTAGAAACACTGCAGTTAATAAACATAATTTTTTTAAAAGATTTTATTTATTTATTCAACAGAGATAGAGACAGCCAGCGAGAGAGGGAACACAAGCAGGGGGAGTGGGAGAGGAAGAAGCAGGCTCATAGCGGAGGAGCCTGATGTGGGGCCTGATCCCATAACGCGAGGATCACACCCTGAGCCAAAGGCAGACACTCAACCGCTCTGCCACCCAGGCGCCCCTAAACATAATTTTTAAATCATAATCAAATAAGTATTGGAAAACATTATTTGATGCCATGTCACTAAAAATTCATTTTGAAGAAAGAATGCAATGTTCTTTTGGAAACTGTTGATAATAATAATAAATATACGTCTCTGGTTAACTTAATTCCAAGGTAACTTATTATTTTTGGTGCTATTGTAAATGGGATAGATTCCCTAATTTTTCTTTCTTCAGTCTCATTGTTCGTGTATAGAAATCCAATTGATTTCTGAGCATTGATTTCGTATCCCGCCACATTACTGAATTGCTCTATAACTTCTAGTAGTTTGGGAGTGGATTCTTTTGGGTTTTCCATATACAGTATCATGGCATCTGCGAAAAGAGACAGTTTGACTTCTTCTTTGCCGATTTGGATACCTTTTATCCCTTTTTGTTGTCTGATTGCTGTTGCAAGGACTTCTAGTACTATGTTGAATAATAGTGGCAAGAGTGGGCATCCTTGTCGTGTTCCTGATCTTAAGGGAAAGGCTTCCAGCTTTTCCCCATTGAGAATGATATTTGCTGTAGGCTTTTCATAGATGGTTTTTATGAGATTGAGGAATGTACCCTCTATCCCTACACTCTGAAGTGTTTTAATCAGGAAAGGATGCTGTATTTTGTCAAATGCTTTTTCTGCATCTATTGAGAGGATCATATGATTTTTGGCTTTTTTCTTGTTGATAAAATCTATGACACTGATAGATTTGCGAATGTTGAACCACCCTTGCATCCCAGGGATGAATCCCACTTGGTCATGATGGATAATCCTTTTAATATACTGTTGGATTCTATTAGCCAGGATCTTGTTGAGAATTTTGGCGTCCATATTCATTAGGGAGATCAGTCTCCTTTTTGATGGGGTCTTTGCCTGGTTTGGGGATCAAGGTAATATTGGCCTCATAGAACGAGTTTGGTAGTTTCCTTCTGTTTCTATTTTTTGAAATAGCTTTAGGAGAATAGGTATTATTTCTTCTTTGAATGTTTGGTAGAATTCCCTGGGAAAACCATCAGGCCCTGGCGTTTTGTTATTTGGAAGGTTTTTAATCACTGTTTCAATCTCTTCATAATTAATTGGCCTGTTTAAAAAATAAGTTTCTTCCCGTTTCAGTCTTGGTAGTTTATAGGTTTCCAGGAAGGCCTCCATCTCTTCCAGATTGCTTAATTTATTAGCATAAAGCTGTTGATAAAAGTTTCTAATAATCCTTCCAGTTTCATTGGTGTTTGTTGTGACCTCTCCCTTTTCATTCATAATTTTATTAATTTGGGTCCTTTCTCTATTCTTTTGGATAAGTCTTGCCAGTGGTTTGTCAATTTTATTTATTCTTTCAAAGAACCAGCTTCTAGTTCTGTTGATCTGCTCTACTGTGCTCCTGGTTTCTAATTCATTGATCTCTGCTCTAATCTTGATCAACTGCTTTCTTGTGCATGGATTAGGCCTGTTCCTCTGTTGCTGTTCCAGCTTCTTGAGGCGAGAATATAAAAACTGCATTTTAGATTTTTCTATTCTTTTGAGTGAGGCTTGGATGGCTATGTATTTTCCCCTTAGGACGGCCTTTGCAGTGTCCCATAGGTTTTGGACCATTGTGTTTTCATTCTCGTTGGTCTCCATAAATTGTTTAAATTGATTTTTGATTTCCTGGTTTATCGAATCATTCTTGAGCAGGATGGTTCTTAGTCTCCAAGTGCTTGAGTTTCTTCCAAATTTTTCCTTGTGGTTGAGTTCCAATTTCAAAGCACTGTGGTCTGAGAATATGCAGGGAATAATTTCAGTCTTTTGGTATCAGTTGAGACCTGTTTTGTGACCCAGAACATGGTCTATTCTTGAGAATGTTCCATGGGTATTAGAATAGAATGAGTATTCTTTGGTTCTGGGGTGTAGTTTTCTATATATATCTATATATATCTAGGATCTATATTGTAGATATGTATATCTATATATATATCGAACAACTATCTATCTAGATAGATAGATAGATAGATAGATATAGAACAACTCATCTAGTATGGCATTCAAAGCTCTTGTTTCTTTGTTGATTCTCTGCTTAGGTGATCTGTCTATTGCTGATAGTGGAGTGCTGAGGATCTATATTCTAGAAACTACAAATTGCTCTTGAAAGACATTGAAGAAGACACAAAAAGATGGAAAAATATTCCATGCTCATGGATTGGAAGAATTAACATAGTTAAAATGTCCATGCTACCCAGAGCAATCTACACTTTCAATGCTATCCCAATCAAAATACCAATGACATTTTTCAAAGAACTGGAACAAACAGCCCTTAAATTTGTGTGGAACCAGAAAAGGCCATGAATCGCCAAGGAAGTGTTGAAAAGGAAAAACAAAGCTGGGGGCATCACAATGCCGGATTTCAAGCTGTACTACAAAGCTATGATCACAAAGACAGCATGGTACTGGCACAAAAAAAGACACATAGACCAATGGAACAGAATAGAGAACCCAGAAATGGACCCTCGGCTCTTTGGGCAACCAATCTTTGATAAAGCGGGAAAAAACATCCAGTGGAAAAAAGACAGTCTCTTCAATAAATGATGCTGGGCAAATTGGACAGCTACATGAAAAAGAATGAAATGTGACCACTCTCTCACACCATACACAAAGATAAACTCCAAATGGATGAAAGACCTCGATGTGAGACAGGAATCCATCAAAATCCTAGAGGAGAGCATAGGCAGCAACCTTTACGACATCGGCCACAGCAACCTTTTTCATGACACATCTCCAAAGGCAATAGAAGCAAAAGAAAAAATGAACTTGTGGGACTTCATCAAGATAAAAAGCTTCTGCACAGCCAAGGAAACAGTCAAAAAAACTAAGAGGCAGCCCACGGAATGGGAGAATATATTTGCAAATGACACTACAGATAAAGGACTGGTATCCAAGATCTACAAAGAACTTCTCAAACTCAATACACAAGAAACAAATAAACAAATCATAAAATGGGCAGAAGATATGAACAGACACTTTTCCAATGAAGACATACAAATGGCTAACAGACACATGAAAAAATGTTCAAAATTGTTAGCCATCAGGGAAATTCAAATCAAAACCACACTAAGATACCACGCTATGCTAGTTAGAATGCAAAAATTGACAAGGCAGGAAACAACAAATGTTGGAGAGGATGTGGAGAAAGGGGATCCCTCCTACATTGTTGGTGGGAATGCAAGTTGGTACAGCCACTCTGGAAAACAGTGTGAAGGTCCCTTAAAAAGTTAAAAATTGAGCTACCCTATGATCCAGCCATTGCAATACTGGGTATTTACCCCAAAGATACAGACGTAGTGAAAAGAAGGGCCATATGCACCCCAATGTTCATAGCAGCATTGTCCACAATAGCTAAATCGTGGAAGGAGCCAAAATGCCCTTCAGCAGAAGACTGGATTAAGAAGATGTGGTCCATATATACAATGGAATATTACTCAGCCATCAAAAAGAACGATTTCTCAACATTTGCTGCAACGTAATAGCACTGGAGGAGATAATGCTAAGTGAAATAAGTCATGCAGAGAAAGACAATTATCATAAGATTTCTCTCATCTATGAAACATAAGAACTAGGAAGATCGGTGGGAGAAGAAAGGGATAAAGAAAGGGGGGTAATCAGAAGGGGGAATGAAACATGAGAGACTATGGACTATGAGAAACAAGGGGTGGGGGAATGGGATAGGCTGGTGATGGGTAGTAAGGAGGGCACGTATTGCATGGTGCACTGGGTGTTATATGCAACTAATGAATCATCGAACTTCACATCAAAAACCAGGGATGTAGTGTATGGTGACTAACATAAGAAAAAAAATTATAATAAATAATAATAATAATAATAATAATAATAATAAATATAAACATTATAGAACATAAGCCAAAGTCCCCTATTGAAAAATATTCCTTTTTATATTTTTCTCATATTACCTGTGGCATAATGTTTTAAGTAAAGTTAAGGTAGTTAAGTGATACAGAAATCAAATTCAATTTACAAAACTGAAAAGCATCAAAAGAATTTCAAAGAAATTATATTGCCAAAGGCATTCCATCAAAAGTGTCAGGTCTGAGAAAGAAGGACCAACAAAAAAGACTTAAGAATGAGTGACAAAGGAGCCAGAAGGTAAAACCAAGAAAATACATTGAGAAAATACAGTGAGAAAAACTTCTGCCTGAGTGATGATCGTCATCAAATGCTGGTCAGGTAAGTTGAGGACTAAGAACCAATGGATTTAGCAGCCTGGAGGTAGGTCACTTGTGACCTAAAGTACAGCAATAATTTCAAGAGTGATGGAGGTGAATGCCTGATTGATCTAAGTTCAAAAGAGAATTATCAAAGAGGAAGTGGAGATAGTGAATATGAATGTAAGCACTTGAGAAATTGTGCTACAAAAGAGAGTAAAATATGGGCGAGAGGAAGATTTTTTGATGAGAAAAGTAACATGTTTGTATGCTGTCATAGGTTGAATTATGTCCTCTCCCCAAAAATATGTTCACGTCCTAACTCCAGAACCTATGAATGTGATCTTATTTGGAAATAAGGCCTTTGTAGATGCAACCAAGTTAAGATGAATTCAAACTGGACTGGCCCCAACACCGGGTTGTATCGGAAGAAAAAAATAGATACACACAGGAGAGAACACTACGTGAAGGCTGAGACTGACCCATGACTCTACAAACTAAGCACACCTACCATTGGCAGCAGCCTCCAGAAGCTAGGAAAGAAACATGGAACAAATTCTCCCTCAGAGCCTCCGGGAGGAACCAACACTGCCCACACTTTTCAGCTTTCAGCTTCCAGAAGTCAAAGAGAATAGATTTCTGTTGTTTGTGGTACTTTTTTAGGCAGCGCTAGGCAACTAATACATACGCCGATGGAAATGACCCAATAGAAAGCAAAATGTGTTTACTGGCATAGAAGGAAACTGATGGGATGATACCCTGGAGTGAACAAGGGAAAATGGGTTTTCACGCACAAATGCTCCCGTGCACGTAAGGTCGGCACAGGTTACGTTCATCTGTGGTACCAGATAGGAAGGCAGGGATGCCGGCCAGGTCAAGAAACCAATTAAGAAAAAGACGGCCCATTCAGGTGCTACAAAACCACCTCATCGATGGATCCATGAAATTCACATGCGTATACGAATAAAGGTTACAGGGAGTAAACGCTTGTATTGACAAGAAAATGTTTAAGGATTCTACGTAGTCTCTTCCTCTAACCCTCCTGACCATGCTAGGGGGTGTACGTTGTATCACCACAAATTTGCCCAAGTTTACAGTCACCTGCTACCACAGAGACAAAAGTTTTCCGGTCCTCCGTCAAGGATTCACCTCAAACCCTTTAACCACACAGTACACGAGGAAATGGGGTGCGGGGCACAGGGTAGGAAAGCTCTGATTTGCCTTAGATTTCTCATCAACAGCGGCACCACTGCCACCGAGTGAGGGAAAGGAAACGCTTTTGCCAGAGAACCCAACGCTCACAATCCGATGAGGGAAGGACCGCGCACGCCTCCCCGCCTGGTAGTCCGTGTACCTGCTGAGGCTGCGGGAAGCCACGTTACTGGGTGGTGTTGCCCGGACGAAGAGGGCTCTGAGGTGAAAGAGTTGGAAATGCCGAGCCTCCCAGACTTCCTACCGCGCGGAAGCCTGCAAACCCTGCAGACTCCAGCCCTGCTGTTTTACAAACTGACATCTGGGCGGAAAGGCCGGGCCTCTGCGCCCTGAGGCGGCCGCAACGACGGAGGCCAGGCGCAAAGCCGCGGGGTTGGCGGTTGACGCCGCGTCACGGATGCCTCCGCCGCGCGCGTCCCTCCGCCGCGCGCGCCCCCGCCGGCGAGGTGGGCGCTGCGCTAGGAGCGGGAGCTTGGCTGAGTTTTTCAGGATAATAAAGGAGGTTTTGAACAGTTTTATGCCCAAAAATTCAACAACTTGGATACAATGGATAAATTCCTGAAAGACAGAAATTATCAAAGTTCATTCAACAAGAAAAAGATATCCTGAATACCATTATATCTAAAGAAATTAAATTTGTAGTTAAAAAATCAGGAAAAGTTTTCCACTAAGAGAACTCCAGGTCCAGATAGCATCATTGGTGAGTAATAAAACATTAAAGAAGAAACAATACAAATTTTATACAAATGCATCCAGAAAATTGCAGAGGATCCAGGGATACTTCCCAACTCATTCTAAGAGGCAGCGTTACCCTAACACCAAGACCAAAGACATTAAAGAAAAGAAAACTACAGGTCAATATCCCACCTGAACATATATGCAATAATTGTTCATGAAATTTTAGCAAATTGAACCAAAATATATATATATATTTATAATATATAATATATATATTAT
>NW_024425675.1:4843608-4858246 GCF_017311325.1 Ursus maritimus
TACAAACTAAGCACACCTACCATTGGCAGCAGCCTCCAGAAGCTAGGAAAGAAACATGGAACAAATTCTCCCTCAGAGCCTCCGGGAGGAACCAACACTGCCCACACTTTTCAGCTTTCAGCTTCCAGAAGTCAAAGAGAATAGATTTCTGTTGTTTGTGGTACTTTTTTAGGCAGCGCTAGGCAACTAATACATACGCCGATGGAAATGACCCAATAGAAAGCAAAATGTGTTTACTGGCATAGAAGGAAACTGATGGGATGATACCCTGGAGTGAACAAGGGAAAATGGGTTTTCACGCACAAATGCTCCCGTGCACGTAAGGTCGGCACAGGTTACGTTCATCTGTGGTACCAGATAGGAAGGCAGGGATGCCGGCCAGGTCAAGAAACCAATTAAGAAAAAGACGGCCCATTCAGGTGCTACAAAACCACCTCATCGATGGATCCATGAAATTCACATGCGTATACGAATAAAGGTTACAGGGAGTAAACGCTTGTATTGACAAGAAAATGTTTAAGGATTCTACGTAGTCTCTTCCTCTAACCCTCCTGACCATGCTAGGGGGTGTACGTTGTATCACCACAAATTTGCCCAAGTTTACAGTCACCTGCTACCACAGAGACAAAAGTTTTCCGGTCCTCCGTCAAGGATTCACCTCAAACCCTTTAACCACACAGTACACGAGGAAATGGGGTGCGGGGCACAGGGTAGGAAAGCTCTGATTTGCCTTAGATTTCTCATCAACAGCGGCACCACTGCCACCGAGTGAGGGAAAGGAAACGCTTTTGCCAGAGAACCCAACGCTCACAATCCGATGAGGGAAGGACCGCGCACGCCTCCCCGCCTGGTAGTCCGTGTACCTGCTGAGGCTGCGGGAAGCCACGTTACTGGGTGGTGTTGCCCGGACGAAGAGGGCTCTGAGGTGAAAGAGTTGGAAATGCCGAGCCTCCCAGACTTCCTACCGCGCGGAAGCCTGCAAACCCTGCAGACTCCAGCCCTGCTGTTTTACAAACTGACATCTGGGCGGAAAGGCCGGGCCTCTGCGCCCTGAGGCGGCCGCAACGACGGAGGCCAGGCGCAAAGCCGCGGGGTTGGCGGTTGACGCCGCGTCACGGATGCCTCCGCCGCGCGCGTCCCTCCGCCGCGCGCGCCCCCGCCGGCGAGGTGGGCGCTGCGCTAGGAGCGGGAGCTTGGCTGAGTTTTTCAGGATAATAAAGGAGGTTTTGAACAGTTTTATGCCCAAAAATTCAACAACTTGGATACAATGGATAAATTCCTGAAAGACAGAAATTATCAAAGTTCATTCAACAAGAAAAAGATATCCTGAATACCATTATATCTAAAGAAATTAAATTTGTAGTTAAAAAATCAGGAAAAGTTTTCCACTAAGAGAACTCCAGGTCCAGATAGCATCATTGGTGAGTAATAAAACATTAAAGAAGAAACAATACAAATTTTATACAAATGCATCCAGAAAATTGCAGAGGATCCAGGGATACTTCCCAACTCATTCTAAGAGGCAGCGTTACCCTAACACCAAGACCAAAGACATTAAAGAAAAGAAAACTACAGGTCAATATCCCACCTGAACATATATGCAATAATTGTTCATGAAATTTTAGCAAATTGAACCAAAATATATATATATATTTATAATATATAATATATATATTATATATAATATATATTGTGCTACAAAAGAGTAAAATATGGGCAAGAGGAAGATTTTATTACATATATATCATTATATATATATATATATATATATATATATATATATAATGTCATGACAAGATGGTCATTGAGGTACAAAAAAGAAGTAAAAATATGGGCAAAGGAGGAGAGATTTTTATTATATATATATAATATATAATATATATATATAATATATATATATAATATATATATATTAGTCATGACCAAGTGGGGTTTATCCCAGGGGTGCAAGGTTGCATTAATATATGATAATCAATGAAATCATCATATTTACAGGCTAAAACACACACATGTATGCACACACACATAGGATTATCTAAAGAGGGGCTGAAGAAGTAATTGACAAAATCCAACATCTATTCCAGATTTTTTTAAATCCGAAACCCAAAATAAAAACTTTCTTAACCTGATAAAATGCATCAGTGAAAAACCTACAGCTAACATATCCAATGGTAAAGATTGATTGCTTCCCCCCTATGATAAGGAACAAGGTAAGGCTGTCTGTTCTCATTACTTCTTTTCAACCATGGACTTACTGGAAGTCCAAACCAGTGCAAAAGTCAAGGAAAAGAAATAGAATTCAAACCGGAATGGAAGAAAAATGAAATTTTTAATAAAGAAACAAAATGATCTATGTAGAAAATCTGATGAAATCTTCAAAAATTAATAAGTTTAACTTTGTTGTAGTTACAAGATCAAAATACAAAAATCAATTATGTTTCTGTATGCCCTTGATGAACACTGAGGAAGTAAAATACCATAAATACCACTAACCATGGCATCAAAAATATGAAGTATTTATGCATAATGCTGCAAAAATGTGCAAAACCTCTATACTGATAACTACAAAAAATTGCTGAGAGAAAATAAAGGTCTAAATAAATGCAGCTACATGGTGTTCACGAATTAGATTTAATAACGTTAAGATGTCACCTCTCCCCTACTTAATGTATAAATTCAAAACAATCCCAATCAAAATACCAGCAGGGCTCTTTGAAGAAATTGGCAACCTGATGCTAAAATACCTTTGGAAATGAAAAGAACCTACAATAACCAAAACAACTTTGAAAAAGAATAAAGTTGGAGGACTTCAAACAAAAAGCAGAGTTCCAGAGGAGTTCCTGGTGCCCCCGGGAATAAAGTCTTATTTACAGCTGTAGAGCAATGCCCTCCTTCCCCCAGGTGGCATCTGTAGCTCTCATAGTACACAGTTGACAGTGGCTCCAACATGGCCTCCCAGCCGCTGATACACTTTAGGGTTCTGTCTTCTGTTCAAATTATTGAGAACACTTGTTTTTTGGAGGGACTGCATAATGGCAGTCAGTCCAATTGTTCTGTTTGTTTATAATAACAGTTGAGTGGGATTTGTCCATCAATAATAGGTATGGGAATGTGTGTGAGAAAGACCACAAAAATTTTCATAAGGTTTTGCATAGGAGGTGAAGAAGCTGGGGCCATTTGCTGCTATTTCTAATACTGAGAAGTAAGATTAAGAGAATAGCAATCAAATTGTAGTCAAAGCCATCTGGCAGATAGCAATTCAAAAGTCAGTTAAATTCAGGGTGCCTGGGTAGTTCAGTCAGTTAAGTGTTTTCCTTCCTTCAGCTCAGATTATGATCCCAGGGTCCTGGGATTGAATCCCACAACTGGGCTCCTTGCTCAGTGGGGAGCCTGTTTCTCCCTCTGCCTGCTGCTTCCCCTGCTTGTGCTCTCTCTCTGTCTCTTTGACAAATAAATAAAATCTTTAAAAAAAAAAGCCAATTCAAAGAACTTGTAATAGTTTGGGAGAGCTGAACAAGATATTGTCCTTGTGAGGACGAGTCCAGGAGTTGTGCTAAAAGATAAAAGAATATTAATATTCTTTCATTTCCCAGTACCTCCCACTGCTTGCGTTCCTATCCCCAGGTGCTTAGGTTTTCTTCCTATCTTTCTATTGCCACAAAATTAATGTGTCCCATTCTTGTTACTATAACTTCTTTCCAGTTGCCCTCCACTCTCACCCAAATTTTTCATCTAGAAGAATCAGTCAGAAACAAGAGATCCAAAGGGTTTTTTTTTTATAAAGACCCATTATGTCCCCTTCTTTCTGCCCATGTGGGCCAGTATTTGGGAGAGTACAGACCCAAGGCAGGGCAGTAAGAGCCGGAACACTACACAGTGAAGCCTCTATGATTTCCCGTGGGATTTTCTCTGTTTGAAGGAACTTTTAGTAAGAGGGCCCTTATGGCCGGAAAAAAAAATCTCAAATAACTCAGAGACTTTGTACTGTCATCTCTGAAATCATCTAAGATTGGCTTGATATGGAATTCAGAAGCAGTTGAGCCATAAGAGGGCCAAACTACGGTCATTCCTCCTCAACAAACATTATATGTCCCTCCCCCTCATCTCCTGAGCTAATAAGCCAAAGTTCTAAAGATTTGCATGATTTTTCCCCATAGGGGTCACAAATTTCCCTCCTTTTGCATTTGGTGTATACATGTGTCTCTGTAAGCGTTGTTTAAAGAGGATCAGAACCTTCCTCTAACCTGGGATGGATCTTAGTACCAATTGTTTCAACAGGGCAGGTATGAGGCTAACCATCAAACTGTCCTTCCAGCCCCCACCCCAAGGAGTAAGAACAACTAAGTCATCTACCATTCTGGCAGCTACCTTTGACCCTACCTCTCAGTACATGGCCTGCAACTACCTCCCTCCCAACCATCTCCCTCCTCAGGAACAGGGATCAAAGTAGAGGCTTATTTATTGCTTGATGGAGTGATTGAATAATATAGCTGCTACTAAAGGATGACCCAAGGACATCCCTCAAATCACATTAAATGGAGAGGCCTTTGTCTTTCCTATTACAGAAAAACAGGTCTTGTCAGTATTCCATCTTTTTCACTGAAACTGTCAAGAACAATGAAAGGTCTACAATTTTCCTTATTTGCTCGAAAACAAGTCAGCCTGCCACAATATCATAGACACTGGCATAACATTTGAGACTCCTGGGCTAGAGATGAAGGACCACTTATTAATCACAGCAATAGCAGCAACCAGTATAACAATATTTGTGCTGGCTCCCCAAGCCCCAACTCCTACAAGGCAAAGCAACAATAGCTAGGTGATGCCGGCACACTCAGTGAGTTGGGCTCACTGGTTAGGAAGCCCCGGTCTTCTCTAGAAGTGCTGCAAGCAAATCTTCTCATCCATTTTCCAGTGAGGAGAATTGTCTTTATTATCATGAACAGCCAACAAATCTGCCCTCTGTCCCAGAGAGAGATGCTGTATTTTCCAAAGCTGTTTGCCATACCAACATCCTTGGAAAGGTATCCAGAACAAAATCTATCAGAAGATATGCAGAAGCAAGAGAGAACCATGGAGAACTATCTCCAAACAGCTCCATAAATACATATTAACTCAAAATGGATCATCAGCCTACCTAAGTGTAAACCTAAATCTATAAAGCTTCTAGAACAAAACAGAAGTAACCAAGATTACTTTATAGCCAACAAGGTCAATAGTCCAAGGAGCTTGACCCACATAGACAGGAACAGGATTGGAACATTTAAGAAGGCACTTACTCTCGGGTCCGGAGCCTGCACTTGCACAACCCAGAAAGTACCTCCTTAAATTTGTGATTATCCACTTGGGCTTGCCATAATCTCCACACTGCATCTTTTTCCATTATTGATAGTTCCAAAATCAGAAAATGTCAGATTGTATTGTCCAAGGAGCAGTACAGCTTACATCACAGCCTTAGACCTTTTCTTCCCAGGCCAACTTGAATGTTACAGCTTGCCATGTCACATATAGTATGTGCTGGATCAGTACTTGGAAGTGTCGAATGTGTCCACCAGAACCCAAAGAGATCCACCAGATAGTGTACTTCCTTCTTCATAGTAAGTACACTCCCCATTCTTACTGGGAGTGATATCATCCTCAAGGTGGAAAAACCTAGTTCTTAGGGGGCAAAAAATATCTTATACCTTATAATGGTTTGTGGTCCTCCAAAGGCTATATTACCTTAGCAAATATGCACTATATCTGTGCTATTAATATTCCATGATGGAGAAGTAGTTAGAGAAAAAATAATCCTAAAAATTTCCTTAGCAGAGCATTAATGACAAAACGGTTGGAAAACACTGTAGTAGGCAGAAATGCAACAAAAAATTATACCCTTTGAAGTGGATGCCCTAACATGCCTTTGACCATTGGATCTTTAAACTATTTACTGAAGTGGTGAGTTCCAAAATCTTTGAAGGGTTTTTAATCTCCCACCCTCTAGAATGTATGTGTCAAAAATTGCCCATTATGAACTGGGTTCTTCAGATCCACCAATTCATAAAAATGAGTGAACCCAGCAGCAGTTCATCATGAGATGGAAAAGGTGCATCTGGGATTAAGCCTGAATAGAAGTAGAGGGCAGGAGTAATTTATGTGAGGAGGCAGACTGTACCTCCATGTCGGTCACCACTGTTGTACCAATGCTTCTCCCCAAGCCTCACATCAATGGCTCTATGGGCACCCTCCACTACCAGCTGAACGAGGAGAAAAATCCAGAGATTGGTTTTCAGATGGGTTACCAAGTACAAGGCAAAAACAGATGGTAGATATATATATATCGGCTACTATAGCCAGTGTTAGGAATGATCTTGAATGACAGTGTTGAAGGAAATTTTTCCTAATGGAAGTAGTTGTGAGCAGTATGTCTGGTTTATCCACTTTGCAAGGAAGAAGTGGCTCAAGATAAGAATATATGTGGACTCATGGGTGGTGGCAAATTGTTTGGCCTGCTGATCAAGGGCATAGAAGGAAAAAAACTAAAAAGTCAGAGACAAGATCTTAAGTGGAGGCATGTGGATAGATATGAAATTTTCCATATCACACGTCATTACCTACTAGAAGACATCATCACAGAAGAAGCACTGAACAACTTAGTAGATAAAACTAAATAGCTAATTGATGTTAGCCAATCTTTGTCCTCATTCATACCAAACCTGGTACACGGGGCACATGACGGAAGTGGTCACAGTAGGAGAGATGGAGGCTACACATCAGTCCAAAATCATGGATTTCCTTTCACCAAGGTCAATCAAGCTTCAGTTGCCTCTGCATATCCACCATGACAGCCAGAGAGGCCGGTAACCTAGTGTGACACTATTCCTTGAGGAGACCAGCCGGCCATTTGGTGGCAGGTTGATTAAACTGTGCCCATTCCACCCCAGAAGAACCAGTGAAATACGTGGGTCTGGAAACCAAGGGATGGAAGCAGAAGATATCCCAGTTGGCATCATTCCCAATAACCACTAAGGAACTTTGTGCTTTTCTTCCTGCAACTCTGGACTTCAAAAACTTAAAAGTCTAAATCCCCAAAGGAAACGGCATACCTCCTATTGAACCACAAGCTAGAGCTGCCACGGCTGCCACCTAGACATTCCAGGTTCCTTGTGTCCAGGAACCAGGAGGCTGGAAGGGGACTCACCGCATTGGCAGGCATAAATAATACTGATCATCAGGGTAAACTAGAACTAATGTTACATGATGGTAGCAGGGGGGAATATATGAAATTCAGGTGATCCCCACTTGAGTGCCTCTTGGTACTCCCTTTCCCAGCTACAACTGTGAATGAGCAAATGCAGCAAACCTAGCCTAAGAATCGTGTGGGTCTGGGGGTGAGACCACTCAGGAGTTTGGGCCACACAACCAGGTAAGCTGTCATGACCAACAGAAGGGATAGCTGAAGACATGGAAATTTAGAATGGATGGTGGACAAGGGATATGATAAGTATATGTGTCAGCCCCCAAATGAACTGCAGCAGTGAAGACTGAAATTTGGCCCATAAAGCTCCCTCTTTTAAGTTTATTCTCAGGAAGAACGGCCCATAGGAGCTATGGAGGAGCTGTGCCTGAATGTGTAAGGAGAAATACATGGGAAGCAAAGCATGAACTGCGGCAGCCAGGAAGACCTCACCTGTGCCGATCACATCTCCCTTCAAGAGAGAACCTGAAGCAAAGAATACAGGTTGCTGAAAGCCTCCAGCTGTGGATGTCCGCAGGCTCTGTCTCAGCCTTTGCGCTGAATCCACTTGCCCCTTAAGCATCCCCCAGCCCATGACCGAGCACACAGTGATATAAAGACTTGCTATTTGGGCCAATGTGGGAATCCGCCATGGGCATTCTTTGTACTCGAGATCTCCACTGGACTTCCCAAGACTTTCTCACAGCTATGCCACAGTCTGATGCTCTTTCTACTTAATCTTCCTTCCACCTCCCTCACCTTTCACAGGTATCAGATCAGCATCATTGTCTGAAAGCTTTCGCTGCCTCTCCTGCTCCTTCTCCCCTTCAACTTTCACAGTTGTAACCCCCAATAAATCTCTTTCACTTATAACTCTTCTTGGCATCTGCTTCCTGGAGGGCCCAAAGCAACACAGACCTAAATGTAAAAACAAAAACCATAAAGCTAGAAGAAAACATGAGAGAACATATTCATGACCTTGATATAAGCAAAGTTGTCCTAGACAAGACACAACTATAATATAAGTTGACTAGTACTTAGACAAGTACTAACTATAAAAAAAGAAGTTGATAAACTGTACTTCTTCCAAGTTTGAAAATAAATTATCTTTCAACAGATGAATACATAAACAAGCTATGGTGTATCATTACAATCATTAATATTGTTCAGCAATATTGTTCAGCAATAAAAAGAAGGGAACTATTGATACACAAAACAATTTGGATGAACCTCAAAGATTGTGAAAGAACACAGTTTTAAAAGGTTACACACTGTATCATTCTGTTTATATGACATTCTTAAAAAGACAAAAAACGTGGTAAGAGAGAACAGATCATCATTTTTCAGGGGTTAGAGGAAGGGGATTGTATGCGTAAAAGGGTAGCATGAGGGAGCATTTTGGCATTATGAAACTATTCTGGATCTATATTCACAATGGTTATGTCCATGCATGTGTTAAAATTCACAGAAATGTACACCAAAGAAGGCAATTTTACTATAAGTAAAATTTTAAATGCAAAATACAAAAATAATCCCCATGTATCAATGCTTTGCTTAAAATGACTCAATGAATGAATGTTTGGGGCTACAGTTGCTGGGGCATATGGTAGGGGTGTGTTTACTTTTGTCAGAAGCTGCCAGGCTGTTTTCTAGAGTGTTCTACATCTTGACTGGGGTAGTGGTTACACAGCTATGTACCTTCGTCCAAACTCATCAAACTGAGTGCTTAAGGGTGGCTGCAATTTATTTTATGTAAAATCTACTTCAATAAACCTGACTAAAAAGAAAATATTTTAAATGATCCCTACATATCAATAATAAAAAGATTTGAACAGGCATCTCATAAATGAATACACAGCATCAACAACACTCTTTCTCATTAAGGCAATGCAAGTTAAAACACAGTGAGATATCACTACATAACCACTAGAACGGCTAAATATCACTGAATACCAAATGTTCCAAGAATATGGAACAACTGGAATTCTCATACATTGCTCATGAGTGCGTGAAATGGCACCACAATTTTAGAAAACATTTTGGTCATTCCTTATAAGTTAAACATAATCTTACCCTCTGACTGAGCAAATCCATTCCTAAGTAATGAAATATATACACAAAATGACATGGACGTGGAATGTTTAATCATAATAGTACCAAACTTGAACCATACAAATGTCCATCAACAGGAACATGAGTAACCAAACTGTGTCACATTCATATGACAGAATACTAATCAGCAACATAAATAACAACCACTGCCACACACAATGACCTAAATCTCACAGACATTATGTTAAGCAAAAGAAGCCAAACACAAAAGTGCATATACTGCATGATTCCCTTTATATGAATTGCAAAAACAGTAAAACTAATATGTACTGATATATATTAGTCAACCTCCAAGATGCCCTCAATGATCCTTGTCTCCTAGTTTTCATATCTCGTGTAGTCCCATCCTACACTGATCCATGTCTGGCCAAGTGACAGATACAATATTACAGAAGTGACAGTGTGTGGCTTCCAGAGGTAAGACATAAAATACATTGCAGTTTCTGTCTCAGCCTCACTTGAATTGCTCACTCTGGGAAGCCAGCCACCATATCACAAGGAACTTGCTGGCCCTGGGAATAAGTCACCTTGGAAGAAGATCCTCCAGCCCCGTTCAAACATTCAGCCCACGGCAATCCTGGGCCTTGCTGACATGTGACAAAGTCTCATGAAATACTCTGAATGGAACGATCCAAACAATGGAGTCCCAAATTCCTGACCCACAAAACTTACAAGAGAGAATAAAAGTTTCTTGCTATTTTAAGCCACAAAGTTTAGGGTAATCACCTATGCAGCAATAGATTCCTAAGACACGATAAAAATCAAAATGCTCATTGTGGAAAGTTAAAAGAAGCACAGTGTAACTTCCAAGGATAATAGAAAAGTTGTGTATCTTAATTTTGATGATGTTTATATGGATGTATTCCTATGTCGGATTTTGAACTGAATGCTTACTATTGCATTTAAAATATATCTGAGAGAAAGTAAGTAAACAATAAAGAAAACATGATTCAGGAAATAAAAAGCTCATTCACAGTAGCAACTACACTATAAAATATCTAGAAACAAACATTAAAAATGTGCAAATTCTATGCAAAGAAAAAAAAAGACTATAACTCCTTGGAGAATAATATCAAGGGGAAAAAAGACCTAAATGAAAAGAGAGACATGGCATGTTCCTAATAATAAAAGTAATTAGAATAACTGACATTTATCGAATGTTTTTAATGTAGCAGGCTCTGGTTCTAGCACTGCACATGGATTACATCATATCATACCTTAAAATAACACATGAAGTGGGGCATCTGGGTGGCTGTTGGTTAAGCCTCTGCCTTCAGCTCAAATCATGATCCCAAGGTCTTGGGATCCAGCCCCGCATGGGCTCCCTGCTCAGTGGGGGAGCCTGTGTCTCCCTCTGCCTGCAGCTCCTCCGGCTTGTGCTTTCTCTCTGTCAAATAAACAAATTAAGTCTTGAAAAAAAATAACACATGCAGTTATTTCTATTTCATGGACAATTAAACAGGTTGAGAGGTTAAGTCAATATTGTCAGTATGTCTATTCTACAGATATTAATCTTTAAATGCAGTGTAATACCAAGCAAAAACTCCAACATTTTTATGAAATTTGGAGGACTAATTCTACAATAAATAGAGAAGAGAGAAACAATAATGACAGAGAGATTTGCTTTATCAAATCATGCAAAGTATGCAAAATAAATAGTGATTTAAATGCAGAAATTTGGAAAAGACATTAACAAATATATAGAGAAAGTGAATATAAAGCCCAGAAATAGATCCACATGTATGGAAATTTCTGGTTGTAAAAATACAATATTTTGAATCACTGGTGAAAGAATATGCAATTCAATAAAATGGTTTGGATATATATCTACCATTTAGGGAATAAAGTACATTGTTTTCCTACCTCATACCATATAAAAAGTTCTAATGGATTAAAATAGCAAATGCTAAGTAACTTCAAAGTATTAAAGGAAAAGTAATGTAAATTTTTATAACTTGGGATAGGAATGGCTTTACTAAATAACACTCAAAGCTCAAAACTCACCAAGGACAAAATGGAAAGATCTGATTACATGATTTTAGAATTTCTATTTATTGCATGATATCATAAGTAAAAATTAAAAGGAATATTTGCAACATATGTAACTGACAAAGACTATATAAAGAACTTCTTCTAAAAAGACAACTCAATAGAAAAATGAACATTGAATATATAGTTCACGGAGGAAATAAGCATAAGAAAATATATTTAACTTTTCTAGTAATTGTAAAAATGCAACCTAAACTAAAAGTGAGATATCATTTTATACTAACGAACTGGCAAAAATTAAAAATATTGATTATATCCACTGTTCACAAGGATTTGGGAAAGGAACAATCTTATGGATACTTGATGAGAAAACCAATTAACAAAATCTTTTTGTAAAGCAATTCAACATTATTTTTCAAAGTTAAAATTTTAATTATTCTTTGACCAAGTAATTTGACATCTAGAAATCTATCCTGTAGAAATGTCCAAACATGAGCACAAAGATATTCTAACAAGGATGTTTATTGCAGCATTATTTATAATAGTTAAAAATTTTAAATAACGCAAATGTCTGTCAATACAGAGGTTAGTTTAATAAATTGGGATATATAACATAGCAAAAATACTATGTAATGATATGCAACTATTAAGAGTAAGAACTTTGTGTATCATTGTGGAACAATTACTAAGACATGTTCATTGAAAGTTTTATAATTATGCATAAAGTATTATTCCATTTGTTTAAGAAATCTTATGTATTTCTGTAGATATATGTATATAGATATATGTGTATTAATGCAGTGAAAAAGAACTCAAATGTACAAATCAAAATATGTATATAAGGTAGAAAATGAAGATGAACTTTGAGTACCACTCTCGTGTTCATGCACAACTGAGTCCTTTATAAAAATACAGTAATTTATTTCTATTACCTGCACAACCAAAAATACAGAGAAATATAATCATCAAAAATGCATTACATTTACAATATACAGTTTATTAAATATAAGACTGTGATAATTTGAATGGTTGATAATATTGCCAAACATTTTTATAATTTTTTATGTCAATTTTTTACATTTTATTCAGCAAATATTTGAGGTCACTAAGCAACGAGCACTGTGTTGGGTACTTAGACACAGTAGCCAGAGAAAACATAGCCAACTGCCCTTGTAGAGTTCACAGTCTATTTAGAAGTAGGGGAAAATAATGAAGTAGCTAAATGAAATACAATAAATGTTACAATGAGGGAAATATGGGGTACAAGGAAGAGGAAACTGCAAGAAAACCTAATGTAATCTAATCTAAAACTGACTCAAAGAGCACAAAATCTCTAAGAAAGGAGATATGCCTTCTCAGAAGAGATGGTTACATTCAAACTGAAATGTTGATTCTGAGTAGCCAGAGAGTAGGAGAGAATACTGGGGAAGGAGAGGGAAAAAGACCAAAATGAGAATGTTCAGGGCAGAAGAAATTATCATGTGCAAAGTAAGGTGGTTGGAATGATGTGGGTGGGGGCTGAGTGGCAAGAAGTTAGTTTGGAGAGAGAGCCCAGGACCCATTTGTCAAGTTTCTGATTAGCCCTGTTAAGAAAGGAAGAACTCTATCCAAAAGCCAATGAGAAGTCATGTAACAGTTTTAAAGCAGGAGCTTACAGGCTCAGATTTCTACCACGTAACCAAAGACCTTATCAGATGACCGTGGAGAAAGGACTCCGGTGGTACAAAAACCGAGGCAGAAAAGTCTATCAGAATACGGTTCCAGGGGCGCCTGGGTGGCACAGCGGTTAGGCGTCTGCCTTCGGCTCAGGGCGTGATCCCAGCGTTACGGGATCGAGCCCCACGTCAGGCTCCTCCACTGTGAGCCTGCTTCTTCCTCTCCCACTCCCCCTGCTTGTGTTCCCTCTCTCGCTGGCTGTCTCTATCTCTGTCAAATAAATACATAAAATCTTAAAAAAAAAAAAAAAAAGAATACGGTTCCAGTAATTCGGGGAATAGAGACAGAGATGTGGGAGGAGTTGGAAGATATTTAACACACGGAATTCAGTGGGAACTAGTGACCGGGTGGATGTGTGAGGACAGGTGGATGTGTGAGGACAGGGAGAGGAAAGAACGAAGACCATTCCCCCAGGGGCCGGGCCGCCGGCGCGGGACTGGCGCGGGACCCAGCCGCGAGGAGGAGCTGGCGGCCGCGAGGCGGGCGGAGCCGGAGGCACTCGCCGGGGCGCTGGGGAGGGAAGGAGGGGCGCAAGTGGAGAACCGAGTGGACCCGCTCTGGGCCTGGGGAGCTCCGGTGGCTCCGCAGCCAGAAGGGCGTTGTTCCGAGAAAACAAGGAGGCCGCCAAAGCTGGGGCTCTCGAGTATTCCCGCACCGTCGCGTGGAGAGCCTCGGCCGGGAAGGCGCCTCGGTCAGAGGAGGAGAAGGCGGAGCCGGCCTCGAGAGCCGCGGGAAAAGCCGGAAAGAGAAGAATAAAAACAAGGCACAGAGGAGCGGGGTGGCTTCCCTGGCACCGCAGGCAGGGCTCCGACTCCCGACTCGTCCTCGCCCTGCTACAAGAGGCGGCGCCACGGTGCCTGCAGCCAGCGCCCCCCACCCCGCGACCCGGGGCAGCTCCCTGGGGCCCCAGCTGCCGACAGAGACCCACCTCCCGCTGGCCCGCGAGCTGGACGGTAGGCTTGCGGGAGCCGGCTGTGAGCAGGCAGGCCACGTGGTCCCCAAGAGGGAGGGAACGGAAGGACGCACCTGCCTGGGAAGGCCCTAGGAGACCTTGCTGTGGCCAAGTACAGCTATTTCTATTTTTTTTTTTGACGCACTCTTGTACTTAAATAAACTTATTTGGGGGTTGGGGGGAGAATAAATTCCAACTTTAGATATACCCACTGGTCTCTCTACCCAGGTATCTTCCTTTTACCAATTAATTTTTGTAAGTCATAGATATGATTCTCTTAATCATTTTTATTAACTATTTTCTAGTTGTCTGGAACTATTTCCTTCTTTGAGGAGCCTCATGCATTAATTCATTATCTTCCAGAATTAGATACCTGTAGTGTATGTTTCTTCTGAAAATGGAGTTCTATCCTAGGGATTAAATAAAATTGTCAACGCCATGTGTAAGGTTTTGAAAATTATAACAGAATATAGGAGAACTGTTCTCTAACACAAGAACACAAGTGAAAAGTTTATAAACAAACTATTATGTTGGGTTATGTTTTTAGTGGATCAATAATTAATATCAATTTATGATTCTGTTAGATGCTGCGGTAGGTTGAATAAACTACCACTCCCCCAAGATGTCTGTGTCCTAATCCCTGGAACCTGTGA
>NW_024425675.1:4858256-5067120 GCF_017311325.1 Ursus maritimus
ACATTTTATTCAGCAAATATTTGAGGTCACTAAGCAACGAGCACTGTGTTGGGTACTTAGACACAGTAGCCAGAGAAAACATAGCCAACTGCCCTTGTAGAGTTCACAGTCTATTTAGAAGTAGGGGAAAATAATGAAGTAGCTAAATGAAATACAATAAATGTTACAATGAGGGAAATATGGGGTACAAGGAAGAGGAAACTGCAAGAAAACCTAATGTAATCTAATCTAAAACTGACTCAAAGAGCACAAAATCTCTAAGAAAGGAGATATGCCTTCTCAGAAGAGATGGTTACATTCAAACTGAAATGTTGATTCTGAGTAGCCAGAGAGTAGGAGAGAATACTGGGGAAGGAGAGGGAAAAAGACCAAAATGAGAATGTTCAGGGCAGAAGAAATTATCATGTGCAAAGTAAGGTGGTTGGAATGATGTGGGTGGGGGCTGAGTGGCAAGAAGTTAGTTTGGAGAGAGAGCCCAGGACCCATTTGTCAAGTTTCTGATTAGCCCTGTTAAGAAAGGAAGAACTCTATCCAAAAGCCAATGAGAAGTCATGTAACAGTTTTAAAGCAGGAGCTTACAGGCTCAGATTTCTACCACGTAACCAAAGACCTTATCAGATGACCGTGGAGAAAGGACTCCGGTGGTACAAAAACCGAGGCAGAAAAGTCTATCAGAATACGGTTCCAGGGGCGCCTGGGTGGCACAGCGGTTAGGCGTCTGCCTTCGGCTCAGGGCGTGATCCCAGCGTTACGGGATCGAGCCCCACGTCAGGCTCCTCCACTGTGAGCCTGCTTCTTCCTCTCCCACTCCCCCTGCTTGTGTTCCCTCTCTCGCTGGCTGTCTCTATCTCTGTCAAATAAATACATAAAATCTTAAAAAAAAAAAAAAAAAGAATACGGTTCCAGTAATTCGGGGAATAGAGACAGAGATGTGGGAGGAGTTGGAAGATATTTAACACACGGAATTCAGTGGGAACTAGTGACCGGGTGGATGTGTGAGGACAGGTGGATGTGTGAGGACAGGGAGAGGAAAGAACGAAGACCATTCCCCCAGGGGCCGGGCCGCCGGCGCGGGACTGGCGCGGGACCCAGCCGCGAGGAGGAGCTGGCGGCCGCGAGGCGGGCGGAGCCGGAGGCACTCGCCGGGGCGCTGGGGAGGGAAGGAGGGGCGCAAGTGGAGAACCGAGTGGACCCGCTCTGGGCCTGGGGAGCTCCGGTGGCTCCGCAGCCAGAAGGGCGTTGTTCCGAGAAAACAAGGAGGCCGCCAAAGCTGGGGCTCTCGAGTATTCCCGCACCGTCGCGTGGAGAGCCTCGGCCGGGAAGGCGCCCGGTCAGGAGGAGGAGAAGGCGGAGCCGGCCTCGAGAGCCGCGGAAAAAAGCCGGAAAGAGAAGAATAAAAACAAGGCACAGAGAGCGGGGTGGCTTCCTGGCATCGCAGGCGAGACTCCGGACTCCCGACTCGTCCTCGCCCTGCTTACAAGAGGCGGCGCTACGGGTCGCCTGCAGCCAGCGCCCCCACCCGCGTGACCCGGGGCGCTCCCTGGGGCCCCAGCTGCCGACACGAGACCCACCCGCTGGCCCGCGAGAGCTGACGGTAGGCTTGCGGGAGCCGGCTGTGAGCAGGCAGGCCACGTGGTCCCCAAGAGGGAGGGAACGGAAGGACGCACCTGCCTGGGAAGGCCCTAGGAGACCTTGCTGTGGCCAAGTACAGCTATTTCTATTTTTTTTTTTGACGCACTCTTGTACTTAAATAAACTTATTTGGGGGTTGGGGGGAGAATAAATTCCAACTTTAGATATACCCACTGGTCTCTCTACCCAGGTATCTTCCTTTTACCAATTAATTTTTGTAAGTCATAGATATGATTCTCTTAATCATTTTTATTAACTATTTTCTAGTTGTCTGGAACTATTTCCTTCTTTGAGGAGCCTCATGCATTAATTCATTATCTTCCAGAATTAGATACCTGTAGTGTATGTTTCTTCTGAAAATGGAGTTCTATCCTAGGGATTAAATAAAATTGTCAACGCCATGTGTAAGGTTTTGAAAATTATAACAGAATATAGGAGAACTGTTCTCTAACACAAGAACACAAGTGAAAAGTTTATAAACAAACTATTATGTTGGGTTATGTTTTTAGTGGATCAATAATTAATATCAATTTATGATTCTGTTAGATGCTGCGGTAGGTTGAATAAACTACCACTCCCCCAAGATGTCTGTGTCCTAATCCCTGGAACCTGTGAATGGCAAAGGGATTTTGCAGATGTGTTTAAGTTAAAAACCTTGAGATTGGGAGATTATCATTGATTATCCAGGAGGGCCCAATGTAACCGCAAGGATCCTTATAAAAGGGAGTCTGGAGGGCTAGAGTCAAAAAAGGTGCTGTGATGATGGAAACAGAGGTCAAGTGATCCTGCCATGAGCCCAGCTATGCAGGCAGCCTTTAGAAGGTAGACAAGAAAATAAACAGATTCTCCCCCAGAGCCTCCAAAAGGAACAGGGCCATGCAGATCCATTTTAGACTTCTGACATGCAGACTATAAAAACAGTAAATTTGTGTTGTCCTCAGCCACTAAATTTATGGTCTATTGTTATGGCAGCAAGAATACAGGTGTTCTTGAAAGCAATGTATCAGCCTGGCTTCTCCTACCCACAACATGTGATTTTGCCTCAAGTTTGGGTAAAACAGGCAATTATTCTTGAATTTCTTGAATCCAGAGCTCCCATACACCTAAAAACTTTGTGTGTACTCATAACCTCCTTTTCCTCATAGTAGGAAACGACTTTCTACTTTCTGAAACTTATTCTCTTCACCGGTCCCTGTTTTCTTTTCTTTTTTTTTTTTTAAAGATTTTATTTATTTATTTATTTATTTGACAGAGAGAGGGACAGCCAGCAGGAGAGGGAACACAGCAGGGGGAGTGGGAGAGGAAGAAGCAGGCTCCCAGCGGAGGTGCCCACTGTGGGGCTCCATCCCAGGACCCTGGAATCACGCCCTGAGCCGAAGGCAGATTCTTAACGACTGAGCCACCCAGGCGCCCCTTACCAGTCCCTATTTTCACCTGGGTCTTACTCTATCAGTGATCTCTGTCTTGTGTCTTTACTCCCCCCTCTCAACAGCCTCTATGCATCAGTCTATAAACAGGTTCAAATAATAACCACATTTATCGCGCCTTTTCTATGTGCCAGACATTAGGCTACGGTCTACTTCATTACAGCACTGAATCCTCTGAGATTGAATTTTATGAGTAACGGCAGATTTACTATGAGGCCTTAAATTTAAACCTTAAACTTCCAAGAATTCAATGGCGCAAGTCATATCCAAAGCATATCTAATTTTATATTTTTAATTTTGTATTCCTTTTCTTAAAAAGGCCCCCCCAAATTGTAAGAACTTCAGAATTCCACAAAACCATGATCTATACCTACCTATGAGGTAAATATTATTATTGTCCCCATCTTATATATAAGAAAACGGTCACGGTGAGGTTTTATAATTCACCTAAGATTATATAAGCAGTAAGTGTCATAGTAATATTTCAACCTAATTATTTCTGACTCTCAAGTCTAGAGATTGATAATTTGCCCGTTAAATTATTCTGTCTCTTCAGGGAATTTCTTAACACACCCCTTCTTTTCCTCTAGTTAGTATTTTATCTTTTTTTCATTTCATGAGCCAAAGAATAATCTACATCCACCAGCTCTACTTGCTTATCTCCCATTTATTTTTAACTCACTATAATCCAGTTTCTACCCAACCCCACCAAAACTCTTACTGTCTCCAATAACCTCCAATTCACAAAATCCAATGGAGGTTTTTTATTTAGCATACTTGAACTAACTGAACCATACTCAAACCACTCCTCCCCCCTGAAGCTTTCTCTTTCCTTAATTACTAAAGCATATTTTCAGGGAGCCTGGGTAGTGCAGTCAGTTAAACCTCTGACCCTTGCTTCCACTCAGGTGTAATCTGGGGGGCCTTGAGACTGAGCTTCATGTCGGGCTCTGTGCTCAGCACTGAGTCTGCTTGGGATTCCCTCTCCCTCTCCCCTGCCCCTTTCCCTTTCTCTAGAATAAATAAATCTGTAAAAACAAAACAAAACATACTTCCCTCTTCTTCCCCTTCTTCTAAGATTGTGCCTTCTTTTATTTATTGTGTTTCTCTTTTATTTGTCTCACTTCCTCATCCCACTCTTTAAATATCAATGAAATTTCTAGTATTTTTTCTTCTACCCTCTTCTCACTCATCTCATTTCCTTACGGTTATTTTCACATGTCCTACAGCTTTAACTAGATTCTAATAGTCACAAGTCTGTACCTCTATCTTAACCACGTATCATGAATTAAAAACCTACACATACAATTGCCCAGTAGACATCTCCATCTACATACACTACTTCCAATTTAGCAGTTCTAAATCTAAATTTAAATCTCAATCAGCTCTTCTTTCTGCTTAACCCATCTAGTCAATCAAGTCAAACCCCAGGAATCTCCCTATTTCCTCATATTCTACATGTAATCTTAACCAAATCCCTGTGGTTCTGTATCTTATTCCCTCTTCTTCAACCCCACGGGGATTGCTTCAGCTCAGATTATCACCATATCTGACATCTTTTACATCATAAAAATACTTATAATTTGTTTTACTAATCTGTATTTAACCCCCTTTACACACACACACAAGCACACACACACACAGACACACACACACACACACACAGACACACACACACACCACTCGCATACTCCTAAATAATCACTTCCTCCAGGGTGCTTTTCCTAAAATGGAAATCGTATCACATTACTTCCCTTGTGTAAAGCTGTTTTCATCTTCCTATTGCAGAAGTGATTAAATTCAAATGTGTTGCATGGCAAACTGATATCCTCATTATTTGTCCCTAATTACATGTGACCTTAACTTCCAAAGTGTCTGTCTCAAATCTATACTTGAACCATTGTGAACTTTTCGTAGGTATTAAACTATGTTGTTCCATATCTCTTTCATACACAAGTCATTCTCTCTGGCAAGCTTCCATTTCTACGGTCCTCCATACAAATTCCTTAAGACTTAAGAATTCCTTAAGAAGACATATGTTGATATGTCATCTCTCTGAAGTCTTCCTTTTCCCCTCATTGGGTAAAACTGATTACCTCCCCACATTGCGCTTTGTTATTTCACTTTGTACACTTCTTTATAATATTTAATATACAAAGATAGAATCTACAATATCTGCAATGAAAAACACACTGGATTGATTAATTATAGATTAGACATTGCAGAAGAATAGGTTAGGGAACTTGAAGACCTAGCAAAGGAAACTTCAAAATACAGAGAGGAATGACTGAAGAAGAAAGAAAAAAAAAAAACTAAACAATGCACTATCACTGAGCTATGGGACAATTTCAAAGGACCTAGTGTTTATGGTATTGAAATCTCCCGTAGTGGTTGGAAGAGAGGAGGCATTTGAAGAAATAATGGCCAAAACATTTCCAAATTTGATGGAAATACCAGATGCAGAATTTCAATGAACAACAAGCACAAAAAAATTAAAAGGAAACACCATAATCACACCATAAACACATAAACACACCATAATCAAATTGGTTAAAATGAGGGAGTAAGAGAAATCTTGAAAGCAACCAGAAACACAAGACATTACTTACTAATGAACAAATATGAGGTTGACAGCAGACTTTTTGTCAAAAACAGGCAAACCAAGAAACAGGAAACCAACATCTTTAAAAGCATTAAAAAATTGCCACCCTAGAATTTTTACTCAGTATGATAAAAAAACAACTTCTTCTTAGTGAGATTGTTTTTCAAAACAAAACAAAATAAAGAATTTTTCAGAGACTCAGATGTCATCAAAATAGTGACGTTACTCCTGACTTCAGTCCCCCTTACAAGACTTCCTATCCATACACGAGATGACATTCTGAAAATCCCAGAGCCCAGAGAGTGAGGCTGAAGCACCACTCCAGACCACAGAGACTGAGAAGAACACATTTGAAGATAATAGGACTGACTACACTCAAACCAGTACAGGGCTGCACAGACAGGGTCTCCCTAGGCCTACAGTTTTTCCAGTAAGAAAAGACAGCCCCAGGTGGACATCCAGCTCCCCCGGTGTTACAGAACACTTGCTGAGAGGTACCTTACTTAAGTTTTGCTTCATGGATAGTCTGGATTGCTCAACTACTAGGGATCAGATTAAGATAGAGAATGGGGGCAAGGCCTACAGCAACAAGTGCTAAGATCTTGGTAAATAACATTCCTGCATTCCTATTTGCAACAGCAACAGGGCAGAGACCCCAGCCAGCAGTTCTGCTCATCTGCAGAACTGAGCTGGAGGCTCCACTGGGCTAGGTGCTCAGTGTGCAGTTCTATCTGATTTGGGTCCCCAGCCAACAAGCAGAACTGACCATGGAGTCTGTTCTACAGCCCCACCTATGCAGGGAAGCAAATTCATAGCTCTTCCCAACAGAAAGCCTGGTCAGTTAACCCAGGCAAACAGAGAGCTCATTCTACAACCCTGCTTCCAGAATGAGCCAAAACAGCAGCCCTGCTCAACTGATAAGTATAGCCTCTGGCCCCACATAACCAGGGAACCTAAACGGTGACCCTGAGCATCTGCAGAGCTCAGCCTATAGTACCACCCAGGCAAGAAGCCCAGCCTACCGCCCTGCATAAATCCGAGCCCAGCCATATGGCCCTGCCTGATTGTTAGATACAACCTAAGGCCTGATCCAGACAGGGAGTTCAGTGAGTGACCCTACCTAATCATAGAGCATACCCGGAGGCCTCACCCAATGAGTGAACACAGCAACTCCACCTGACACGAAGCACAGTGTCTAGCCCCACCCAACAGGGGGATACAGGTGGAGGCCCCTCCCAACCAGGCGCTACCCAGAGACCTTGTCCAACAGCAGAATGAATACATATATATATCTCAAGACTCCACCATATATATATATTCTCTTACTATACATGTAGTGGCATAATACCACCTGACCATAGACCATGTTACATTAAAGGTATATAATATCAATAATAAAACATCCGCTGAAATAATACAACGAAGACTTATAGCTAATGTGTCAACAGGGGAGATGAAATGAAATAACCTTTTAAATAGTCAAAAAGATGTCAGGAAAAGGAGATGAGGGGAACAAAGAAAAGAGGATAATTAGAAAATGGATAATACGATGGTAGATGATCTCATTAAATATAAATGTTCTAAACACTTCCATTAAAAAAGTGGAAATAAGCAGATTAGTATGAAAGCAAGATCCAATTAATCTGCCTAAAGGAAACTCACTTTATTTTTGTTTTCAGTTTGAAAGTATTTATTTATTAACTGACCAGATCACAAAAATAATCATGGTGGATACCTTGGTTCATTCTTCTAATAAGCCTATTGATCTGGTCTTCCCTGTGGCCAGCATCTCCAGCTTCTACAAAATGGGTGGTCCCCATTTTTCTTCATTCCCCCTCGTGGAGAAGATAATTTTTGAAGGGCCATAAAAAGTTGTTTGCTTCTTTGAAATATTTTCCAACAGTACGGACCTCATGAATCAGATCCTCCATGCAGATGATACCATACTTACCAAGAGATTGAGCAATCAATGTGTTCTATGTTAGGGCAATTTGCTTTTTGTTGATTCTGTTGTAACCATTTTTGTAGATCAGTTCATTCACCAACGTCAGGTTTGGGTACCCCCATGCTATCTATGGTTCCACAGTCCTTAGCATGTTCACTGAAGCTTTGTTGAACCTAACTAAGGTGCTATTGAAGAGCTGGTGAAGGCAAAGAAGCTGCAACACCTTTCGAGCCTATGGGCTCAGACCACTGATAACCTCTCATCCTAATGACAAATGCCAGTTTGGGTTCTGCAGGTACCTAGAAATTGCCAACTTTTCTTGACATCCTAGCCACTCAAATCTCAGTTTCTGTACATCTGCCTATATTCCTTGTGGTAATGCTTAGCTTTTTCATAGATAAGCTTCCTCCTTGCCTTTAGAAGCATCTTTTGGGCAAACTTTTTTCTCAGACACTCGATATTCAACTCTGCGAAATTCCTTTGCTTTTTCTTAAGGGTTTCTGGCATAGCAGGAACCTTATTTGTCTTCTTTTCTGCACCCTCCATGGTTCCAGCCAGAAAAGAGAGCAAGGAAACTCACTTTAAATATAAAGGCACAAATAGAAACATAGTAAGAGATGGGACGCCTGGGTAGCTCAATCCGTTAAGCAGCTGCCTTTGGCTGAGGTCAGGATCTCAGGGTCCTGGGACTGAGTCCCAGCCCTGCAGGGAGTCTGCTTCTCCCTCTGCCCTCTCCACCCCACTTGTTCTCTCTCTCAAATAAATAAGATCTTGTTTCAAAAAAGATAAAAAGTAAAAGAATGGAATGATAGACCATACTAGCATTAAATTAAATGAAAGGTGCGTGGCTATATTAATATTAGCTAAAGCAGAGTTTAAACCAAAGAATATTACCAGAGTTAAAAAAGCATTATTTCATAATGAGGAAGACGTCAATTTATCAAGAGAACATAATAATCCTGAATGTTTATGCACTTCATACGGGCCTTCTAAATATATGAAGCAAAAACTGATAGAACTGCAAATTAAAGTCAGTCTTTCAATAATTGACAGAAGGAGTAGACAGAAGATTGATCAGTAAGGATATAGAAGATTTAAACAACACTATGAACCGACATCTAGGTGACATTTGTAGAATATTCCATCCAACAACATAAGAATGCACATCTCTTTCAAGTTCACAAGGACCACTGAGCAGGATAAATGATTTTCTGTGCCACAGAACACATCCCAACAAATTTATAAAAATTCAAGTCATGTGGGGTGCCTGGGCGGCTCAGCCGTTAAGCGTCTGCCTTCTGCTCAGGTCATGATCCCAGGGTCCTGGGATCGAGCCCCACATCAGGCTGCCTGCTCAGCGGGAAGCCTACTTCTCCCTCTCCCATTCCCCTTGCTTGTGTTCCCTCTCTCACTGTCTCTCTCTCTGTCAAATAAATGAATAAAGTCTTTGAAAAAAAAATTCAAGTCATGCAAAATTGTTTTTAGATCTCATTCGAATAATACTGGAAATTAGAATAATACTGGAAATTAATAACAAAGAGATCTCAGGGAAAGTCCCCAAATATTTAGAAAACAAAGTAATGCAAATCTAGAAAAAAAAAAAGGAAGAGGGAAAAAACCGGAGCAGAAAGTAAAAACACTTTAAATTGATAGAAAATACATATACAAAAATTAGTGAGGTGCCAGTAAAGCAGGGGAAAATAGCACTAATTGCATATATTAGAAAAGAATATATGTCAAATCAATGTCCACAGTTTCTACCTTTAAAAAAATTATGAAGACCAAAATTAAAAATTAACAAAAGAAAGAAAATAATGGCAATCAGACAGAAATTAATAAACTAACAAACCAACATATAGAAGATATTAATAAAACCAAAAGCTGGTTCTCTGGGAGAATAACAAAAATAGATAAACATTTAGCCATATGATCAGAAGAAAAGTGAAGACACAAATAACTAAATCAGGAATGAGAGAAATGACAGCATGACAAATTACAGGGAAAATAGAAGAATTATAAGGGAGCAGTGTAATTATCTTTGTATCCATAAATTCAATGATTTGAGTGAATAGATAAATTCCTTAAAAAGTACAAGCTACAAAGCTCAATCAAGAGAATTAAAAACAAAATTTCTTTACAAACTTATCTAGAAAATTTGGGGGAGAATATGTCTTTTTTTTAAGACTTTATCAATTTAAGACAGAGAGATACAGAGAGAGAGAATGGGGGGCAGGAGGGAGTGGGTAGAGGAAGAGGGAGAAGCAGACTCCCCGCTGAGCCAGCAGCCAGGTGTGGGACCCAATGGGATCATGACCTGAGCCAAAGGCAGATGAAACCACCTGAGCCACCCAGGTGCCCCTGGGGGAGAATATGTCTTAACTCATTCTTTCAGCCAGCATTACTCTTTAACCAACACCAGATAAAGATACTATAATAAAATATACAGACTAATATCCCTCGTGAATATATGTGCAAAACTTCTAAACAAAATTTTGCAAAATTAAATTCAACAGTATAGTAAGAGAATAATTCATCATGAACAAATAAGGTTTATCCCAGGAATGCCAAGTTGGTTTAACATTCAAAATCATACGATTCACAACATTAAAAAGAAAGAAAAGACAAACCATATCATAATACCAATTAACATAGAAAAAGAGTTCCCAAAATCCAACAGCCATTCTTAATTGTTTTCATTCTTGACAAACTAAGAATAAAATGGGACTTTCTTAACCTAATAAAAGGCATTAATGAGAAAATGATCTTAATTCAAAGAACACAATTTGCACTAGCGTCAAAATATGAATACTTAAGGATAAATCTGATAAAATGTGTGCAATACCTGCACATTGAAAACTATAAACTATTGCTGAAGTAAATTAAAGACTATGTTAGTCTACTTGGGCTGGTACAACAAAATACCACAGACTGGGTTGCTTATAAACAATGAACGTTTATTTCTCATACTTACAGAGGCTGGGGAGTCCAACATCAGTGCCTCATTAGCAAGAGATTTTGGTCAAAATTGAGTTTTATCAAATTTTAGAAGAGGCAGTTCAGAGACAGGGCATGATTGACTAGGAGGTCAAGGATTTCCTTCTAAGGCTGGCAGGTCTCGGGTAAAATAAGCTAGCAAAAGCTGAGTTGGTGGATTGTGACTCGTGTATGTTAGGTTTTCTTGACAGGTGTTTCCTGTAAGTGCAGGCTGACTTAGGTTTAGATTCGTGATGTGAGTCAGGCCTCCATTTTGTGGGTCCTGATATACAATTTAACTTTATCAGATCTTATACAGAAATGAAGAATGTATTATTCGACAATGGAGGAGAGGTGATCCTTGTCATAAAGTGGTAAAGAACTTGGCTGAATTGGTAGTGTCCTATTCTTTTATGAAAGATAGAATTTGTGATGGATGAATTTAGATATTTGGTCAAGGAAATATGTAAATAAGGTGTTGAAGCTGTGTCTTGGCTTCTATTGGGTGCTTATAGTAAAATGCAAGAAAAGAGAAGTGACGGAAGGAATTGTTACGCAACCAAGGAAGCAAAAATTTAAGATTCGAAAAATTTTCAATCTATCCATATTGGGAAATAGAAGAAATTCTATTAGGAAGAGAACAAAAAGGGTGTGCCCAAATCAGATAAAGAGATTATTATGGATAGGCTGTCTCAACAGAAGCTAGGAGCCATTGTCAAGACAGTGGGGAGATGAGTCATCCATCTAAATGGAAGTCAGGACCTATTGTCAAAGACCCCAGAGGTGTTTCAGAGATTTGGGGGCTGCCCCTCCCATCAGAAGCCCATAGTGGACAGGACCATAGAGAAACCTCATTAGAGCAATACCCAACAGAACCTTGAGAGTGGGGTCACCCCCATAAACCCAGAGTAGTAGAGCCACCACCCCACTCCATGCCTGGGGAGCTCAAATGCTGTCATGGAGGTGGAGCACTGCAGAAAATAGCTGTAGGGATAGGCACAGGGACAAAGCTACCTCAGGGCCTGGCCACCTAAAGCCCTAAGGGCAAGGCTGTCCAGAGCCTGGGGGCCCAAACTCTGCCTAGTGTACCAAAAAGCAGGACCTCTGCCCCAGTGGGCTTAGAAGATAGTGCATCCAACCAAAGATTATTCTTTTTTTTTTTTTTTTTTTTTTTAGGTAACATATAATGTATTGTTTGCTTCAGGGGTGCAGGTCTGTGATTCATCAGTCTTACACAACACCCAGCACTCGCCATAACAAAAACCCTCCCCAACGTCCATCACTCAGCCACCCATCCCCCCACCCACCTCCCCTTCAGCAACCCTCAATTTGTTTCCTGAGATTAAGAGTCTATTATGGTTTGTCTCCCTCACTGGTTTCATCTTGTTTCATTTTTTCCTCTCTTCCCCTATGATCCTCTGCCTTTTTTCTTAAATTCCTCACTCTTAAGCCTTAAGATTTTGGACTTATTTGGGACTTGTTACCCCTTTCTTCTTTCCTATTCCTTTTAGAATGGGAATGTCTATACTATGCCTGTCCTATCATTGTATTTTGGAAGCACAAAACATGTTCAGTTTCATAGGTGTGATCACAGCTGAAGGGAATTTGCCTCAGAATGAGTTACTTTGAGTTTCATCCATATCTGATTTAGATGGTATTTAGATGAGACTTTGGATTTAGATTTTTAAGTTAACGCTGGAACAAATTAAGACCTTTGGGGCCATTAGGATGGAATCCACATATTTTGCATGTGAGAAGACAGGAATGTGGAAGGCAAGGGCAGAATGCTATGATCTGGATATTTGTCTCCCCCTAAAATTTATATGTTGAAATCTAACCCCCAGGTAACAGTATCAGGAAATAGGGTCCTTGGGAGGTGATTAGGTCATGAGGGCATGATAGAACTGTGAGAAATCAGTGTTTGTTGTTTATAAGTCACCAAGTCTATGGTATTCTGTTATAGGAGGCTGAACAGACTAAAACATGAACCCATATATATAGGGTCACTTGATTTTCAACAAAGTTGCAAAAGCATCTCAATGAGTAAAGGGTAGTCTTTTCAACAAATTATACTGTAAAATTGGACATTCATATGCAAAAAGAGAACTTTGACCCAGACCTCTATCATATAAAAATAACTTAAAATGGATCATAGAACTAAAATGTAAAATTTAAAACTATAAAACTTCTAGAATAAATCATGGAAGAAAAACCTACATAACTTTGGGTTAGGCAAAGATTTAGATAGTACTCCAAAAGCATGGTCCATAAAATAAAATATTAGTAAACTAGACTTCATCAAAATTTAGACCTGCTCTTGGAAAAATAGTCCAAAAATGAAAAACTAAACCACAGACCAAGAAAAAATATTTGCAAATCACGTATCTCATGAAGGACATAAGTCCTTCCTATTTTGTATAAACAAAATACATTAAAACTCTCAGAACTCAATAATGAGAAACAAGCAATCCACATAAAAAATAAGCAAAAGATCAGGTCATGATCTGTGGGTCATGGGATCTAGCCCCCCCATTGGGCTCCACACTTAGCATGGAGCTGCTTGGGATTCCTTCTCTCCCACTCTCTCTGCGCCTTTCCCTGCTTGCATGGGTTCTCTCTCTCTCTCTCTCTCTCTTTAAAATAAATAAATAAATCTTTAAAAAAAGAATTGAGCAAAAGATTTGAACAGACGCTTCACCAAAGAAGATATATAGATGGCAAGTAAACAGTTGCTTAACACCATCAGTCATTGAGAAAATGCAAATTAAAACCACTACATTTAGAATACCTAAAACTAAAAAGATTGACTATACCAAGTGAAGGTATGGATGTAAAATAACTGGAAAGTTCATATAATACCAGTAGGGAAGTATATCCACTTTTTGGAAGTTTCTTAAAAGTAAAACATACATACCATACCTAGCCATTCCATTCCTAGGTATACTCAAGAGAAATGAAAGCTTGTGCATGAATATTCACAGTAATTTTATTTTAAAAAGCTGTGCAAAATAAGCAACACTTAAGATGGCACATACTGTATGATTCCATTTATATGAAATTCTAGAAAATGCAAAATCTGCAGTTCCAGAAAGCAGATGAGTTTTTGCCTGGGATGAGGGAAAGGGCAGGGAGGAGAGGAATGGACTATTTCAAAGGGGCACAGAAAACTTTTTGAGTGATGATTATATTCCTTGCCTTAACTGTGGTGATGGTCTTATGGATATATAATTGATTCAGATTATATAATATATATATATGTATACAAAAAAAATCATATATTTTATGGCAGCTTATTGTATATCAATTATATCTCAATAAAGATGTTTTTAAAAAGAAGTAAAAAATTAACCTCTAGTACCAAATCATAATTAGAAATCAAAATAAAAACAATTATTAACTAAAAATTTGTGGAATTATGTACCCACTATAGGCCAAGCACCGTGCCAGTTGCTTTGGAGGAACACAAAAAAATAGTAGAGTCCTTGCATTAATCACAAATCAAGACCAAAATATTTTCAAGGCAGTGTATATCAAGAGTATTGAACAGCTTTTGACTTTAAGGAAGATGGCAGAGTAGGAGGATCCTAAATTCACCCCTCCCACAAACACACCCAGATAACAGCTACATCAGTGCAGCCAATCCAGAAAATGACATGAAGATGGGCAGAACAGACTTTCCACAGTTAATGGTAAAGAGGAGGCCATATCAGAAAGGGTAAGAGGGGCAGAGACATGACTGGGAACCAATCACCTGGCAAGACTAATCACAAACAGGAAGGATACCACAAGCACAGAGAAAGGAGGGGAACAGATGAGGCACCCAACACAGGGGACCTGTACAGAGATGAGTCCCCCTGACATCTGGCCTTGAAAAGCAATGGGACTTAACTTGGAGAATTTTTACAGCCAGCAGGGCTTAATTCTGGATACTTTATAAATCAGCAGGCTTAGCTCTAGGACAGCTAGGTGCAATAGGAAACTGAGTACCTGCCCTTCAAGAGATAGCACAACAAACAGCCCCCCACCCCAAGATAAAGCACAGAATGAACAGTTTGAAAAATACCTAGGGTATATGTGAAGAATCATTTACTAAATCTTAGAACAAGTGCTAGAAGGTCAGGGATGTTTAGAAGATTTCTCTAAGAACAAAAAAGCTGACAGGCTCCATTTCTCCCCCTGCACTATCACCCACCCACCCCTGCCCCACCCAAGCCTGGATAGCCTGGACATGTGCAGGAATCAACACAAACCCTCTTAACTACTTTGCTAACACTGTGTGCCCTGCCCCCACATTCTGGGGTCTTGGGATGACGATCTGCCCCATCCAATCCACTGGGCAGGAGTCCCTCCAAAGTGGCTACTGCTATGTCTTATCCTACAAGCAGCCCTGGCAAGGACCAGAGCCACTCCAAAGTGACTCCTGCTCTGGGGAGAGGGGAAGATAACCACATACACCAGTTCAACTACAGACCCAACAAATAAACCTTATAACTGGCAGTGCAGAGAGTACCCTGTAAATCAGTGCATCTGCACCCTGAGCAGCTCCTGATCTAACTGCTGGCTCTGCTCATCAACAAAAACTTCTAAGAGGCAGCACAGGGAGAGAGCCCTACAGTTCAGGGTCACTGCAGCCCCAGCAAAACAGCTGAGGGCAGCCTGCTGTTCTGATTGCTGATATCAGCCAATTATAAGCCAACGATGGCCCAATACTGCCCAGGGACAAAACCCAGCCCACAACAGGCAAAGTGAGCCATTAGAGCCTACTGAACTAAAGGCAAATGTGGCTCAGGCACAATAGTAGGGTGCATGCAACCTACATAGGAGACACCCGTGAAGCACCAAGTTCTGGAGAAGAGGGGACACTGCGCTGCAAGACACAACAGGACCTCTTCTTCATAAAGTCACTACTAGCAAAATCAGGAGATGTAGCTGACTTTCCTAATATGGAGAAACAATCAGAGTTAGATAAACTGAGGAGACAGAGGAATACGTTCCAAATTAAAGAATAGGACAAAACCACAACAAGAGACCTAAGCAAAACAGAGATAAGTAATATGCTTGATAGATAATTTAAAGCAATAATCATAAAGATACTCACTGGACTTGAGAAGAGTGCAGGGTCAATGAGACCTTCAACAAAGAGATAGAAATTATAAAGAAGAACCAATCAGAGATGAAGAACTCAATAACTGAAATTTAAAACACACTAGAGGGAATGATTAGCAGATTAGAAAAAGCTGAAGAACTATCAGTGATTTGGAAGACAGAGTAATGGATAGCAACCAAGCTGAACTGCAAAAAGAACAATAAAAAATGAGACTACGTTAAGGGAACTCAGTGGCATCATGAAGCATAAAAACATTCATGTTATAGGGATTGCAGAAGAAGGAGAGAAAGGGAGGTAGAAAATTTACTTGAAGAAATAATAGCTGAAAACTTCCCTAAACTGGGAAAGAAAATAGACATCCAGGTCTAGGAAGCACAGAGAGCCCCCAACAAAATCAACCCAAGGAAGTCCAACCAAGACACATAGTAATTAAAATGGCAAAAAATACCATATGCACCCCAATGTTCATAGCAGCAATGTCCACAATAGCTAAATCATGGAAGGAGCCGAGATGCCCTGCAACAGATGACTGGATTAAGAAGTTGTGGTCCATATATACGATGGAATATTACTCAGCAATCAGAAAGAATGAGTTCTCAACATTTGCTACAACATGGACGGCACTGGAGGAGATAATGCTTAGTGAAATAAGTCAAACAGAGAAAGACAACTATCATATGATTTCTCTCATCTATGGAACATAAGAACTAGTATGATCAGGAGGGGAAGAAAGGGATAAAGAAAGGGGGGGTAATCAGAAGGGGGAATGAAACATGAGAGACTATGGACTATGAGAAACAAACTGAGGGATACAGAGGGGAGGGGGGTGGGGGAATGGGATAGACCGGTGATGGGTAGTAAGGAGGGCACGTATTGCATGGTGCACTGGGTGTTATACACAACTAATGAATCATCGAGCCTTACATCGAAAACCGGGGATGTACTGTATGGTGACTAACATAATATAATAAAAAATCATTATTAAAAAAATAAATAAATAAATAAATAAATAAATAAAATGGCAAAAAATAGTGATAAAGAGAGAATTTCAAGAGCAGCAAATGAAAATAGTTATATATAAGGGAAAACCCACAAGGACATCAGCTGATTTTTTCAGCAGAAACTTTGATATATTTAAAGTGCTGAAAGGTAAATACCTGAACCAAGAACACTCTATCCAGAAAGGGTATCATTCAGACTAGAAGGAAAGATAAAGAGTTTCCCAGATAAACAAAACTTAAAAACAAACGACAAACCAAAACAAAAACAAAAACAAAAAACCAGGAGCGCCTGGGTAGCTCAGTTGGGTAAGCGACTGCATTGGGCTCAGGTCATGATCTCAGGGTCCTGAAATCGAGTCCCACATCGGGCTCCCTGTCAGTGGGGAGCCTGCTTCTCCCTCTTCCACTCCCCCTGCTTGTGCGCTCTCTCTCTCTCTCTGTGTGTCAAATAAATAAATAAAACCTTTAAAAAAAATAATTAAAGGAATAATTCACCATCGACCAGCCTTATAAAAAATGTTAAAGGAAATTTTTGAGTGGAAAGTAAAGGCCATAATCAAAAGTAAGAAAATTATGAAAAAAAATTCACAGGTAAATGAAATATAATAAAAGTAGTAGATGAGTCACTTATAAAACTAGTACAAAGATTAAAGCAAAACAATAAAATTAATTTTATCTATAAAAATCAAAGGATTTACAAAATAAAAGGATGTAAAAGTATGATATATACATAAAATGGGGGTACTGCTTTTAGAATGGGTCCAAACTTAAGCAACTATCAACTTAATATACATTGCTATTTTCATTCGATGTTATACATGAATGTAATGGTAACCACAAATCAAAAACCAGTAATGGATCCACAAAAAATAAAGAGAAAGGAATCCAGCATCTCACTAAAGAAAGTCATCAAACCATAAAGGAAGAGAGCAAGAGAAGAAAGAGGAACAAAGAGCTACAAAAACAAATGTAAGACAAGTAACAAAATGTCAGTAAGTATATACCTATCAATAATTACTTTGAATGTAAATGGACTAAAAGTTCCAGTCAAAAGACATATGCTGACTGAACCAATAGAAAGCAAGACCCATTTATAGGCAGCCTACAAGAAACTCACTTCAGATGTAAAGACACATGCAGATTGAAAGTGAAGGGATGGAAAAACATTTAAGAATGGAAGCAAAAAGAAAGCTGGGGTAGCAATGCTTAGATCAGATAAAATAGACTTTAAAACAAAGACTGTTGAGGCACTTGGCTGACTCAGTCACAACAGCATGTGACTCTTGATCTCAAGGCTGTGAGTTTGAGTCCCACACTGGGCATAGAAATTACTTAATTAAAAATTAAAAAAAAAAGACTGTAACAAAAGACAAAGAAGGACCCTATATAATGATAAACATATAATGAATAATTTGACAAGAAGTTATAACAATTGTAAGTATTTATGCAGCCAACATGGCAGCACTAAATACATAAAGCAAACTATTAACAGACATAAAAGAAGAAACTGACAGTAATAAAATAATAATAGGGGATTTTAACACCCCATTTACATCAATGGATAGATCATCCAGACAGAAAATCAACAAGGAAACAGTGGCTTCAAATGACACATTGGACCAGATGGCCCTAACAGATATGTTCAGAACATACCATCCAAAAACAGCAGAATATACATTCTTTTCAAGTGCACATAAAACATTCTCTAGATTGGATCAATGTTAGAACACACAAAAAAGTCTTAATAGATTCAAAAAGATTCAAATCATATCACGTATCTTTTCTATGACAACTGTACAAAACTAGAAATCGATCACAAGAAAAAATCTGGAAAGGACACAAAAACATGGAGGTTAAATAACATGTTAGTAAATAATGAATGGTCAACCTAGAAATTAATGAGGAAATCAAAAGCACATAGGATAAATGAAAATGAAAACACAATGGTCCAAAATCTTTGGGATGCAGCAAAAGTTATTCTAAAAGAAATTAAAACAATAAAGCCTAACTTGAGAAACAAGAAAAATTCAAATAAACAACCTAATCTTACACCTAAAGGAGCTAGAAAAAGAAGAACAAAGCTCAAGGACAGTAGAAGAAAGGGAATAATAAAGAATAGTGCAGAAATAAATGAAATAGAGAAAGAAAAATAGAACAGATCAAGGAACCCAGGAGCTGGTTCTTTGCAAAGATCATCAGAATTGAAAAATCTTTACCACACTCATCAAAAGAAAAAAAAAAGGAGAACTCAAATAAATAAAATCATAAATGAAAGAGGAGAAATAACCACCTATACCACAGAAATAGGATTATAAAAGAATATTATGAAAAACTAGATGCCAACAAATTAAACAACCTAGAAGAAATGGATAAATTCCTAAAACATATAAATCACCAAAACTGAAACAGGAAGAAACAGAAAATTTGAACAGACTGATAACCAGTAAAGAAACTGAGTCAGTAATCAAAAAACTCCCAACAAACAAAAGTCCAGGACCAGAGGGCTTCAGAGGTGAATTCTACCAAACATTTAAAGAAGAGTTAATACCTACTCTTCTCAAACTATTCCAAAAAAAATAGAAAGGGAAAGAAAGCTTCTAAATTCATTCTATGAGGTCAGCATTATCCCAAAACCAAAATGAGATAAAGACACTAGCAAACAAAAGAACTATAGACCAATATCTCTGATGAGCACAAATGAAAAAATCCTCAATGAAATGTTAGCAAACTGAATCCAACAATATATTTTAAAAAATCATTCACCAAGATTAAGTGGGATTTATTCCAAGGATGCAAGAGTGGTTCAATCTTTGCAAATCAAACAACATGACACATCACATTAAAAGAGAAAGATAAAAACCATACAATCATCTGATGAAAAAAGCATTTGACAAAGTACAACATCCATTCATGACTCAACACTCTCAACAAAATATGTTTAGAGGGAATATAACTCAACATAATAAAGGCCATATATGACAAACCCAAAGCTAACATCATGCTCAATGGTGAAAAACTAAGAGCCTTTGCCTTAAGATCACGAACAAGATGAGGATGTCCACTCTCACCACTTTCATACAATATACTACTGGAAGTCTTAGTCACTGCAGTCAGACAACAAAAAGAAATAAAAGTCATCCAAATTGGTAAGAAGTAAAACTTTCGCTATTTTTAGAAGACACGATACTACATAGAAACCCTAAAGACCCCGCCAAAAAACTATTAGAACTGATAAATGAATTCAGTAACGTCACAGGATACAAAATTAACATATAAAAACCTGTTGTAATTCTATGTTCTAATAATGAAGTAGCAGAAAGAGAAATTAGAAAAATGATCCCATTTACAATTATACCAAAAATAACAAAACACCTAGGAACAAACAACCAAGGAAGTAAAAACCTGTACTCTGAAAACTATAAAAATGAAAGAAAGTGAAGACAACACAAACAAATGGAAAGATATTTCAGGTTCATGGAGCGTAAGAACAAGTATGTTTAAAATATCCATACTACCCAAAGCAATCTACAGATTCAATGCAATCAAAATACCACATTTTTCACAGAACTAGAAAGAATAATCCTAAAATTTATATGAAACCACAAAGACCCCAACAGCAGAGCAATCTTGAAAAATAAGAACAAAGCTGGATGTAACACAATCCCAGTTTTTGAGATATACTACAAAGCTACAGTAATCAAAACAGTATGGTACTGACACAAAAATAGAGACATAGATCAATGGAACAGAATAAAGAATTCAGAAATAAACCCACACTTACATGGTTAATGAATCTACAACATAAGAGGCAGGAATATACAATGGGGGAAAAGACAGCCTCTTCAATAAATGGCATTAGAAAACTGAACAGCTACCTGCAACAGAATAAAACCTTCTTACACCATCCATAAAAATAAACTCAAGATGGGTTAAAGACCTAAGTGTGATACCCAAAACCATAAAACTCCTAAAAGAAAATATAGGCAGTAATTTCTTTGAAATTGGCTATAGAAACATTTCTGTAGATATGTCTCCTGGGTAAGGGGAACAAAAGCAAAATTAAACTATTGGAACTATGCCAAAATAAAAGTCTTTTATTGAGCAAAGGAAATCATCAACAAAACAAAAGGCAACCTACGGAAAGAAAGAAGATATTTGCAAATGACATATCTGATAAGGGGTTAATACTTAAAATATATAAAGAACTTTTCTACTCAACACCAAAAAAACAAATAATCTGATTTCAAAATGAGCAGAGGACCTGAAGAGCCATTTTTCCAAAGACATCAACATAGCCAACAGACACATAAAAAGATGCTCAACGTCACTAGTCCTCAGGGAAATGCAAATTCAAGCCACAACGAGGTATCACTTTATACCTCTCAGAATGGCTAAAATCAAAAACACAAGAAATAACTAGTGTTGGTAACGATGTGGCAAAAAAGGAACATTTGTGCACTATTGGTAGGAATGCAAATTGGTGCAGCCATTGTGGAAAACAAGGGATTCCATAGAAAATTAAAAGTATAATCACCATATGATTCAATAATTCCACTACTGGGTATTTACTCAAAGAAAATGAAAACGCTAATTTAAAAAGATATATGTTTTTTGCATGTTTATTGCAGCATTATTTAAAATTGCCAAGATATGGAAGCAGCCCAAGTGTTCATCCATAGATAAATGGATGAAGAAGATATGATATATATATAATGGAATATTACTCAGCCATAAAAAAGAATGAGAAACAACACGGAAGGACCTAGAGGTAATTATGCTAAGCGAAATAAGTCAGAGAGAGACAAATACTATATGATTTCATTCACATGTGGAATTTAAGAAATAAAACAAAGAAAAAAAGAGAAATAAAAAACCATACTTCCCATGCAAAACCAAAAAACAAACTTGAGACAATTGGGAATATTCATAAACTAACAAAATATTTGATTGGAGAAAGGGACATATTTTTATTTTATTGCATTGGGATAGAACCCAAACTGTTAATAAGTGAATATGTGGGATTTTGTTTTTCTCTAAACTCTCCTTTGTAGAATTTTGGAAATTTTGAGCACAAAATTTCAATATAAAATTTCAATATCAATAGTATACTCAGTTTAATGTTTGCATTGCAATGCTTCAAAATAATTAAACATTACAGATATGAAAGGGAAAAAACCCAAACTCTTAATAAAGAGACTAAACTGGTGGTTGCCAAAGGGGACATGGGTGGGAGGATGAATGAAATAGATGAAGGGAATTAAGAGTACACTTAGCTTGAAGGTACTGAAAAATGTATAGAATTGTTGAATCATTATATTGTACACCTAAAACTAATATAACACTGTATTTACTTATACTTGAATAAAAAAAGAGATTAAACACAAGTAACACTAATTAATTTGCATTATAATTAACTTCAAGATATATATATACCCATATACACTGTATTTAAGAATATATACATAGGCATACATTCCTACACAATAGAGAAGTTAAAAGGGTAATTATTCCCATTGTAGAGTAATAAAACACTGGAGTTCTTTAAAGTACAGAGCTTGCTTATGCATTAAAATATTATTAAAAAGTAATTTGCAAGTCTTTCAGGAATTGATCTCATATAAATTATAATGTACCTCCAATTAAATAGATTACTATAGAGAGCAATGCCTTTTAATCAGGAAACGAGCCCTGAAGTAGGTGAGTTTTAGGTGAATTTTAAAGGTCATGAAGGTTAGGGAATGGTAGATGGGGACGTGGGTAAATTATTCCAGGTGAAGAAAATACTTTTGTGGCAAGCCTGAAAGACAGATGAATTCCAAGAAAATGGAATGTGAGGAAACAGCAGACAGCCAATCTTGAAGGTCATTAATAAAAAAGGTTTTTGAAAATAAATTAGCTTTTAAAACCAGTGAATGCTACTCAGGGAAGCTATGGATCTGCGTAAGTATGGGAACGGGGAAGAGTCATTCGGTCAATAAGTGAAGACTCATTGACAATAAGTCATGACCATAAACTGACCCCATTTGGGAATTCTCCACAGCTGGATCAGCCTCCCCCCACCCTACTTTCTAAATAGATGAAAGACTTAAATGTAAGGTGTGAAATTGTAAAACTCCTAGAATAAAACATGGGAGTAAGCTCCTTGACATCATTCTTAGTGATGTTTTTGGGGGGATATGACACCAAAAGCAAAAGCAACAAAAGCAAAACTGAACAAATGGAACTACATCAAACTAAAAAGCTTCTGCACAGCAGAGGAAATATCAAGAAAATTAAAAGGCAACCTACAGAATAGGAGAAAGTAAGGGGCTAATACCCAAAAAATATATAAGGAACTCATACAACTCCATAGCAAAAAAAAAAAAAAAAAAGCAAAAGCCTGATTAAAAACTGAATAAACATTTTTCCAAAGACATACAAATGGCCAACAGGTACATGAGAAAGTGCCCAACATCTTCATGTAAACACAAATCAAAACCACAATGAGATATTGCCTCACAGTTATTCGAACATCTTTGAAAGGTCAACTGATGACAAGGGTTGGTGAGAATGGAGAGAAAAGGGGACCATTGTGCACTGTTGGTGGGAACGTAAACTGATACAGACAAATATAAAAAACAGTATGGCAGTTCCTCAAAAAATTAAAAATAGAGTTACCATATGGTCCAGCAATCCCACTTCTGGGTATAATCTGAAGGAAATAAAATCACTATGTGGAAGAGAGATACACACACCATGTTCATTGCACCATAATTCACAGTAGCTAAGACATGGAAATAACCTAAGTGTCTTTCAAGAGACGAATAGGTGAATAAAATGTGCTATTTATATTTATGTACACACACACACACACAATGGAATATTATTCATCCATTTAAAAAAAAGGAAATCCTGCCATTTGCAACAACATAAATGGACCTTACCAACATTAAGCTAAGCGAAATAAGTCAGACGGAGAAAGATAAATACTGTATGATCTCATTTATATACAGAATCTAAAAAAACAAGTTCATAGAAACAGAGAACAGATTGGTGGTGAGAGGTACAGGGTGGGGGTGGGAAATGGGTGAAAGTGGTCAAAAGGTACAAATGTTCAGTTAGAAGATCAATAACCCCTGGGGCTGTAATGTACAGCAGGTGACTATAGTCGTTTATTTGAAAGTTACTAAGAGAGAAGATCTTAAAAGTTCTCATCCCAAGAAGAAAAGAAATTGTAATTATGTGACATGATGAATGTTAAGAAAATTTATATGGTTATCATTTTGTAATTCACCTTAAACTAATACAACATTATGTGTCATTTATATCTTAATAAAACAGGTGGGGGGATGTTGACCCCATTTAGAGAATTCTCCACAGCTGGATCATCCTTCCCCAGAGCACCCACACACACATACTTCCTTCTGAGGCAGAGGGAGACAAAGAATAGTTCCAGCAGCTACAAAGGATAAATAATAGTTATACTAGGTTCAATCAGACAGAGTCTTTTCTACTAAACACTAAGACTTCCTTCTGCCTGTTTTCAAGAGGCCAGCTCTGGGGAAGTTAGCAATACATCTGTATTCAATGAAGGTCTTGGAGGAGACCCAAATCACCACATTCGGAAGAGTTCCAGGAACTCTGGGAGGCTGTATGTTCCAAACAGAGAGAAAGAACACAGAAAGCAAGGCTTGAAGTGGAGCCCAGAAAGAAATCTAGTAATAGGAAGCATGAGTGTGGAAAATGAGCATTTTAAATTAAAGTTGCCCAAGAATTCTCAGAATCAATAGTCTACATACTTAATGTTTGAAATATGCTTTTTTACAGCATTCCTTTTCGTTCACTAAACTTAATACGACTTTGAACAAGCACGCTGACAGAGAATAGTTGTGGAAGAGAACACTGGCTGATTCGGGGTAATAAATATTCCCATGCATACATATACCAAACAACGCTGCATATTCATAAAGAACATATTAGTGACTAGAGGCTGCTTTCTTAGAACATATTTCACTTTTTTTTTTAAAGATTTAATTTATTTATTTGACAGAGATAGAGACAGCCAGCGAGAGAGGGAACACAAGCAGGGGGAGTGGGAGAGGAAGAAGCAAGCTCATAGCGGAGGAGCCTGATGTGGGGCTCGATCCCGGAATGCCAGGATCACGCCCTGAGCCGAAGGCAGGTGCCTAACCGCTGTGCCACCCAGGCGCCCCACATATTTCACTTTTTAGTTTCACAATAATACTATGCAGTGTTAGGGACATCATTATCTTTCAACACACGGAGAAATGTAATATTAAGTGAAATCTAAGAATTTGGGCAAGCACATCTTAGAAAATTCATTTTTAAGAATAAGTTCACCAGGGCCACCTGGCTGGCTCAGTCAGTGGAGCATGTGACTCTTGATCTTGGGGTGGTGAGTTCAAACCCCACATTGGCTGTGGAGATTATGTTAAAAAAAAAAATAAGGCCACCAAAAAAAATTCTGTTACATGCTACACCATGCATGAATCTTAAGGACATTATGCTAAGTGAAATAAGCCAGTCACAGAAAGACAAACATTCTATGACTGCACTCATATAGTTATCTAGAATATTCAAATTTATGGAAACAGTCAAATGGTAGCCAGGACCTAGGGAAGAGGTATATGTGAAATGGTTGTTTAATAGATATAGAGTTTCAGTTTTGCAAGATGAAAAAGTTCTGGAATTGGTTGCCCAACAACGGGAACGTATTTTACCATACTGAACCATAACACTTAAAAATGTTTAAGATGGTACATTTTATGTCATGCATGTTTTACTACAGTTTAAAATATTTTAAACTAAGGGAAAAAAGTCAGTTCACCAAGTACCCAGGCTTTCTGAGAAGTCACAGAAGGACTGAATAAACATACAATGTAATATTTTTAAGTATACAATTGGAAGAAAGAATAAAGTAAACGAGCATTTACTGAGTCCCAGATTCATCATTATCAGATCCTTTACATATGTTGTATTAAACTCTAACAATAATTCTGAAAGTAGATATTCTGGTCCAGATGCTGATATGATAGTCCTGAAAAAATTGGGGTTTGGAAAGGAAAAATATCTTCCCTAAGTTTTGCAGCTGATAAACAGCCTGGGGAAATAGGGCTACCACCATTTGACTTTCTATTACTGGAAAATAACAGGGTCATTACAATGAAAGTTTAGAGAATTAAGGGAAGAATTAGTTTTCTACATTCCCTACTCTATTTTCATAGAATCCTGAGAAGATATTTAAAAACTAAGTTAGTTTAGCATGGATGGAGGAATTTGCAGGGAAAAGCTTTGAGAGTTTCCTAACCTAATTAGCATAAAATTTTGGAACTGTAATACCAGGTTACCTGCCAGAAAACAGTGCCCAGGAAAAGACCTCACAAGCCTGGTCATATACACAATGAGCCTGCAGGTGGAAACAAAATATGGTTGGGAGCCATTCACATTTATCACACTTATCATATGTTTAAGTTTCTTTTGATAGAAAGTGTGTCAGTCAGAATACCAGATAAAATTGAACTTCTACCACTTAATAAACACTTTTCGTAAAATTTAACCAAGGAATTTGTATCAGTCAGGGTCATGTCAGGAAACAGCACACACAAACTCAGTAATTTGAAGAAAGTTTAATAAGGAGCTAGTCATGAAGGTGTGGTCGGTGTATAAGGAAACCACAAGGAATAGTGCAGTACCTTGGGGCTAGTGGCTTCAGGGCTTACCCACCGCAAGGCCAGCACCGACAAAGGGAGTCAGCTATTTCTGAAACACCGAGAGAGTGAACTGCATGGCTGATGCTACCTTTTGGCCACAGGATGCAACCAGCTTGCAGTGACCCAGCAGAGAGAAAGTCCAGAAATTAAATATTCCCAATCCCACTCTCCTCTATTCCCCTTTCTGCTCTCCTGTCAATGCTCCCCTAATGGCCACACCTTCTCTTAAGCCTTTTAAGGCACAGAGTAAGGCGGGAAAGAATGGAGTGCACATTTGGAGGGGCCAACAAAAGGTATCCAGCAGAGACTGACTAACATATTATAGGCCCATGTGAGAATAAGTTTACGGGAACACTAACAAGAGTAAGTCCTCTGGGAGGTTTGTTTTTTAATAAAATATATTAGAAAACTTACTACTAAGCCTGAGAGATGCTGCGTTAGTTAGGTTTTGCTATAACAACGCAGCGTCACAAACAACCCCAAAATCTCAGTGGCCTATAATCATCAACATTTATATTTTACTCTCAGGTCTACAGGTCAGTTCTGGTTCAATTACATTTGGCTAAGTTAGCTGGACATGGCTCCAGGCTAAGGGTTGGGATCAGTTGTGCTTCACATATCTTCTCCTTCTAGAATTTGGGCTAAATGGCCAATGATTACATAGAACATGGAAGATGGTAGGAGCACAAAGGGAAAAACAGAAATCATGACATCTCTTAACTTGTACTTGTAACTGGCATGCTGTCACTTCCACCATATTGAATCAGCCAATGGAAGACTTTTTTTTTTTTTTAAAGATTTTATTTATTTATTCGACAGAGACAGAGACAGCCAGCGAGAGAGGGAACACAAGCAGGGGGAGTGGGAGAGGAAGAAGCAGGCTCATAGCGGAAGAGCCTGATGTGGGGCTCGATCCCAGAACACTGAGATCACGCCCTGAGCTGAAAGCAGACGCTTAACCGCTGTGCCACCCAGGCGCCCCCCAATGGAAGACTTTTGACCAAGCCCAAGGTCAATGGAGTGGGAAAGTCAATGGATAGAGAATGGAAGAGTGAATATTTTGCAAACTATAATTAATCTACTATACTTAGTAAAACTGCCTCTGAAAATATATAAAAACATCCAGGCATTATGACTACAAATAGATTTTTACCCCATTAACTGTTTTTGTGTATAGACTTTTTTCTTTTTTAAAGTAGTCTACTGCTGTGATTACGCATTCCCTGCCAATCACATTTACCTTCTACATTACTAAAAGAAACTGTCTAGGTGAACGCTACTAACAGAAATATCAGCCGGAAAGCACATTATATGTACCTTCATATATAGATATAGGTATAGGCCTCTGCCTAAAGCGCCTAAAGAAGACAAAAAGCAGTAAAAGTTCATATATTATACACCCTAGTGACTTATTCAAATTTCGAAGCTACTCATAGCCCTTTCTAAATCATCAGCAGAATTTTTAAAACATATTAAAGCTGATTTTTAAAGATTTATATGTTCAGTGTTTCCTTGCTATCCATCGACAGTTACAATGTTTTTTTTCCAGCTTTATTGAGACATAATTGACATATAGCATTGTGTAAGTTTAAGGTGTACAAATTGTCGAATTAATACATTTCTATATTCTAATGTGATTACCACTGCAGCCTTAGCTAACACCTTCATCACATCACATAATTACCATTTCATTTTTGTGGTGAAAAAAAAATTTAAGATTACTCTCTTAGAAACTTTCAAGTATACAATACAGTATTATTAACTATAATCGCAATGCTGTGCATAGAACTTGTTCATCTTCTAACTGGAAGTCTATAATCTTTGTCCAACATCTCTCCATTTCCCTCATCCCCCTGGTAACCACCATTCTATTCTATGTTTCTACTAGTTCACTTTTTTAGATTCTGCATATAAGTGACATCATACAGTATCTGTCTTTCCATATCTGACTTATTTCACTTAGCATAACACTGTCAAGTTCCACTTGTATTGTTGCAAATGGCAGGATTTTCTTCTTTCTCATGGCTGAGTAATATATATATATATTATATATATATATATATATTATATATATATAACCATTTTTCTATCCATTCATCCATTGTTAGACACTTGGTTATTTCCATATTTTGGTCATTGAGAATAATGCTGCAATAAACTTGGACATGCAGATATCTCATCAATATCTTATTTTCATTTTTGCATCTATACTCATCAGGGATATTGACCAGTAGTTTTCTTGCAGTGTCTTTATCTGGCTTTGGTATCAGGATAATTCTGGCCTTGTAAAATAATTTTGGAAATTTTTTGGAAGAGTTTGTGAAAGATTGGTGTTAATTCTTCTTTAAATATTTGTTGGAATTCACCAGTGTAACCATCTGGTCCTGAGCTTTCCTTTGTTGAGAGGTTTTTGATTACTGATTAATGTTTCTTCTCATTATTGGTCTGTTCACATTTTCTATTCATGATTCAGTCTTGATAAGTTGTATGTTTCTAGGAATGTATCCATTCTTCTATGTTATCCAATTTGTTGGTATGTAATTGTTTATACTAGTCTCTTATGATATCTATGTATTTCAGTTGTAATAACTCCTCTTTCACTTCTGATTTCATTTGAGTCCTCTCTCTTCTTCACTTACCTAGCGAAAGGTTTTCAATTTTGTTTATCTTTTAAAAAAACAGCTCTTAGTCTTTTCTATTATTTTCCTGATCTCTATTTCATTTATTTCTGCTCTGATCTTTGTTATTTCCTTCATCTGCTAAGTTTAGACTTAGCTTGTTCTTCTTTTTCTAGTTCCTTGAGGTGTAAATTAGGTTATTTCCAAAGATAAAGAGAAAGAATCAGAGCATACTACCACAGAAAATAACCAGTTAACAAGGGCAGCAAGAGAAGAAAAAAGAAACAAGGAAGCTACCAAAAAATAAAAAAGCCAGAAAATGATTACTAAGATGACATTAATAAGTCCTCACATATCAATAATTTCTCTAAATATAATCGATTGAATTCTTCAATCAAAAACACAGTGTAGTTGGCTGGATTATAAAAAGCAAGACCCAACTATATTTTGCCTATAGGAAACTCACATCAGCTTTGCGGAAAACATGGGCTCAAAGTGAAAGGATGGAAAAGGATATTCCAAGCAAGCAGAAACCAAAAGAGAACAAGGACAGCTATACTTACATCAGACAAAGAAGACTTTCTGCCAAAAGTGGTAACAAGAGACAAAGAAGGTCATTATATAAGATAAATGGGTCTATGTCAAGTATACTTCAAAAAATTAATTTTTTTAATTTAAAAACATAATAAAAAAGTTTTTTAAAAAGATTAATGGGTCAACTCATTAAGAAGATATAATTGTCATAAATGTATTTGCACCCAACATGGGACCACCTAAATTATTAAGCAAATATTATTAAGAGGTCTGAAAGGCAAAATAGATGATAATACAGTAATAGTAAGGAGACTTCAATACCCTACTTTCAGCAATGGACAGATCATTCAGAGAGAAAATCAACAAGGAAACATTGGACTTGAGCCATGCCTTAAACCAAATGGACCTAATGAACCTATAAAGAACATTCCATCCAATAGCCTCAGAATACACATTCTTCTCAAGCACACACAGAACATAGTCTAGGATAGATCATATGAAAGGTCCCATAATAAGTCTTATCAAATTAAAAAAGACTGAAGTTATACCAAGAATCCTTTCCAGCTACAATAGGATGTAACTAGAAACCAACAACAATAGGAAAGCTGGAAAATTCACAAACGTGGGAATTAAGCAACACACCCTTGAACAACCAGTAAAGAAGAAATCAAAAGGGAAATCAAAAATTGTCCCAAAATAAATTAAAATGGAGACACAACCTAACAAAACTTATAGGACACAGCAAAAGCAGTTCTAGGAGGGAAGTGTATAGCAATAAATGCCCATATTAAGAACAAAAGGAAGATCTCAAATAAACAACCTAACTTTATAACTCAAGGAACCATGATGTTTATCTTCTAATTTATGCACTAGGCATGAAAGAAGGAAAATCACAAAAACCTTAGAAAGGATTTAAGCAGTTACATAGGTAAACTTACAGTCCTGTTCAGGAATGTTTTCCCCTGTGTGCCTGACAAAGTATTGTGCTACCTCTGATTAAATAGCTCTGGTGATAGACTGTCACCATCTAACGTGGTAGTCTTTTGGACACTCTCTTTGATGGAATGTTATAATTTATTCACTTTTCTTTTTTGAGTAAACTCTACACCCAAGGTGGGGCTTGAACTCATGACCCCAAGATCAAGAGTCACAGGCCCTGCCAACTAAGCCAGGCTGGTACCCCACTTGTTTTGTTTTTTTAATTGATCCAAAATCTTCCTTTCTTCAGCTTCCTCTCTAATTGTTCCCAGTTTTGTCCTTGGAAGTAAAGGAAATGCATCCCCTCTTCCATTAGGTTAGCTGCTCCACGTTCGGAAACAGCTAGAACTTGTGCTATCCCCCTTCCCTGACCCCATTTCCCACTCCACCAGTGCTCTAGTTTCTTCTTAAGACAAGGTCTCTTTCGAAATGTCCTCTTGTTTCAGTGTGTCCAGAACTCTTGCCACCCTGGTTGTACTCTTTTAGATTCCGTTGAGAAAAACAGACTCAGGGAGATTTATTTCCAGATTTTAAATATTATGTTGCCTTCCCCAAACATCCAACCTAAAGTAACTTTCATTATATCCTTGCAGGGTACCTTGTTCTATTCCTTTTAGTACTTATTATATATAATCAATACTTACAAATTTAATTAATCATATATATCTAATTTAAATTACATTTAAATTATTAAATGTTCATTTAATAATTGAATTATACCTATAATAATATCTGTCTGTCCCACTGGTCTGTAAGTTCTCTGAGAGGACGAACTGTATTTATTTTGCTCACCTTCTTATTTCTTGCTTTCAGCATAATCCCTGCCTCACAGTAGATATTAGTAAGTACTCATTGATTTTCAGCTGTTGAATAAAATGAAATTCACATTGTAAACATAATTAAAGAAAGCAGAGTGGCATTGTCTTGCTACATAGAAAAAAATTTCCCAGAAGAATTTAAGTTTAAGGTGAATTTTGAAGAAGACAAGGGTCCTGTATTGATGGTGAAAGCAGGGAAAAACACTCCAGCAAATAGCGCTTTATCTCATGTGGTAGAGAAAGGTAGCTGTTTACTGAAGTCCATCTCCCCTTCTTCCTGGACACATGGTTAGGCTACATTTCTAAGCCTCCCTTCCTGTTAAAGAACTCCCTTGCTGGTAACTAAGTTCTCACCAATGGAACGTTAACATAAGTGATGGCTACCCCTTTTGCGTTTCTGTCTTCGAAGTAGTTGCGTTTCCTCCTTGCCCTTTTGTCTCTTGCCAGCCTCAACAATGCAGACAACAGCACGGCCACAAGTGACCTATGTTCCACATGGGGCAGAGCCACAAGTTGGAAGGAGCCTGGGTCCCTTTTTGACTCATCGTGTGGAGAAATAAACTTCTTTGCTCTTTAGGCTACATTATCATTGGGTCTCTTCTTGTAACAACTTACCCTTCACCCTAAGATATCTGTCATTTAGAAAATACGCAATCAATATTGTCTGACTTCACAGTGTAGAGAATGACATATGTGGCATAGCCTCAAAGAATCTACTCACAAAGAGAGGAGATAAATGTGCCTCAGATAAGAAGCTAAGTGAAAAGAGTAGTGAGAAATCACTTATCAATTTTGGAAAGTATTTGGGGTTATTATAAACATATATATTATATATGTGTGTAAATAACATGTTATATTATTAAACTCCCATGCACCTGCCCCTCAAAATGAATTAAATGTCAGCATTTTTGGAATTTACTTCAGATTTTTCTCATTTTTTTAAGAAATAGTACCTTGTAAAAAATAACCATCCCCTATAATTATCCTCGTTGGAGGAGGTTTTTCAACATTCCTCTGAAAATATGGTACCTACAGCTAAAACCCAAATAAGGACTAATCATGAGAGTACAGAGCCTATTACTCACTGGGATCTGAACAGTGAAGTTCTAATAACAGAGCCCAAGATTGCATTACTTAACAACTGCTTTTAACACTATTTTTTTTTAAAGATTTTATTTATTTATTTGACAGAGATAGAGACAGCCAGCGAGAGAGGAAACACAAGCAGGGGGAGTGGGAGAGGAAGAAGCAGGCTCAGAGTGGAGGAGCCTGACGTGGGGCTCGATCCTGTAACGCCGGGATCACGCCCTGAGCCCGGGATCATGCCCTGAGCCGAAGGCAGACGCTTAACCGCTGTGCCACCCAGGCGCCCCTGCTTTTAACACTATTTGCTTATGTTAAACTTGAAATTTACTAAAACTGCCTAGCCGTCTTTCACATCCACTCCTACCAACAGTTCTCCCCTTTCCATGCTAATTAAACTTGTGAAATTCACTACCAACATAAGTATACCACCCAACATTTATTACTTGTAATTGTTATCCTGCTGATTTTGGTCTATTGATGACAGAGCATGATTCGAATCAGGTGAATTTTTGGCATCTAATTGTAGACATTGCCCACTTACCTGCTCTGAAAAACTTCCAGGTGGATCCTAGCATTTCCAATATCTTACATTATGATGATCACTTGGGTCCTTTCCCAAAACCAGTCAATATATCAGGCAGGTACAGGGTGCCTGGTGAAGGCAAGGCCCTACCTTAGCATTTTTGCTTTGTTTTGAGTCTGATGAAGTTTCATCTAAAAGTTGCTAGACATATTCTGCCACAACCAGTAGCAACACCCATTATTCCTTGGAAGAGACTTCCTTTGTTTTGAAAGAATTACATAAAAGAGCCATTTAATTATATTTCCCAATTGTTCTGTGGATTGTTCTGCGGTAGCATGGAACAAGGGTTTTGTTTGGTTTCGTTTTTGTTTGCTTTGAGGGCAGAATGGGTGAAATTAGTCCAAGAGATTTCCAGATGACATTATTGAGTGAAAAAAGTAAGATGCACAGAGGTGTATATAATGTGATTCCATTTATGTAAAATAAATGAAACAAAAATATGAACATATAAATATGTTTTTAAGTGGCTATGTGAACATAGAAAGAGTACATTAGGATATATACACCAGACCGAACATGGGATGGTCTTCTGGTATAAGAGAAAAGCAAAAACAGGGAAAGCAGGTAAAAAAAAAAGGGGGGGGAGATATTTTTAACAAAGAACACTAAAAAGCAACATTACCATGTAATAGTAAAAGATTGGACTTTGCTAAACTAGTTGTCTGGGGGCTCGAAGTCATCATTTTTCAAATATGAAAGGAATGACCTTATTTTATAGTAACAGGCCTATGTTTTAAGATGAACATCAGAATGCCAAAAAAAATCTACTATATGTAAATTGTTTATTTTTTAACTATATGTAAATTAGAAGGCCATGGTAAAGCCCTCTATGACAAAAGCAAGTGCAAATTATCTCAAGTGTTTCTGTTAATAGATTTTAAATATGCAGTTTGAAAGGGTACAGTTAGTGGCATGTCATTCTTAAGAGCAAAGAAAAAAAATGCCAACTAAAGCAGATTTGATTCCAGATCACAGAATAAAGTGGGGAGCCTTTAATGGCTTCTTTCAGTTATGACTTAAGATTCCAGCATAGGTTTTAATGTAACCATTTTACAGATGATGAAACTGAGTCTTGGAAGGTTTTGGCAGCTTTCCTAAGATTTGAGCCCATTCACATAATTCCAAAACCCATGTACTCTCTCTGACAGTAATTGTCTATGTAGAATGATACAAGTATCACAGATTTAGAATCCATTTAGGAATGTGACATATATATCCTGCACTTGCCCTGGCAGGCTATACGATATTCCAGAGTAGTGCCACCTAGTTCCTCTCCTTTTGTACTAACTGAAATGTTCTCTGTGTTTCCATGCTCCAATTTATAGATCCTTCATTAAATCTTCTTTTTAGGCTATACAAACCTACATACTCTGCACATAGCTCCATCTCTCTGACTTCCTCTCCTTTCTTACTCCACTCCGGTCATTCTGGCCTCCTTGCTGCTCCTCAAACACAATAAGCATGCTCCTGCCCCAGGGCCTTTGCACTTGACATCTATTTCCTCTACCTGGAATAGTCTTCCCTCAGATGTCTACTTGATTCATTCTCCTCTTCACAGTGAACATTTTCCTGATCAACTTACTTAAAATTAGAATCTTTGTGGCCAGTCTGACTCTTTCTAATGCTGTCTCCTGTTTTATCTATCACACAAATCATCATTTAATAAGCTTTATATTTATTTATTTACTTCGCTTGATTCCTACCACAAGAATGTAAGCTTCATAGGGTAGCGATTTTCTCTTTTGGTTACTGGTATGTCCCAGGCATCTAAAATAGCACCTGGAACACAGTAGGTACTCAATGTGTGGAATAAATGAATAAATGCAACACTATTCTCCTTTCCAATATTCAGATCTGATAGTATGATGTTCATAAGATATGTCTTTTAATAACCACATTCTGGTCATGCATCTCATCCTAGAAATGTCTACAATTTCTAGATGTCTATGATTTCTAGAGATAAAAACAGGAGGGAGGGGTTACAGGTGAGGAAAATGAGTCAATAATATTGTTGAAGAAGGGGCACCTGGGCGGCTCAGTTGGTTAAGCATCTGCCTTTGGCTCAGGTCATGAACCCGGGGTCCTGGGATTGAACCCCATGCCGGGTTCCCCACTCAGAGGGAAGTCTGCTTTTCCCTCTGACCCTCCCCCTTATTGTGCTCTCTCTCTCTCAAATAAATAAATAAAATCTTAATATATATATTGTTGAAGAAATTGTAATTATATAATATGAAAATATAGTTTTTATCTGTGCTCATACTTTACACAAAAATGAATCTAGGTAGATTATATACATATTTTTAAATGGTGCAAAGTTCAGAAAGTAGAATTTTATCTTGTCAGTAGAAGGGTAATAAACAATGTCTATATTGCAGAAAGGGATCAAACAAATTTATAAGAAAAAAAGTTAAGATTTTAGGAGATAAATGGGCAAGGTGTAAATAATTTACATAGTGAATACACAATTTGTAAACAAACATGGAAAAAGTCTTCAATGAGTTAATGAAAAATGCAAATGGAAACTATCATATGGTATCATTGTCTTGACAATTAGAAAGTACTATGGTGAAATAGTTATGACAATGTTAAACGAAAAAGGTAGAATTCAAATTCTGTCATGTTTATGGTTATGTATATGGACGTGGACTGGAAGGGAACCCAAAAGTTAAATGTAATTTGGTCTGCTGGTTTTATGAGCATACTAAAATTTAAAGTCTTCTTTATTTTTTTCCCTACCCTATGTTTTGGTATGTTGACATCTGAGATCAATCCTCACCTGGCCAGTTTTCTGTTGTTTCTTGTTGCTATTTTAAACTGACAAATATTAATTTTCTATCTCCTGTCACACCATATTTTCTCCAGAGCATTAAGCTTTGCAGTTTTGAGAGGCAGAATAGTACACAGGTTACAAGCAAGACTCTAGAGCCAGACTGCCCCATTTTGAATCCCAGCTCAGCATTTTACTTGACCTTGGACAAGCCACTCAAATGGCTCAGTTTCTTCATCTATGAAATGGGCGTAATAATAATCCCTCACTTGTGTGGTTATTGCAAGGATTAAATGAGTTAGTGCATATATAAAGCACTTAGGACAGTACCTAGCACTGGATAATAGTAGCTATTATTATTAATTATTTAAATAATTGATTATTTTCTCTCCATCTTTCCATTTTCTCAATACTCTTGGTCAGATTAAAACTCTTGTCAAACATCCTTTACAACCTTAATAAGAATCATAAGGTTTTTTTGCCAGGAGTCTGGTGTTTTCTCACTATAATTCAAGGTTCGGGTAATCAAAATCTGATCTCTAATGCCATCTATGTAGCTCACAACAGAACACAGCCAGGCAAGTCGGTTTCTCCAGGTGGGAGAACAGACTGGAAGGGGTTGGGTTCTGGAGCCACACCACCAACCATGTGGTACAGACAGCGGAAGAGTAGATCCCTCCCTAGGTGGTAGGAAATTAAGTCTAAACATTTACCAAACGTGTCATGTTCCAGGTATTGTGCTAAGTCTAAAACCAGAGGAGGCAGCGAAACGGAGTCCTTGCCCTCATAGAGAGTAAAGACAAAGACAAACATTAGATAATCACAAGTGTGATAAACGCTTCTCGGAGGTCCAGGATTCTACAGCAGCTTATAGTCTGACAAGCAGATATTCCACCGCGTGGCCACAGCCAAGAGAACACAGGTTTATTTAGCCTGGGCTGTCAAGATGAGTGGCAGCACCTGTAAGGAGGACGGAGCAAGCGTCGCTCAAACACACGGGTGGCACGCCAGGACTCTTACTCCGAAGTCCCCGCCGCCACACGGTTTCAGGGAGAGAATTCAGATGCTCGGAAGATTAAGACAGATGGCCACATTCTGAAGGAAAGTGAAAAGAACATACCATAGTCTAGAACTACAAGTAATTCCGTGTGGCTGGAGCCCAGACTGGAGAGAGAGCGCTGCGAAACGGGGCTGGGCTCAAACAGGGACTAGATCTTGAGAGCGTTTTCATACCATGTGTGGACAAAAAATCTGCCGCCGACTGGCCAGGGAGTTCTCTTGTCCCTTTCCACCCACTAATAGCACCAAGCAGAGCCTGAGCCAGTGGGGAGAAGAGTTTTCTAGCTACCGCATTCATCCCAGTGGTCCAGACCCACGCTCAGAAGGGCTTGTAACTAACACGGCCTGTAGAGTTGCACCTTGGAGCACCAACAAGAAATAAGGTTCTCTTTCTTCTCTTTCCCTCCCCCCTCTCTCCACCTCTCTTCCTCCCTCCCTCCCTTTTTCTGTTTCTCTCTCTCTCATTTTCCCTCTCTCCTGCTTTTTAAAAGTCCAACAACTTCTTCTCTAATGAATAAACAGCTCAATGTTTATTTTGCCTCTTCCCTCATCTATCCAAAGGAAATGATAAGATAGCCCTTCGTTTTTCTCGCTAGGAATGGGTTTTGCTGAAGGTGGGGGGAGGGGTACTAGTGTCAGTAGGTGGCAGAAGGGACAGAAGCTCTGCTGGGAATTCTCAGCCCAAAGGGAAGAAACACCCACATTTCTACTGAAAAATAAAATAGGCCATTTGATCTCATCCATGAGTTGTTTTTCTGTGATCATTTTTCTTTGAATCATGCTGATACTTTGTTATTGTTTTAAAACTATATAATTTTGGAACTTTATTGTGGTATAGACATTACATACGTGTACTGCATAGAATACCTTTTTGAAATAATTTTAAATTTATAGAAAATTCGGCATTCTACTGTAAGGAAAAGCTTTCTCTTCTACTTATTTGTTGGTTTGTTTATCTCTGTATGGAATGTGTATTCCTATTTTATTTAATGTGTTGTACTCTGTTACTATCCTTACTTACTTTAAAGTTCAAAATGATCCTGATTTGGCCAGTGGGGAGTCCCTCAAACTAGCTTCTATGGCCTTTGACAACTGTTTATAATCCTTTGAGCATTTCCTTACTTTCTTGAACAACAGGTGATCCAAGTCATCTTGTATTTTCTCTGCCTCAGCTCTGGAACCAACCATTTCCAACAAGTACTGGTTTCTTTTAGTGGATATCAATATTTGGAAACCAAGATCTAAGTACTCAGTATCCTTATTTCTACTGAGCTGTCATTGTTTCTAAGCCCGCTCAGAGAAAAGAAGTAGGAAATATATGCATGTGTACACATAGACATACAAACATACATACACATACATATATCTATTTCTATATTTATCCATGTATATATGTATATTTTAACTCATTAGTTCACCTACTAATACTTTCAATTCCAATCCAGCCTCCCTCCTTCCATATTAATAAATTCTTTCTCCAACAGTGAGAAACCTGACTCTTAGGATCGTCAATGTGTTTATTTATTTGTTCAAACTACCTGCATGTAATTGATCTATCTACCATGTTGGCTGCCTGCTCAACCCCAGGGACTGCCATCTCCACAGCAACTGCCTCTTTAAGAGGGGAGGAGAATGGATAAAAAGAGTGGCCTAATGAGAGGGAAAGAAAAAAAGGAAGGAAGGGAAGGAGGGAGGATCCAATTCCATCTTAAGGCTTCTCACCTACAGATTATTCAAAAAACCACAGGCTTATTCAAAGGGAAGGGTTCAATTGTGTTTCCAAATGCCAAATAGGAAAAGAAATGGAGAGTCTGATCCGTATTTAACTGTCTGTGCTTCTTGCAGAAACCCAAAACTTCTGTCAGTAATAATTTCAAGGAGTCCTACAGAGGCTTTTCTACAGACAAGCTGATTATGGTTGAGGGTATTCCTACCATTGCCACAGTAATGTCCCCATGTGGGCTCCCCAGTTATATTTCTCCTAATTAATCGTCACACACCTATTTATGATCAACCACCATGTCATAGTACCTGTGTTAAAAGGAGCCTACACATAGCACCAAAAACCAGCCCTTGCCCATGGAAGTTTTTGTATTGAAAGCTCAAGCTCTTGGGGACTAAATGCAAAGACATGTATACCTTTACGAGAAGTAACCAGGCCTTTATAGAAAAGGTCTTGATATTCTTTGTAGAGAAAAACAGTGATAATTTCTGACTTTTTCAGGGTAGTGATGATGCATAGCAGGCTCTGCAATTTACAAAATTCCAGGGCACACATAACTTCATTTACGAAAAGGTAGGAAATTACCTTATAGACATGTGCGGAGTATGACTATTTGATTACACTTAGAAGACCTCAGCAAAGTTCCAATATATGAATAATATTCTTCACTTCCTCTTAGAGAACTCATGGCAAACTCTGAGAATAAATCTGAATCTTTCCTGAGATAAAAACTTATCCTTCATAGAAATCTCTAGTCCAAGTAGTGCTAAGCCTTCCTGGACATTCAAGCCAACTTTAGAAATGTTCTTTTAAACTCCAGAAGCTGAACTTCTGGACCAAAGCTGTCCGGTAAGGGATCAGAACGGTACCCAACTGTCCACTAACTGTACAAATGAGAAATAAATTACAGTATAGTCAAGAGCGAGCTATTACACAGCACTGAGTGAACTACAGCCCTGTGGCAACACTGAATCTCACAAAGATAACCAAACATGAAAGCATGCATCGTGTATGATCTGTTTACACACAAGGGCCAAACCTAGACAGACCAGGGCATGGTACTACAAGTCAGAATACCAGTCACTCAGTGGGAATAACTAGAAGAGGGCATAAGGGCAGGCGGTTCCAGAATTCTAATACTATTCTGTTTCTTGATCTGGGTCCTCTTCATTTTGTAAAATTTCATCAATTTGTATATTTTTAGTATGTATGTTAAATTCGATAAAATAAGTATACCTCAAAAGACTCCTTGAATGAAACACCACTGATCCTTAAGGATATCCAGAGGTTTTCAAAAACAAAAGACATTTCTTAGGTCACTTTCTAACATATACAGGAAAGGTCATAATATTTAAATTCCCTGGCTATGGCAGTGGTCTTCTCTTCTGTCCCAGTGCCAGCTTACTCTGACTGGACTTAGCCCCATATATATATATATATATATGTATGTATATATATATATACATATATATATATGAATCAGATGGCTCTAAGACCATGTGGGTACCATTAGTGACCAGAGGACTTTTGGAGGTGAGGGAACCTCCATGCTTACACCTATATTTTTGAGAAGGCTGACTCTCTCCAAGTCAAACTTGCCAATATTTGATTGAGAGCCTACCAAACACCAAGGCACATTCAAGGCCAGGAGACTTAATCATTCTGAGGAGGTGGTGTAATGCAATCATGACAGGTAAGGATCTCTAGAAAGCGAGAAAATTCAACAATCTTCTTCAAAATGTTGAATTTAAGATTTCAAACATCCAGAAATCTTGAGCTCATATCCCATTTTCTAGTTTTAAGTAGCAGAGTTTTGAAAGCTCCCCATACCCCCAAGAGATTCCTTGCCCTTCAAAATGATGTGAGCCTACAACCACATTTATATCTAAGGGGCCTAAATTGGTAGGGAAAATTGGATTTTTGTTGCTTTAGAGAAGAGAAAAAAAAAATAAAATCTGTTTCTTTTCCACAGGAATCAAAAAATGTTAATCACTTAAGTTTTTGAATTCCCCATTTGTCTTTCCAGGAAGCAATCTAACCTGAAGGTAACATATGCATTGACTGTTCCCTAGCCACACTTAATGAAGTTATGCCCCTACTGAATATATTTACAGTGGCATGTCCCTAGAATATAGTTTCAGATTGATGTCTTGCTCTGCTTGTTCTTACTGTTACTATCATCACACCTATTCACACCCCAAATCTTGCTCAACTGATTTAAACACACTTTCTAGCTTTTTTCATTGCTACCATGTCATCTTAGCAGCTTTTTTCCTTTGTTGATTATTTGTAAACATTCCTTTTTCTCAGCCCAATACATACAGCTGCCACAATATCTAGCTAGCAATTTTCACTTTCTTCTCCATATATTTTTTCCAAAATAAATCACAAGTTATCCAGGTTTAACCAAATTATAGTCTTGCATACTTGGCAGCGGAATCATTGAAAGAATGTGTCAGATAATCCTTCCCAATGAGATTTTTATCAGGGCTTTCATAAAGTAATCCCTATATTTGGGCAATAAATAATTTATTTGAATTTTTCTTGATGAACAAATCATATTTAGAATGGTTCTGTGATCTGTGTACTTTTCCTAAGAGACTCCTTCTAGGCCTTTCTTTGTTCATCCAATGACCAGTAATATCCACAAATGTAGCTACAACCTGAGCAACTCATGTATCTTATAAGATCACAGAAAAATAAAGGAACCCTTCAGGATGTGGTATATTTTCAAAGTCAATAGATTAATCTAGAAGTATCATCTGAAGCAGAATTCGCTTAGGAACTGAGACTTGTCATTTTTAACACTGACAACATATGTTATCCTTTTTTCTTCCACTCTTTTAATTTCTCCACTGCTGTGATTCTTCCCTTCATTTGAACAGCTTCTAAGCTCTTTGTTCTAAGATCTTACCCTGTTTTTGCTTTTCTTTACTCATCTTACTACTCAAAATTTGAAAGTAGGGTTCAGCAAACTTTCTAGGTGTAACCAAAGGGGACAGTTTGTCAAGTTCGGCACCCTCTGGTTTCAGGTCTGTATCATGCTGCTGATATCTTATCCGTACTTCCAAACCTCTATTAGCTCCTTCGCTCCATAACCCAATGCCTCATAGTCTCTACTTACTGCCTGCAGCTGGCACAGGAAATCTCTCCTCTTTCCGCACAGATAACATGGTAAATGGTTTTGAAGCTTTTTCAAATGAGGGAAATGATGGCACCAAAAGTGATATTGATTGCACACTGTGCTATGGTTTATGTAATAGTTTATGCGATTGTTAGAAATAAGTGACAGGCCTCCTAATTCCCAAACCCTGGGTCTGGAAAGAATTTAATACTGTTGTCTTACTGTCATTTTATTTAGTTTTAAGATTATCTTCTATTAATAATAAGTGAAACTGTTCTCCCATTAATGATGGCAATATAAAGTCTCCCTTTAAGATATTTAAGTAAAAATGCCATTACATTAAAGAAATTTTAAATAATAGCAAAAGTGATATGAGGATATGGCAAAAATGGTGATAATCAAATGACTGAGGTTTGGGAAACATCACTATCTGGAAAACACTATAAAGACTGGTATATAGTGATGGCAGGGCAATCGAGAGTCAAGTGTCATTTACTATGTTCTCTGGATGGGATTTAATGATTCTTATGACATGGATCTTGGTCCTGATGGCAAGAGCTAATCCCAGGCCTTAATTTAGCCAATAACTGACTTCACTACCCTCCTTGCTGGCTGGCAGTTAGAGAAGCAATCCTATCACAGGTTTGGAACAGCCAGAAAATATGCTGACAAGAGCCAATCTGAGTGACAGTCTTTGAGTCCTTTAAAGAATATAAAACTGACCCAAATAAATGAACAGGTAAGTTGGCCAGGATCAGGGACCATAAATTTGCATGCCACCTCACCCTTGGGGCACCAGTCTCTGATTTTTTGGGGGGGTGGGGGGATCTTTCAAGAAAGCAGATGTGGGCAAGTGTACAACAGTGACAGAAAGAGCTCTGTGCTCTGGGAAACCCTTAAAGTCTACTAAGGACATTGTAAGTTGGGGTTCTTTGCTTGGTATTTATGGTATTTCTGTTATAAGAAGTATTCTTTTTAGCTAAAAATAATGATAAATATCTTATTTAAGTGACAGGTAGTTGCAATGGTAATTTTGTTCTTGTCAAAACCATAGGTGAGGGACAGAGAGAAGAAGGGGTAGGGAGATTGATACAAAGATCTGACCCTAAATTCTTAGCAACAGGGCAGAATCTAGAAGAGGAAGCTCATGTTTTTGTTTAAGAACAATTTTTACCAAAAATTAGAACAATATTTATTAACCTTGGGAAAGTCTTAAAACTTTTATAAGCTTCAGAGTCTTCATCTGAAAATAAAGACAGCAATAACTAACATGTCTCACACTAATTATTGTGTGGACCACACAAGATAATGAATATAAAGCACCAGGTCACACTAATGCTCAATAAATGTGACATCCCCAGGAAGCCAAAAGAACTCAGGTCAAGATCTGAATCCCATCATAGGTCAGTTTATTTATGTATGGCTCAAAATTCTCCAAAATGTATATGAGGCTGATTATAAAAATTCCAAATAATAAAATGTACACATAAAATTTCAAAATCAGGGAAAATATAAATTAGAATAGAAAACAAGATGAGAAGAGAAAGTATAACATAGACGTTCAGACCAATAAGTCTTTCACAAGTACCAATGTCTACTAAAGTACAAAGTTAGCTCTGGGCTTCCTAGCAACCCAAAAGAAAATGGGAAAATGTTTGATTACAAAATATCCCTTCATTCGCCATAAGGGAGAAAAATATCAAGTGCTCATGGCCATCATATTTTCAAAGCTTTAATCTCCTCATCCTTAAAATGATAAAAACATTATCTAGCTTTCAGGTTAGATGTTGAATACCAAGTGGAATAATGCATATGAAAAAGTACTTTATAAACTTAATGTGCTATCTAAATGTCACTTATTATTCTTTATACTTTAATTTATCTAATAGAGCAGGTTTCTCACACTTTGGGGTCTTCACTTAAGTTACTGAGCTAAATTATTTTTGCTATAGGAGTATCTAGCATCCCTAGCACTATTCTAAAAATTTACATGTATCCCATTACTCCTCACAGTAATAGTAGGTACTATTTTATTTTCCTATTCAGATGAAGAGATTGGGGCACAAAGAGGTTAAGTGACTTTCCCAAGATTACTCTGCTAGCAGGTGACGGTGCTAAGATTGGAAATTTGGCCCCTGAGTCCATGCTTTTAACCACCCTTGTGCACAGATACAACTAGGTATAATCGCCTTATACTGAGGGGGCTTACGTAACTATAAAAAATACTATAAATCGAATATAAACAAGCAATAAAACCAGTACGTTTTAAATTACAAGCCTTAATTTTATGTGACAGAAGATATTGCTTTTCTCATCACCACTTGTAGCATGAATTTGATAGTATGACAGTTGGGTTAAAACCAGGTGCTGCGAGACAACATTACCTCATCGCTGTGTTTCGTACAAATTACCGGTAAACCATTTGTTCGTACAGCTTGTAGTGCTCTTATGCCTTCACTTGGTATAAACACATCATTGACATAGTAAGCCTGCTTTGGTTCTTTCCTCATTAATTCCCTGATTAAACTAGAATTGCTTGACGCTAATTCAATTGTAAAAACAGACTAAAATTGCACAGTAGTACTTGGCTGGAGGGAGGTCATTCAGAGGAGCCACAGTATACTTATTACTTTTAAATTATTGCTTAAATGAAAATTAAAAATTTTTAAACTGTCACAGAGAGCTCACAGACACTAGAGTCTCTTGTTGGAGAAATCCCACCAGAGAGCATTCTTTAAAAACCGGTTGAGGGGCGCCTGGGTGGCTCAGTCGTTAAGCGTCTGCCTTCAGCTCAGGGTGTGATCTTGGAGCCCTGGGATCGAGCCCCACATCAGGCTCCTCCGCTGGGAGGCTGCTTCTCCCTCTCCCACTCCCCCTGCCTGTGTTCCCTCTCTCGCTGGCTGTCTCTCTCTCCATCAAATAATAAATAAAATCTTTTAAAAAAATAAAATAAAATAAAAACCAGTTGAGCAGATGATCTCTTTGTACTAGGGTGTGCAAACCTACCCCAGTCCATTGCCAGAGAACCAGCACCAGAGCACCGCCTCCTGCCAATAAGAGAAGAAAATCTCTAAGCAATGCGTATACTCCTCCAAGTTTCCACCTCTTTCTATCATGTACTTTGGGGCATCTTCAGGTGGAGAGTTCAGCTAGTCTGAGTCCTATTTTGATGTAGGCCAGGGGAAAAGAGAGAGACCTTAGGGAGAGATTTGGCTACAATAAATCTGTTCTGATGGTACCACGTGCCCCATGCTGACCCTAAGGGGCCTCAGACTGACAAAGGGCTCTCCTGGGGTTCTTTGGGCAAGAGCAAAGTCCCTGCATCATGCTCAGCTTGAGTTCTGAGCTGAAAGGGTTGCGGTTCTCAAGGAACAGTTCAGCCCCAGGATGAAAGCAGGTCCAGAAGATTCTAGGTAGGAATGGAGTCTTGTTGCCTAGTGCAAGTCCTCCTCAAATTATGGTTTGCAAACTCAGGTCTGTTGTATTGGTTTCCAAATATGTACAATGGACACAGCATACTGATTTGAAGATGCAAACAGTTTAAGATCTCTGTTACTGAAAATTACATATTAAGACATCTATGAGGATAGCAAATACAGTGCAACAACCTCTGCAGAGAAGCAAAGACAAGGGTCCAGCATGCCAGCTTCTGGCTTAAAATTACCATAAAATAAAGAGCCAATAGCACAGATCTTTCCTAGCAGTTCTGAGAATGAAGTCTGGGCCCTAAAATAGAGTGACTAACTCAATCTCATGATGACAGAAATCTGATCTTGGCCTCATCAACATTTTACACTAACTCCTGGGTAAGCAATCTCTTTAAAGAACCCTCAGTAAGGATAAATAACACCCACCTGGCATTTTCTTTTGCTAGTGAAAACTGATAAGAGGTAAATGATGGTGAGTCAAAAATTAAGGAAGGTAATATCAAGAACTTATATACATAACAAAAGTAGTAAGGAGTTGGCTGCCATCAGGGCTGTAGGCTTATTTATAAAAAGTTGATCTAAAATGACCATATTTCCTGATTTTCCCCTGTATAATTCAGCCTGTTGTACCAATACAATTATTAATAGTGCCATTTGCACTCTTGAAAATGTTCTGGATTTTACTATAAATGACCTAGACACCTTATCTATGGCACCATCTCACATTATTTTAGGCTCCACTTCCTCTTCTGATCCTCTTCTCCCTCATCCCCTAGGAATCCTTTATCTTCTTTTTTGCCCATTGGCTGTCTTCCCCTGTTTTCTGAGTGTTTCATGCTCCGAAGTTACTCCTCTGTTCAGTATTCAGTCTTCACTACTATGTAACCCAATTCATTCAACTCAAATGATCCTGGTAAATGATTAGAAAGCAAGCAATCTGATTTTTACATGTAAAGCAGTTTGTATTTGTGCTCTCTGTGATTTTACAAGTAATTTAGAACTATGGAAGGGGGGACAGTTTTCTAATGCCTCATGCAAAATCTCTGCCATTTGTCAAAGGTGCAGTTGTGTTAATTATGTAATCAGTTCTGTGTGAGTTATTTTTGTGACTGCTATTATATATACACTTATTCAGTTATATAAGAGGGATCGCTGACTTGGCACCCTTTATTCTGAAAGTTTGCCAACACAAAAAGAAGTACAAGGAAAGACACTGGAAAGAGATCCAGAGAAGCAGAATTACATATAAGTGGTTAGTATATTCTTTATTACACATTTCCATATTTTCCAAATGGCTGAAATTGAGTTTATACTACCTTTATCACCTGGGGGAAAAGATGAATACAATAGAAGAGAATAATATGTACGATAAAAGTAAAGGTCACTTAGACTATTACTTATTTTTATCAATAAGAAAATCTCAAAGCTAGACTTGACATGGGATAATAGTCTGCTGGTTATAAATATATATATTTATATCACATATATATCAAATAATGCTTCTTTCAATGGTCAAAAGTTAGAGTGAATCATCACACTAGCAATCCAGCTTTGCAAGAACTGCTTCTCTCTTATTGGTGACCCTTACTGGCCAGAGAAAGGTCCCTCTTTCCCGTTGTGTGGCACAGTAAGGTGTGAACCCAGAGAGACAGGAATAAGCCTTGTAAAGGCATGTTTTGTAAGCGGTGCTGTTTCTCTGCACCCCCTACTCTGAGCACCAGAATTTTTATTTCACTTGTTGGTTGAGAGCTATTCAGTCCCCAAATCTAACCTATAACAATGCCTAGTGTTCTTTTCATGCAGTACACTATAAAGACAGACAATTCATTATGAATAACTGACCTAAATACTAAAATACAATAAACTACCTGTATAGATTCTGTCATGAAAACAACCCCCAATCCCCCACACTGAGGAGTTATAAGAATTCTTAGCTAGATACAGCTGGGGAAATTATTTATGATTTGATCCTATTAAACCCTTCTTCCTCTGTCATCCCAGGCTCAAATTATTTGCTGAATTGTTTCCAATAAGAATTCATGTTCATTAACAGTAAATGATCTTTCTTGTATGGACGCTTTAATGATTTCTTATAGAAAATTTTCATTTCTCTTTCTATAATTATTCAAAGTTCATACATTAAGCAAGAGTCCTTACCAACTGTGCTTCTATTGCTCTGATTAGCCCAGTCTCTCTCTTACCTCAAATCTACACAAGGCTTAAATTTTAAGCAGGATAGTCCCCATCAGTATATGACCTTTTTCATCACAAATCTGAAGTTGGGAGTGGTGGGGGTCATGGAGGGGCACATGTTCTCTATAGTCCTGGGGTGTTTTTTTTTTTTTAATAACAAAAAGAATAGCTTCCATATTGAATACTAGATGAAAAATTCCTCTCTGTTGAATTTTTACTACGATACTGCCTATAGCATAGTACAAGAAAACTCCAAGCTAGGTCTAGGTTTACTGTTTAACCATTTCATGTCCATAGGTCCACAATAGGTCAGTCACCAGAGAGTCTAGAATTTTGATAAGCCACATAGGAACAAGCAGCTTGAGTACCAGCTGAGATCACCCAAGATTTAGGGTTCATAAAATGAAAATGGCTGCTGCTGAAGGAGGTATGCATGTAGCTGTCAAGAATAGAAGAAAAAGAATCCTCAGAGAGTGAATAGTGATGGAACATGCAGTTCTAGAATGCTTGCCAGCAACGTGATTACAGGGTAACATATAAATATAGGAGAGCCATTCTTTAATGAGAGAAATGAGCAGCTGTCTTAGGCATTTGGAACACAGGTCATTGAATATTTTTGAAAGAATTATATCTGTCCAGCTCCTTTACTATATATGTCTACGTACAAATCATCAGATCCCATCACTCTGTAATAATTAAAATAGCTTCTTTAATTAAGAGATAACAGGGTACCTGGGCGGCTCAGTCGGTTAAGCATCTGACTCTGATCTCGGCTTGGGTCTTGATCTCAGGGTCGTGGGTTCGGGCCTTGCCTTGGGCTTCAGGCTGGATGTGGAGCCTACTTAGAAAAAAAAGAGAGAGCGCGATAAGATACATACTATAAAACAGAGTTAGTGTACTAATCAATGTATAGCTCAGTAATTTTTACATAAATATGTATACATATATGACACACATACATACATACATACATACATATGTGCATATCTTGTATATTGGTAAGCACAACCCAGATTAAGACTAAGGATTTCTTGCATTCCAAAGTCCCCTTGTTCTCCTTCTCAGTCTAGCATACAGGACAATTAAAAAATAGCTGGTTTTAACAGAGAAAATACTTTGAAGATTACTCACACTAATTGTCTTAGAAATTGCATTAGCTGTGAAAAAGAGACCCCATAAAACAGTGCCTCAGACAAATTAGTGGTTTTCTTTTCCCCTTATGTGAAAAGAAGTCCAGATGGAATGAAGATTCCGGAGGACCTAGTTTTCGTCCATCTGTGCCGCTACCCTTCACCGTGAAGGATCTTCTTGTTGTCACACAGCTCCTGACTCCACCCAGGCGTGGTGACCACACTCCAAGCAGGAAGAAGGGCGGAAGGTGAGGAGCAAAAGGCCCTGCCTCCTGAGTCAGGCCACTGTCGATGCTTTCTCAGAAGCTCCACCAAATCATGTCTGCCTGAATCTCACTGGTGAAAACTGTGTGGCAAATAGTTTTGGGTGGCAAGCCCAAAATAAAATTGGATTTTATGAGTAAGAAAGGAAGGGAGGTTCGATATTGGTTAGTCAGAAGTCCCAGCCACACCAATGGTCACCAATTGCTCCCTTGAATGACCTTTCTTGAAAATGCCACTTTGCTTGTAATGGATAAGTGCAATCTGAAATCGTCCCACAACGGGTAATGCGTCCCGAAATAAACATTCCTAAACCCCTGCTACAGATATAATATTAAAACATTTGGAAAAGAAGTCTAATGAGGCACTACTTCAAAAATATGTTTCCCAAAAAAGCATAACTTTATTCTTAAGAAGGAAAATACAGGGAAAATATTAAAGGGTAAAATTAAAAGAACTTAAGACCACACAAATCACTAAAGAAATCTGACAGCAGGTGTGTGTTAATTCGTTAGGGCCCGCGAACGAAAGTTAGGCCATTTCCACATTGTAACTCTGTTCATAACCATGAGGATGATGAGCTTTGATTTAAACTAAATGATTTTTTTCTTTTCTTTTTTTTTTTTAAAGATTTTTTAAATTTATTTATTTGACAGAGATAGAGACAGCCAGCGAGAGAGGGAACACAAGCAGGGGGAGTGGGAGAGGAAGAAGCAGGCTCATAGCAGAAGAGCCTGATGTGGGGCTCGATCCCACAACGCCGGGATCACGCCCTGAGCCGAAGGCAGACGCTTAACCGCTGTGCCACCCAGGCGCCCCTAAACTAAATGATTTTTTTCAACAAACTGAACGGGACTAGCATCTACAGATGCACAATCTCTTATCTACACTTACGAATTCCCAAAATTTGAAAGCTGAAAACTTTTTCGCAAGTTGTACTACTTGTTTGGTGACAAAAGCTGACCCGAATTGACATGGGGCTACGTATAGCCTTTATTTACTCCATTCAGTATGATTGGTCATATATTTTGTTATTATATTTGGTTATGGGGTGCGGCATCATATTCCTACTTTAAAATTACGGAAGTCTCCCCCCCATTCGTGGGGGATATGTTCCAAGACCCCTAATGGATGCCTAAAACCTCAGACAGTACCAAACCCTATATATACTACGTTTTTTCCCCACACATACGTACCTTTGATAAAATTTAATTTGTAAACCAGGCACAGTAAGAGATTAACAATAACTAATAATAAAGTAGGACAATTATAACAACATACTATAATAAAAGTTATGTGGATGTGGTCTCTCTCTCTCAAAACATCTTATTGTGCCGTACTCACCCTTCTTGTTGTGATGATGTGAGATGATAAAATGCTACGTTATGCATGAAGTGAGGTGAATGATAGAGGCACTGTGACGCAGGCAAGTACTGACCTTCCGATGATGGGGAAGGAGGATCGTCTGGTTTCTGTCAGAAGGTAGGCCCCGTGTAACTGAAACAGCAGAAAGCAAAACTGTGGGTAAAGGGGACAACTATATTTTAAAACTCTGAATTCCAAAACATAGCTTTCTTCACCTCACAGTTCTGAGAAGCAAAGGTCTTAAAAACTGCATTACCTAATTGGTTCACAATTTGACTTGTTTCGAGATTCCTATCACTATCAAAGCTCATTCAAGGAATTACACATCATTGCTTTCAAAATTTTTCTAAGTCTTCGAATCTAAGAAATCGAACACATTATTTCTGCCCATGTATACACAGCATTTTGGTTTGCTGATGAAGAGTAAATTCAAAAAGGATAACTGTTTTGATTCCAAGTGTATTAGTTAAATTCTAGCTTTAATAATGCTTTGGCTCATTTGTTTTTTTAAAAAATGTGTTAATTGAGCTTTGTTCAACTGATAGGAAGTACAAGGATTTTTTAATAAAAAATACCAAAGTCAACACTTGAAAAGAAGTAGAAAATGAGGCAAATGGTTGCCTGACTTCTTTCTTTTCGTTTTACTAGTACTATGTATAATCTATTTGTTTTTTGTTCATATTCATTTATGAACTGAATCATAATCAATGACTATAATGATGCAGATGAAATGTAGATTTTTTTTATTTTTTAAAGATTTTATTTATTTATTTGTCAGGCAAAGAAAGTGCACAAGCAGGGGGAGCAGCAGGCAGAGAGAAGCAGGCTCCCCGCTGAGCAGGGAGCCCCATGTGGGACTCAATCCCCAGACCCCGAGATAATGACCTGAGCCGAAGGCAGACGTTTAACCAACTGAGCCACCCAGGCATCCCTGAAATGTAGGGGGTTTTTTTAGAATATAATACCAAAACACTGTGATCCAGCTATGTAAATTCACAATTTGCATGGAGTTTTGTTTTGTTTTGTTTCTCTATTTCACCAAAGTTTCTCTGGATCTTATCATCACTAAACCTCTAAAATCTCAAATTCGAACCTTCTACTCTGTGAATATGATTCACTTGCTTAGATACAGAACTCTTCCCTGTAGTTTACAAACCTCTGCAGGATATCACTTCATTTCTGACCTCATCTGATGTCATTTTCCCTTTCTCTCAATATGCTGCCCCCACATTGGCCTCATTTTACTTCCTGGAATACTTCAAGCCCCATTCAGCCTCAGGACATTAGCACACGTCGTGCCCTCCTTCTGGTCTGCTACGTCTCACATATATTTCAAGTTTGGCTCCTTCTTATCCATCAAATCTAGTTTCAATGTCACCTGCTTAGAAGCAACTTTCCTTACCACCTTATCTATGTGTTTCCCTTCCTATTTCTGTCTACAACTTCACCGTTTATTTCTTTAAAGTACTTATAATTTGCTTGTTTATTTCTCTGTCTCCCCACTAGACAGTGAACTCCTTGAAGGAGATGATAAACTGTCTCTTGTTTATTAATATATATGTAGCACCAAGCATCATGCCTGGCACATTCTAAACTCTTAAGAACCTATTTCAATAAACAACATGAGAATAATCTATCCTATGTCTTTCAGTAATAATTTATCCAAAACATCTCACTGTACATTTTACCTTTACCAAAACAAAAGATGTTCAAGTCTTGTATATCATGAATATTGGCTCAAAAACTCTGAAGAAGATTCTCCTATAAAAAAGTATATAATTAGAAACATGCACATTGTAGAATATGCACAGAAGATTCTAGTCTATAGATAAAGTATACATCAGCATGCATTTCTACGTAGGTATATACGGATGCACATATATAGTTATATATGTATAATTGTATGTATACATACATGGATGTACGTGCATATACAGGTTTGGGAGAGAAAAGAACAGGGCGAGGGTGATGGAAAGACAAAAGGACATAGTGAAACTGGACTCTAACAAATTTTTTCTATTGGAAGGAAAGCTGCTTAAAAATTACTCAAGAATTTTTGTCTACTCTCCTCATTAGATGACTTCTTAAGGATGTTTTCCTGATTATAATCAAATATCACTGAATTTTATTCTCATCGGGTCACTATTGATGAGATTACAAAATAAAATGGGTATTAAGATATTCTCTTTACCACGGTTGTTCATTAAATATATCTGAATCCAAGTCTTTTGTCATCTCCTTCAGTTGACATGAGAGCAGGGACAGAGAAGGGGTCTAGCTCAGGTTCTGTCTAAATCGGCCTACAACCCATGCCTGCAGGTGCTTTGTCTGGCAAAAGTTATAAAAGGTCTCTCTGAAGACATGGTGAGCTCTACCTCCTGGTTTACCGTGGACAATCCCTGTTTATTCCAGTCGTCATAGAATTAATAATATGCCCCCTTTCACTGCCATGTGTCCTGGTTAAGATGGCAAATTGTATAGTCACCCTAGCTATAGCTCCTTAAGGATGTTACCTACTAAATCCCAGGCAGGGCTAGGGATTCGGGACTCACAAGTTGGGGGCGGGAGGCTGGGGAAGGGATCCTGAAGGTAGGCAATTCCCCACCTCTGTCTTCATCCAATTCCTTTAAACCTTGTTCTCTCCTTGGCTCCTTAGAAATTTAGCTGGCCAAGAATTTTATCCTGAACATGTTCAATTAACACATAGATGCAGTATTTGACACATTTTGATACTTGCTGACTTTTTGACTTTACATTTGCAATCGTCGTGTCACATTTATTTAGTATTGCAATTTTTTTTAAGTCTCAGACTTCGTTTTTACTTAAAAGCCCAGTTGCAAACACCCAATACCTGACTCAGCTCACAACTAGAGACAGAGCATCAAATTTCCCAGCCCACTTAATTTGAAAGCCTGCCAAGATAGGTGAAAGACCTTATAAATATGTAAAGCAGGAAGTTCAAATTACAGCCAAGTAAATCTCTAGTGATTGATGTTCTTTTCAAAACAATCAAAAAAAAAAAAAAAAAACCTCATAAAAGCAGCACATGTCTGACACCCCCCCCTTACGAAAGGTTTCACCCGAGTTCAGACTGGACAATGTACTTTTCGTACTGTATTTATTTTGGATTTTTACCACTTCCTGGAGGCCAGGAGGAGGCACAGTGGGAGGATCCAAAAAAACTCAGTACCACAGCCATTTTGTTTGTAAGGCAGAGCGGTCGAATTCTGTCAGCCAGGAAAGGTTTTCGAAACAGAATTTTTAAGGAGGAAAAAAAAAAAAGTATGCCTATTGTTTTAAAATTTAACCACTACCACCCTTTTAGGCAGTTATTGCGGCTAACGAATTCTGTTTTTACAAGGAATTGAAGCTCTCTCAGCTACGGAGTCGTGCATTTCGTTCATGGACGACCGCCTTCCCTGGGTACCTAAGGATGTCAAATCCGAAATGCTCTGAGGGCCGTAGTTCTCAAATGGCCGTATTTGCATCCCCATTACACGTCGACGTTCGCGAAGTGATCAACAATTTGCTTAAGAAAAGCGGTCTATTCCGTAAAAACACCCACAGACAGGACAGGAGCGTGTTCCCCGAGCCGTTAAGAGGGCATTTTCCCGAGCTCGCAGGCAGTCGTGGGTGCTATTGTTTTGCAGTGTCACTTAATAGCGAGCTTCGACTTTCGTCGTTGGGTGGCTGTGCTTTTAAAAGCCCAGTGTAAAATGGCACACACACTGCATTTTTTTCCGAGCTGCAGGGGGCGGGGGCGCGGGGGATAGTGCAGACTGTAGGGACGCTGCGCTCCCAGCCAATCAGAGCGCGCCTGCTTGCCATCGCAAAGTTGTTAACCCCAGAGTCTTCTGGCTGCCGCTGCCTCCTCTGCTTTTAATCTTCGTGGATATTTCTCCGATTTTTTCCAAACGCCCACAGATCCTGGGGGAAGCCACCCTGTTCAGCCACCCATCATGGAAGAAAGTATTACTTTTTATTTACCAAATATTTTGAAGATGTTTGAAGATCCATATGTTGCCCGGAGGCTGTTGTTTCTAGGGACACAAGTATCCAGCTTATATTGTTACAATTATTTTTCAAGAACTGGCTTCTTCTTTGCCTACACTAATGGTAAGTTTGTAATTTTAAACATTTATGTCATTAAATCTTCCAAGGAGCCACCAGATAAAGAGGATTTTCATTGTGTTTCTTCTAACAAAACCAATCTTTGTATTTTTCTTTAGCTTTGGTCTCTGCATATTCCACCTAATCCTGTCTGGTAAATTTTTACTAAAAGAAAAAACAAACATAGTTGGGTTTTTTTTCATTATTAAAGCTAAATATTTGCGATATAAATTATACTTTAATTACTGTGAACTACAGGGAACTCAGCTATTTCAAGATGGACTTGTTTTGTGCCAGCAGTGTTGGTAATGCCAAATATGTGCATATCCTCTTTATAAAAATTATGTATTACCTAATTTGTCCAGGACTAAATTATCAGCAGGCAAACTGTGGATGTAGTTTTGTTTCTTTTCTTTTCTTCTTTTTTTTAGTAGGCCTATTGTGGTTTTATTGATGGATTACTTGGATACAAACTACAGAAAAGCTGCCCTTGGTATAATGAAGGTGGAGATCGACATAACCGGGTTTATATTAAGTTATGGCTGTTACTAAATAGTGGATCTTTTATTTGCTGATCAGATCTAAACTTGTATTCCCTGATATTAATTCTTTGAAGCTCTTCATTAGATGATCTTTGCAGATCTAGCTTGATTTTCTCCAAAAAGGTGCATTTGGGAGACATTTTGTAATTTTTGGCATTTTTCTAATTTTTTTTCTTTTTGCACACGGTGGGAGATCTTTTTTGTTTTGCATTGATCTGTGTTGGTGGCGCTGTAGTGCTCCTCAACAATTTATGTCAGTTTCACTAAAAGAAAAAAGGAGGAAAAAAAAGAGGTGGGGCAAGATTTGATCTATTATCTTATCCCTTTATTTCCTTAAAGAAAGTTCAATTTGGTCAGAGGAATTATTCAGTTGTATTATTTAAATGTTTGTTGTGAACTGTGAACTGTGGGTGAGAGCAGACATGTCGTCACAACCCGTCCAGGGAGCATCAGGGACAAGCATGCAGTTTGCAGTTGTGTTTTATCTGATCTGATTATCTCTAGATCAGAATTTTTCAATAATAAGCTGTTGGTTTACCTTCTCTTGCCTTGGTAACATTTTGCATTTTCTTTATACTACAATACCATATCTGCTAATGTTTTTTCAATGTAACAAAATGTTTGAGTTTTAGCTCACTCAACATTGTAAAAGTTGAATTTCATTTTGAACCTAGTGATTTCTTAGATAACTATTCTAAGTTTCTCCAGGGAATTTTCTAGTAGTTTGACATGTAGTAATGCCTACATTATTATTTATTTTGAAATGATACTTCAGTTGAATTTATGTATCTCCTTGTTTTGAAAAGAGCAAATACTTTGGAATCAGATAATTTTTTGAGAATATGTACACAACTGCTTCTAACTTTAAAAATACTGGTATTCATGTATCTAAATGCAAGTAAATGTTTTTCATCTTTGTTCTTACTGAGAGTTATCTGATCAGAGAATATGGGGTTTAGGCCCAAAGCCTCCCAAGAACAAAATGTATATTACGATATGACATAGATTATACCCGTCTCTGTGAACATTTTAGTTGTTTATGAAGATAGTAAGTATATCCTTCGTTCAAAAAGGAAGTGGGAGGAATCAATAATTGTACCGAAAAACAGATTATTTTGCCAAATAAAATAAAAAAAACTGAAATACTATCCTAGACCACCTTACCATATGATGGAATAATTTCTTGAGAGAGTGAAAATTTCTTGAGTTATTGTTTTTATTCACTTTGAAATAGGTAAATGCTTATTTCCCTAATCATTTACAATTCTGAAGTAAAAAGAATGTGTGAAATAGTATTTCTCGTTTTTGTGTCCCTATAATTTATTTGTATAGGACTCTTTTCTTGAACTTCAAAAATAATTATGTATCATGTCCATATTTTGTTTATACTATGCTATAAAAATTTGAAAATGTCCACTGTAATATTTTATCTCTTTATAAAATTTAAATGCCCCCATCAAGACTAGTTCTGACATTATAGATTATTTATAGAATGAAATACAGCAGGTGTAAATATACTATCTAACCCTCTGGTTATTCTGGAGAGTTTAGTTCTCTGAAGTTGATCTAATGAATAAAATATACTTCCCAATATGTTTGTTGCTAAAATATTCTGTTATTCAGCTGGTGATATATTTTATTTTAATTTGTAAAAACTAAAAATGTTTATATATTGTAGCCCCCCTTTTAAAAACAAACTGATGCTATGAAGTCCATATGTAGCTATGCAATGCTCTTTGTTCTCCTACATCATTGACTATTACATCATTGATTATGAAGTAACCATTATAGTTAAATCTTCACTTTTTAAAATCACCCGTATATATTTATGTTAAAGATATTCTTTTATATGTGCCTCTTACATCACTAGGTAGGTAGGAGGTTTAAATCTATAAGGCAAAAACAATATTCTTTTATATTATTCTCCATTTTTAAATCCACCTTGTGCTTCATTTTAGCTCTGGATTCTTTAGACATTAATTCTTTCTTTAACTGACAATATTTTTGTGGGCGTTAGTTCACAAGTTTGGTGTGATTTAGATTAGAATTATTATAAACTATGTTTTTTATCATGAAAAAAATATTTATTTATTAAATGTAGTCTAGAGAGAACTCAGTTTTCCATAGTAACAGTTGCTAGATCATGAACAATAAAAAAATTATATTAAAAAATCCTGAAATGTCATTTTAGTTAATAATTACACATTTCTTTATTTCTTGCACACCATTTTATCAGAGATAGTAGCAAGTAGCAAAATTGACTACATTAAAATGTCATATCATATTTTTTTAACCTGCCCATCCCTCTGGTGGAAGGGAGGGGTCAATGAGTAGTGAAATAGCCAAAAACAGGTTGCAGAAAAAATAAACAAATGATACCAAAGACATGGAGAATCTATAAATCACATTCTAACAATAAACCTCAGGAAAATGAACTTGATATTACGGAGTTTGGTCAATAACAGAAACAAGATGAAAATTTTATTAAGACTTAATGTAAGGAACCAATAAAATTCCCTAATTTATTAATTTGTAGTCATTAGTATTGCTAAAAATTGAGAAAATTTTTACGTTAGCCAAACCTATTAGGAAAGATGAGATGACAAAGGGAAGAGATATTAAGATGACCTAACGTAAATACTAAAAACATTAGCCAAGACCAATCTAATATACCTTGGAATGAACTTCTTTAGAAGAAGGAAAAGAGCTAAAAATTTTGTCCTCAGAAAACCAAGTTCAATACAGATCTGAAATTGTGCGTTTCAAATTCCACCCACTTCTTGTGCATATTTTCCTCTGCTGTTTCTTGGACATATCATTACTTTCCACAAGACCATACAGATTCACTACTGGCCTCAGCATGGTTGTGTGAGGAAAGAGAAGGGGAAAGTAATAGACAAAATAGGTATTTACAGTATAACTTTTTTTATGTATTTCTAAAAAGATTCTTAAATGGAGATTCTAAAGAGAAAATAAAGCAAAGAAATTATTTCTTTATGAAAAGGATGAAAGGGTTTTACTTTCTACTTGATTTGTTTAACATTTATTTTTATTTGGAGATTTATTTATTTTAGATTTTCCTACATATTATTTGCTACTCTGCTAAGGTGCTGGGGTATAATATTAAGATGAGCCAAGCATCCCTGCTTTCATGGAGTTTATTGTCCAAGAAGGTTCGAGTTCTAATCTAAGGTGTTAGATATGGGGGGAGGGGGCTCCCATTTGGAAATAAAGACCAATGAGATTTCTGGAGTAAAAAATAAATAAATAAATAAATAAATAAATAAATAAATAATTTAAATACAATCACATGATTTAACAAGTGTCCCTCTATTGAAGGGCCATTATTTGGGCACCAAATATTCACACACTGAGGGGGAAATAGCCCTCAGATTTTAGATATAGCCCAAATAGATGCTGTATAAATAGACAGTTGATTAATACAAAGTTCTATTGCAAAATGAGAAATAAAACATAAACTTGTTTGCTTGTGAAGAGAGATGGAGAAGATCACTCTGTTAGTAGGAATTTGGGGTGTGTCCTTGTAAGGTCCATTTGGTGAAAACTTTTGAATGTGGTAGAGCCTCATTTTGTACATTGTGTTCACTTTGTCATGAAAAAACTGTCAATGTAAATATAAATTGTGAAATGAAGCAGGAAAATATGATTACAATGTTAAAGGATTATATCAAAATTAAAATATTTGTTTTTATTTTAAAATCTTCTGTAATATTTGTAATGATAGATATGCCCAATTTTTTAAATAAAAACAAATATTTTCATTTACAGAGTAACATAATTATGCAGTTAGCTAATAGTTAATTAGTTAAGCACATCAGATATGGAGCAGGAAAGTAAGACAGCTGTTATATGCAGATGATTTGGAGAAGGATCTCTTCATTAAGGATTCTCTATGTGTGGTTTAAGATGACCTCAAGAATAAAGTCATTATATCATTTTGTCATAGAGCCAATTAATCCATACTGGCTATACATCTAGCTAGAGATGTATTATGTCATTTAGTTTGCTTTGGTACTAACATAGAACTTTACTGATAGTGGCATAAAAAATATGCTAAATTCAGCTAAATCAGTAACAGGAAGCAAGCCAGTTATAGGTTTGGTTCAGTAGCTCAACAGTGTTACCAAGTTCCTTAGCAGGTTCCATTCTTTTACATTGCCACAATGTCAGCAATGTCTTTCCTCATAGTCACAATGTGGCTGCTGCAGCTCCAGGCATCATAGCTTGATATTATAATTTCCAAAGGGAAGAGAGTTTCTCTTAATGCATCCTATAATAAAGGAAGAAATTCTTTCCCAGTGGCCCACTGCTTCTTATAGCTTTTTGACTAGGTTTATAGGACATGCTCATACCTTAACCAGTCATGGACAAGGAGGTTAAAATTCCCATGATTAATTTGGCTAGGGAAGAGCTCTTGGAAGGGTGAGTACCTGCTCAGTATCCAGTGTTCAGTATGGTTAGCTTCTATTTGCTTTGTATGAACTTTAACTGCTTTGTATGAACATTCTTGAGTAATAAAGCATAAATACTGTTTTCATAGAGACCAGACTGGGCACGAAGGCAGCTACTAAAAACAAAACTAAACTAAAAACAAACATTTAATCAGAGCTTACCATGTTCCAGCTTCTAGCCAAATGCTACCTTTATTATATCCTTAAATTCTCACACAAACTTTGGAGATAAGACAATTATTATACCCATTTTACAGACAGGCAACTGAGGCTTAGAATGGTTTAATGGTTACCCAATAAATGAAAAAGGTGGAGTTTGAACCTGGGACGTTTGAAATCAGAAGCTGTATACTTACCTGCACCTCTATGCTATCCCATTAGACATTCGTAAAATTTATGTTCTGTAAATGGACGTATTTTAACGCACTGTACGATGTCACTGTTTAAATGAATCCTCTAGTGAATCATTTTATAAATCTAATATTTTCATTAAAACAGTAATTGGCCCCCTAACTTATCGGTTGTATACATCTGAATTTTTGTATGTTGAATTTGCTGAAGGCCCACTTGGATTGCATCTAATCTCTTCAGGAACATCTCATGAAATTCTTTCAGAAATTTGATTTTTATAGGGAAAAAAAAGATCAAAGACTAGAGATTTGGTGAGGCTTAGTTGAACTGGGTAAATTCATGATTCATAACACTAGGTCCAAATGGAATATTGGCGTCTATTTCACAACGTACAAGTTCAGTTTTATGTACGAAATGTTTTGATCTTAACCAAGTGTGGGATGTATGGAAGTCTACCCCTCTGGGACGTTTTTGGGGGATTCAGTGTACTCTAGATCACTGTATCTCAAACGTCATTGTGCACCAGAATCGCTAAAACACAGATTGCTGGGCCGCACATCTAGGGTTCCTAGCTCAGTTGGTCTGGGGTGGGGCCTGAGAAACTGTATTTCTGGCAAGCTCAGATGCTGTTGATGTTGCTGGTCCCCTTTGAGACTCTGCCCTAGAGAATCAGATGGTACCTGCCATGATAAATACTTTGACTTTGAAATATGCCGAACTTAAAAGGATGTCATTTAATATTTGGCAAATATATGAATACACATATATTGAAATATTGAATAGGGTTGTCAAGATAGCCTCACTGAAAAGGCAAGAGTTGAGCAATGACCGGAAGGAGGATTCTTCTTATGCCTCAGCATGAATATCACATTTCAGATTTATTTGCCAATGAATCATATATGTGTGTATTTTTAACCCTTTTTTAAAAAAGAAATAGCAATCCACAGTTTACAAATTATTTTTTAAAGTGGGTAAAAATAGAACTTCGTTGTGTTCAATAGCAAGTTACATCTGAGAAAGACTTCTGTATCTGTGGCATTTTTCTGGTTTTTCTCAAGACGTTACCCCCCCAGCCACTAATGCCCCACATTCATTAATAGGACATGGTTTCAATGAGACTGAGGAAGAGGCTGCCATGCCAGTGACCTATATTTAGCTTTGAAACTCAGTCCACTGCCCCAGTCCACTGGAAACTCTCCATCATCCAGAACAAAGGTCGCAACCTCCAGTTGAAAAACACTATCATATGCCAAGGAGTGAAGAAGACCTTTCCCAAGAGTTTAATTGCTCCACTGCTTTGATACTTAAGAAATTTTTAATTGTGAGGGCCTCTGCTCATTTTTCATTAAAGTATAAAGTCCAAGAAACAAACTGCCAGCATAAATGAGTAAAAAACAATCAGCAAATTCAATGTCCTAATATTCTCAGAGCCTATATAAACTTTTTTCTTTTAAAGATTTTATTTATTCATTTGACAAAGATAGAGACAGCCAGTGAGAGAGGGAACATAAGCAGGGGGAGTGGGAGAGGAAGAAGCAGGCTCCCAGCGGAAGAGCCAGGACACCGGATCACGCCCTGAGCCGAAGGCTGACGCTTAACGACTAAGCCACCCAGGTGCCCCAAGAACCTATATAAACTTTGAGCTATCCTTTCATACTACTAGAGGCTTCGTCAAGAAGCTAGCGTGAAGTACCCCGAAGAGAAGAGTAGTAAGAGTGGACTGGTGTGGTCCAGTATCAAAAAGAGTCATTCAGCATCTATATAATAGTAAACTCAGATCATTTAAAATTGGCCTTATCCTGCCAAACTGTGCTGTCCAACACAGTAGCCACTAGCCTCCTGTAGCTATGTAAATTTAAGTTTGGATTAAAATTAAAAATTTAAGAGCTACACCTAGCTAATGGCTACCATATTGGACAACAGATTTATGGAGCATTTCTGTCTTAGTCTTTTCAGGCAGCTAGAACAATACCATAGCATGGGTAGGTTATAAACAACAAAAATTACTCATGGTTACAGAGGCTGAAAGTCCAAGGTCAAGGTGCTGGCAGATTCAGTATCCGGTGAGGGTCATAGTGTCCTGGTTCATAGATGGCCATCTTCTTGCTGTGTCCTCACACAGCAGAAGGGGTGAGGGACCTCTCTGGGGTCTGTTTTACAGAGACACTAATCCCATTCCTGAGGTTTCTACCCTCGTGACCTAATCATCTCCCAAAGGCCCCACCTCCAAATACCATCACACTGGGGGTCAGGATTTCAATATATGAATTCTGGGGGGGACATAAACATTCAGTCAATAGCAATTTCCATGATTGTAGAAAGTTCTATCGGACAGCATGGCGCTCCAGACCTTGCTAAGCTCGCACTGTTACACCAACGCTTCTCAGCTCTTCCTTCAGTTACCATTATCCAGAAACTTAAAAACAATGCCCAGAGGTTTTGGTTGGTCTGGGATCAGATCTTGGCATAAGCATTTTCCAAAAGCTATTCATAGGATTCAAATATACAGCTGCAGTTGAGAATCGCTAAGTTCCCTATTGAAGAGGTCAGTGGATTAGTGCTGCTACTTATCATCTCAATATTTCAGAAGCTATAATCCCATCTCCTAGAAAGTGAGGAACGTTCAAACCAAAATAAAGAAAAACTGGACAGTCAGGCCTGTTCTGTGGGATGAAACTTTAAGTTGACCGCCTAATGAACACCAACTTTAGCTGGAAGAAAAACAGCCCGATTGCCATTGTTAGTCTTGCATACTGAACGACTATTCTGAAGTTAATTTGAGTTTTTAAAAGGTAGTTTGAAATTTATTAATGTTAATATCCAAGGAAGCTCTTCCTTATGTTTTTAAATTTAGTTTACAAATCTTACCACTGTGAATCTTATAAATTTTAGAAATCATGGTTCTTTAAAATTTGGTCTTATTTATACTGTCACTTGATTAAATACCTTCCAACTTTTTATTCCCCTTTATACCGCATTTATAAATTTACTGCATACAGCTGCCTCCTTTGGTATCTAGTAAGTACTTTCAAGAAGTCAAGAAAGTCTTACATATCTAATAAACTTAACTTCTAAGTGTGGTGATTCTTAAGTTCTCTTTAACGTTTCAACACTATAGATAACTTTGTGGGAATTGTACTTAAAAGTCTAATAGGCTGGCCTCTTACTCCAATAGGTCAAGTGTTCTTAAACAGAATAATTACCTACATTAAAAAACACTTCTGGGGTGCCTGGGTGGCGCAGTCATTGAGCGTCTGCCTTCGGCTCAGGGCGTGGTCCCAGCGTTCTGGGATCGAGCCCCACATCAGGCTCCCCTGCTATGAGCCTGCTTCTTCCTCTCCCACTCCCCCTGCTTGTGTTCCCTCTTTCACTGGCTGTCTCTATCTCTGTCAAATAAATAAATAAAATCTTTTAAAAAAAAAATTTCTGTACTAATTCTAAAATCTTTCTGGAGTTAAAAGCTTCTTACCTACTAAGAAAACAGTTAGGTCCTACCAAACGATTTTGGGTGATGCCTCGCCAAGTGAATGTTTTTATCTGCCTTGCCTTCTCAACTTATTGTGGTTCCTTGATGAGCAGAGGTTTTGGTTGGAACACACTAGATCCTTGTCTGAGACACTGATGTAACATTCTGAGCCTTACTTATATTCATTGAATCAAAAAAAAAAAAAGTAAGCTTATTTGCCCAAGATAGTGAGTCGTATCTTTACCTTTTTCCAAGTCAGGTTAGAATCTTTGGTTCTTACACCCACAAGTGGCTACAATAATGAACAAATATTTAGGTTGTGCATATCTTAATCCTTTAGAATATATAACTATCCTTTATATCAAATCTAGACACCTTTGAACTTGGCAGAATCCTTCACATTCTGTCTTGTAGGACAATCAACTCTTGAAGATACAAACAGATACTTAATTGACACTGAATCTCTCTCATGGCTTTGTCTGACTATGTGGTCACAATTTCCAAGCATATTCTGTTGACAGGGTTTTGTTTTGTTTGTTTTTGGTTTTGTTTGTGTTTTTTTACCCCTCAAATAGCTAACTCGAAGCCTCCCCATACACATTTCTATTGAAGACATTATGAGAACACAGCTTTGCCCGATCTGTTGGAGTTCCTAGCTCTGCCCTTCACTACATGTGTAAACTTGGGCCAGTTGCATAACTGTGCGGACCCTCAGTTTCTTCTATGAAACAAGGTAATATTCCCTCCACACCTGGCTATTGTGAGACTATAATGAGTGAAAGCACTTAAAGCACCAAGAATAGTGCCTGATATGTCATAAGCATTCATTATATGCCATAAGTTCCTTTTTTCATAGATACCCTTGATTTCAGGGATCAAAATAGGCTTTACACAGTGTGATGGGAATTATAAAGTTCAGCCCATTTAGGCATATGGATATCACAGTATTGTCAGAGAAGCTCTCATTATCCTCTGTAGCTACTCTCAGAAGTCAGGAAGTCAGATGGCCTTTCCAGCAATTAAGGTTTCTTTGTTACCTGCTCTTCACTCACCAAATAAATCTTTATTGAGGTCTACTGTATTAAAAACAACAGCAACAACACTGTCTTGAGCCTTAACAGATTAGAGAGAAGAGAAGCAGTTGGGAATTGAGCTAAACTTCATGGAGAAGATAGTTTTGACCAGAGCCTCGAAAGGCACATAGACTTTCAATATGTAGAAATTGAGAGAAGACATTCCAGGTAAAGAAAGCAGTATGGGCACAGGCAAGAAGAGAAAACACATGGCATTTGGAAAGACCAGCTAGAAGTCCCATGTGGATAGAAAGTTAGCTATAATGTGTGGGGGTTAGTGTCCGGGAGAGATGACCTGTGATGGTAGCTTGGAACCAACACCAGGAAGATTTGGAATCCCAAGCTAGGGAATCTGGATGTCAGCCATTTCTGATAGAACAATTCAAGTGCTTGTAATTAGCCAAAAAAAAAAAAAAAAATGGTGATGGAATAAATAGGAGGAAATTAGTTCTTTCTTACATTACCATTTACCCGTTAGCCTGAGTAGAGGAAAACTTCAATGGTCTGGTTCTCTGGCCAGGTAATTTTTGATGGGGACAATAAAGAGAACTAGCAAAGGTTGAAAAGTTTGGGACAGTTTTCAGTAAGTGTGGACACTGGGCAGCAGGGGGCAGCATGAGGGCACCTAAAAGTCCAAAGAATGCATAAGGCGTTTGCTTCTGCAATATTTCTTGACAATTATAAATTTACATAATATAGGCTACATATATTAATAATAACTTAGTATTCTTTTCCCCAAAATGAATAGAAATTAAAAGAGAAAAGAAGAAAAGTAGCAGGCTGATGACAGAATGACATTGCTGTTTGAGAGCATAGAAATTAATGATTGTCTATGTGTTATTTCCTTTCAGAGTTCATGTAAATTTGAAAATGTCTAAATTTCAATTGGAAAGCAATTGCTTTTCATTTGGAAAACCTTTATGGCTCTTAAAGATTTTACATTTTTTTTGAAGGATCCTTGTTCAGTTATACTGTGTTTCTTAGAGAAACTAGTAAAAAAAAGAGAGAAAACACTTGAAAATAAAATTTTAGTTAAGTAATGGATAGAAATTTTATTACATATCCTATTTTACATACCAAGTATATGGACTTTTAATTTTTTTTATGCTTATGAAATTTTTGGACTTTCAAGTGATTTTTTTTTATATATATCTAAAATTCGAGACTATCTACACTAAATTTCATTGTATTTTTCTGGTGAAATTTACCTCTTACTAACCTTTTCAAAAGTTTGGATGGTTCATGATATAAGAGTAGAAAATTAGAAATTTTCATGTAGATTTTTTTTAGCTCTGGAATTTGCCATTGTGAACGCTACATTACACCCACCAGAAAATAGCTCTTTCTCTCATTGTATGAGGAAGATGGTGTAATACTGCTCGTATCCTATACACAGAGAAACTTTCTCTTTGTTCCTTCATGATTTCTCTCAGTGACATCACACGTGGTTAGGAGGTTGTGATCCCTGCATGGACCATCCTTCACGTGCTTTTTGTTCCCTCATTTCACCTTTCTGTATATGCTTCTTTCCATGTATTGACAGAATATGTTACACTTATCACTTTAAACGGCCACAGAAATTGATGGCTGACTATTCCATGATTGTTGAATATCGATTTCCACCTTCATTAAGGAAAATCTGAAATGATGAACAAACTTTTGGTTTAAGGTAGTTTACCTGAAGGGCTCCTGGGTGGTGCAGTCAGTTAAGCACCTGACTCTTGGTTCGAGCTCAGCTTGTGATCTAAGGGTCGTGATATCCTCCATGTTGGGCTCCATGCTCAGCACAGAATCTGCTTAAGATTCTCTCTCTCCTTCTCCCTCTGCCCCTCCTGCTTGTGTGCTCTCTCTCTCTCTCTCTCTAAAATAAATAAATAAATCTAAAAAAAAAGTTTACCTAAAAATTAGTTCTTAAATATCATGAAAGGAAATGAAAACAAACGACTTTGTAAATTTATGAAGCATTTCCTGTATATTTTATTTCCATCATTTGTAAATCTGAAAATATAAAAATTAAAAAAATTATTTAAGATGTTACCTTTCAAACCAGGATTACCAGGATATACATACAGGACATGCCATGTTTTTATAGGAACAAAGTTCATTAAGTGAAATAACATCTTTTTCTTTTGTATCTCCCATGGTCCATAATACAATACTTGCACAGAGGCAGGGCCCAATAAATGAAACATTAGGAAAACTTATTAAAGTATATGTAACACAGTCTAGTTTTTTGATGTAAGATTTAAATGTACTCTTCATACTTTCATCATACTTTTCAAATTGTTAAACTGGTAAAATTGTTACTCTTACTGTTCTGGTTGTTGCTATTTGGTATTTTTCCCAGTACCTGGATAATAGTATTGTGTTATTTTCTTAATTTATTACATAGAAATTCCCAGTGTTTTTCCAGTGAGAATTTCAGGCTAATTGCAGATCTTTTATCACCAGAATCTATTATTTTGATCATTTCTGCTTCAGCTTTTGTTTTTAAGTTTGTCTTTCTTTTGATATTAATTCTGACTCTTTATTTTCCAGTGTTAATGATACAAGCTACATGGATTTCTCAGGTCACATTTGACCATATTTATGGCAAAGCTGCTTTTACTAAGCATTCTCTAAGAACGTTTTGTTTAAGCATCAAGTGTTACTAATTACCAACTAACAGAGCATTGTATCTCTGACTCAGTGAAATTACTCTCCCTAGGGCATAGCTTCCAGGACTCTGTTTGCTCTTACACTCGTCATAGGGGCTTTCTTTAATATGTAAATATGTAGCCAGGAAACACTAAAGGCGTAATTACTATAGAAATCGTACATCTCAAATTTAATTATCTTTTCTTAGCTTTTTACTTTTAAAAATTTTTTGTATATCCTCATTTTTTTTCCTACCAACTATTAGTAAAGGGGAGAAATTCAAAAATTTTTTGTATATCCTCATTTTTTTTTCCTACCAACTATTAGTAAAGGGGAGATATTCGCTAATTATTTGACAGTTGGAAAAGTTGGGAGGGATCATTAAGTCTTAGTCCTTTTTTTCGAAGTTGAGGAGACTGAGGCCAAGGGATTACGATCAAGATCATACAGCTAGATATGCCTGGGTGGCTCACTGGGTTGAGCGTCTGCCTTCGGCTTGAGTCTTGGGATCGAGTGCGGCATTGGGCTCCCTGCTTGGCTGGGAGTCTGCTTCTCTCCCTGACTGTTCTCTCTCTCCTTCTCTCTCTCTCTGACAAATAAATAAATAAGATTTTGAAGAAAAAAATAAGATCATACAGCTAGCTGGTGGTAGAAGCAGAATTGGAACCTCTATCTTTTAACATAAAATGTTCATAAATAACCACTTGATACTGGTGAGATAGCCAAGCATGTGTTATTTTTTAATTCGTTGATGATTCAATTATAAAAATATAACATGGCTTAAAAACCTTTCCTTCCTGGTTCACCTGGGTGGCTCAGTTGGTTAAGCATCTGCCTTCAGTTCAGATCATGATCCAGGGTCCTGGGATCGAGCCCCACATCAGGCTCCCTGCCCAGCGGGGAGTCTGCTTCTCCCTCTCCCTCTGCCCCTCGCTCCTGCTCTCACTCTCTCTCAAATAAAAAAATGAAATCTTTAAAATAGTTGAAGAAAGTTTTTAAAAACCTTTTTTTTTCCTAAAAAGTCTTAAAAACCCACATGATGGAGGCAATACTATTAGAAAGTTACTCTTTTCTATACACTTAAAATTGTTTTTGTTTTTTATTCCTACTGAGAAATAACAAAATAGAATTTTAAGAAAGACCATTAGACAGAATATAGTTAAAATTACTCCTGAAGAACTATGATTTTTCAGGTAGACCATGAAAGTTTATTTGAAGAAGCACAACCCAAGAAAAAAAAGGCAGGGAGTTCTATTAAGATGGAAGACTGGAACTAAATACTAACGAGACACACAATAGTGTCCCCTACAAGCCTGATATAAAATGTGTGTGTGTCCTATATGTGTACATGCTAGCATTTCTGTGAATGGAAGGACAAAAGATAGGGTTTGAAAAATTGTCGAAGAAGGAATACTTTTTCATTCCCATAGCATTTCCTTCTTTTGAAGGTTTGGGTTTTGAGTATTTCTGTTCAAAGAAAAGAAGGACTGAACAGCTAGTGTAAACCCCGTTTAGCATTTATGTTTAAGTGAAGGTAATTAGGACCTGGTTAGCCTACTCAGGGGCAACCAACTTCTCACCCTACACTGACAAATATTCCTTAATCTTTCTTTGAGAAAAATGCTCAGCTTTTTTGTGAAATAGTATTATCTAAGAATACTTACTGAAATCTTACTACAATGACAGGCACTGAAGCTGTTTTATAACATTTGTGGGATTAAACGAGATAGTATATGTAAAGTGCCCAGCACAAGTAAGAACTCAGTAAATTTGGTTACCTGGCTTCTTTATCTATTCCAAACAATACTTGGAAGTATGAACTATCTCCATGCTACAGAGGAGAAAACTGCAATTCATAGATGTTAATCGTTTTATTTAAGTTTACAGAGCTACAAAACCCAAATCATGTCTGACTCTACTCTGGAGCTAGTGTTTTTAACCACTACATTTTAGCCATTTGTTTTCTTAGCATGTCATCTGCTAAAAACCTGGAATGCTGCTTTTAAAATGAGGGAAATTAGAGAGCAGAGAAATTCAGGAAAAAAAACATTTTTATTGATTTTCTGTTCTTAATAAGGTGATGATGAGGAAGCGACAATTTTGAGAAAAATACAGTAAAATTATAAAAATTTATAATTGTAGAAGTTCTAATACAGGTACATGTCTTATCTTAGAATAATTCAGTTATGATAGATTTTTTAAACTTCTATTTTGTGCTAGACACTCTTTAGAATAATTGAAAAAAATATGGCCAGATAAATTAAAAGGGGTGAAAAAAGATTATTGAAAAATAAATAAAATGGGTGAATCTTGGTGTCATGTTAAAGATTTCCCATTTACGGCAATGTCGAAAGCACTCTAGTCTCGCAGTGAAATCTTCTGTGATCAACTGGGTGATTTGGATAGGTCATAGATTTTCTCTTCCAGTGTGTTCTTTTGGGACATGTATACATATGCCTTTCCTAGCCACTATGGTGAAACTGAAATAAATTATTCTTCCTTAATATTTATATTTGTGTTTGCAGCTGTCAAGATTTTTCTCTATATTATCTCATTTGTTCATCAGAGTGGCGTAAGAGAGAGGAAAACAAGTATTCTTTAGACTAAGTATATGAGATACTTAAGGCTCAGAAATTAAATCACTTTTGGGGCACCTGGGTGGCTCAGTCGTTAAGCGTCTGCCTTTGGCCCAGGGCGTGATCACAGGGTCCTGGGATCGAGCCCCACATCAGGCTCCTCCGCTATGAGCCTGCTTCTTCCTCTCCCACTTCCCCTGCTTGTGTTCCCTCTCTCCCTGGCTGTCTCTCTCTGTCAAATAAATAAATAAAATCTTAAAAAAAAAAAAAAAGAAATTAAATTGCTTTTGTAGGGTCGTACTGCTGGTAAATGGTAGATACAGATGAGCACCGGGCTCTTCAAAGCCAGTGTTCGTCTCACTGCACCTTGTTTCTACTTTGAATGCAAAATGTTACTTATCATTTGACTATTTTTACACAAAGCACTCACCCTAAGGGAAACAGTAGCAGCCTGTACAGAAAGGCCCTGACCCCCTGGGGAGCTTGCTTGACCAGATTTCGAGATTGAGCAGTCCCTGGGCAGCCACCTGAGGAATCATTTGGCAATGGCGGGGGGTGTGGGGGGGGGTGTGGGGAGCCGTACCAGAGGTCCTTGTAGATTTAAACATAGGAATGTTACAAAGCTACTAAAGAGAAACAAAAAAAAATTCTAGAAGATGGGTATAATGTTTTATATAAATTAGTTATATATGTGTGTCCGTGTATATGTATGTACACTCAAATATAGTCTTTGGTTTCATTTGAGGACATTTTTAGCTTGGTTTTGTTTTGTTGCCTTAGCTAAGAGTTTTAAAAGCCTTTACAGTTAATATTGTTTTATACTGTATATATGGTGGGGGGAGCTCAGAAAAATAAAATGATCTGTGGGATAAAATAGGATTAAAATGTCCTTTAAAAATAGTTCATGTTTATTGAGCATTATTTTTGTGTCAGGTTGATGATAAACTCTTTGCATTAATGATTTTATTGCATTAAGGTATCAACCTGCATGATAGATTCTGTTGATTCCTATTTTATGGATGGAGAAGCTGCAGCTCCAAGAGCTTAAGTTAAAATAAGAATCTGAATCAAAGTGGTTCACTATGTTCTTCTTAATAGAGAAACTTTTGGAAAGAAACATAGCTAAACAATTTCATTAATTTGGTATTAATACCAAATATATTGCTATCAATCTGCTTAATTCTGTGTTGGTTAGAATTCTGTTCAGTTTTACACTTAAATGTCTTATTTTGCACTGTGTTTAACAGTATAAAAATCTTAACTGGTAATAAGGATAGTATTTATAAGATCTTTATGCTTCTTCCAAAGTTCACGTGTCTGGCTTCTTAAGCAATTAAATGAAAAACTTGATTAGAAAAACTTTCATTTCCTTGTATTGCCTAGATTAGAATTTCCCAAAGTGTGCTTTTATAGAATTAAAGGTAATAATTAATAGTACATAGTAAGGGGTTGCATGGTTAGACAAATTTGAAAAATACTGTGATAAGCGTTAGTAAGTAGATTACTTTTCTGTCAGGACTTGTCCTGATACTATGCCTTGTGAGCCCATACATATTTTTAAAAGAAAGATATAATAGACAGTATTTTTCTAACTTACTGGTTTTATATGTAACTATTTATGTACCTCATCTCAGAATGTAACCTCTGGGATTAATGTTTTATGGATCATACTTTTTTAAAATGCTAAACTAATATCTGGGAAGAGATACTTACATTTTAGACCTTAAATATTGATATTTAAGATATTGAAGACCTGTATTTTGCCATCAACTCAGAATGACAGTAAAATTGTCAACCTTCATTTGTGTAGACTTGGCACTATTGTTATTTAAAGAAAGGCAGGGGTACCTGGTGGCTCAGTCTGTCGAGCATCCTGCTTTTGATTTCAGCTCAGGTCATGATCTGAGGGTGCTGGGATCCAGCCCTGAGTGGGGCTCGGTGCTCAGCAGGGAGTCTGCTTGAGGGTTCTCACCCTCTCCCTCTCTGTCAGCCCCTCCCCCTGCTTGCATGCATGCGTACATGAGCACACACTCTCCCCCTCCCTCAAATAAATAAATCTTTAAAAAATAAAAAATAGGGCAAACCTCTTGGGTTCCCTCCCTCCTCGGGAGCTTTGTACTATCTTTTTGCTAGCTCTCAATAAACCTTGCTTTGCTGCCCACCAAAATAAATGAATGAATGACTGAATGAATAAATAATAAAAATTAAAAATAAGCAAAGAACAGCAGATATTTGTTCTGTGCCTTAAGCCATGAAAATTCAAACCCACTGTTTACTTTAAATGTTCTATTAAGGCAATATGTGTTCTTTATAATAAAGAAAAGTCAGTACATTCCATAAAGTCCCTGAAGAGGGTATGCTTAAGTGAATCATGGTATATACATAGGATAAGTATCTGTCAAAAAATAATCTTATAGAAATATTTAATGAGGTGAGAATATTCTCAGATTTATTTAGAAGGGAGGACCACAAAACAATATTCAGGATTATTCCAATATTACAAAATAAACAAATGAAAAATAAAAGAAAATCCAGGAAAGACTGGAAGACACAAAAACATCAAAATGATAACCTGATTATAAAGAAATCAGTTAAACCCAAAATGTAATATCCAAGTACATGTGCTACCACATTGCACCTGGGTTGTGTTGTGGCTGCTGAGTCGAGTGTTTGGGAAACTTAATTCAGAAGAAATCTTCAGATCTGGATATGACGTATATCTTTATCGCTAACTCATTTAAATAAATTGGCTTAGTTTTTTGTTTACTAGTTTCTGCAACTTTAAAGATGGTAGATATGTTTTACTTCCTCCTGTAACCAGGATTTTGTTGTGAAATAATGGAATGCATTCTCTTTTAATACGTCTAATACGGGAGGTGCTGATGATGTCTCTGTCTCTGGCTATGTCCTGAAGCTAAGCTGATTCTTGGCCTCGAAGTGCTCTCATTTGGGTGGGCAAGTAACAACAGAAGTATCACAGAAAAGTAGTGGGAAATCACTTCAAAATTTTACTTGGCTTGGGCTTGCCTGGTAAATGATTAATTAACATGCTTCAGGCACCACTCAGCGGATGCCTCCTCCAATTCACGTCTCCACTCACCAGAGTGTATTTTCCGTCCATGGCGTCCTCTCGAAGTCATACTTGCTGTGATCTCCAGTGACAACCTCCGTCTTTTTGGTCCTCCTCATTGACCTTTTTGGCCCTCCTTGAAATAGTGACCTCACCTGGCTTCTCTGCATGCTTCTCCCAGCCTCTTGTCTCTCCTCTGTTCTTTCCCTGGCTTTTGTCCCTCTCCTAGATGTTGGTATTCCTCCGGCTCTATTCTCCATGTCCTCCTCTTCTCACTCCATGAATCATTCTTCACACCTATAATCTCACTCCTTGGGGCTGAAATTACTCACTTTCCCTTCCCTATTCTGGAAGAGAGGAGAAACTGGATTTAGAGTGCTTATCTAAGTAATTGGCACAACGGTTACTCACAGTAACGTGAAGAACAGAGTGAAAGTAAAACTTTAAATTTCAACAATCCTAATTTATTAGGTAATAGGGAAGATAATCCTGTGCCCCAAGTTTCAAAAAGGAAAATGATTTCCTTCCTGTAACTCACAAAAGTCTCTCTTGAAAGCCCTCTTCCCTGTCAATCTTTTTTTGTTTACCACACACTAACTTGATTTAAACCTTCCAGCATAAAATTCTACTTCGTTAACAGTTTTGCTCTTACTTCTCCACGTTTCATTTCTTCACCCCATGTACCATTTATACCACACTGATTTGTATATGTTGCTTAGTAAAATTAGTGCCTAAAGTATAGCATATTTTATGTGCTCAGACTGTAAGGCACCTAAAGGTTACTACCTTCCCTTTCCCTCCCTCTCTCTCCCTTTTCCTCCTCCTCCCCTTGGCCCTTTCCTCGGGTCTCTCCCAACTCTCTTTGTACCTTGGACTAACTAATACCTGGGCTATACACAGTAGTCTGTCGGTAAGTGCCAGTCATTGGATTAAATGGGTTAATAGTAATTTAACAAAATTCAATTTAGATAAATACTACCACATATGTTTTAATATTTATGGTTTAGTTCTTCAATTTTCCTTGTTTTCTCAGACTTTTATTCTCCTGGCAAATTAATTGTTGGAACGTATGACATTCCTCTAAAGTAATAGTTAGTGTTCAAATTTCAAACGATTTCTTGCTTATGACTCCCACCTATGCATCCAACTGCATCAGAGTCTAGTAGGATCCTCATTACAATAATGCCGTACAGGTCTCATCAGCTGCCTACCAGGATTGGAGGAGGGGGAGAGCAGATGATGTATAGGACCTGGGAATTAAGGAATCCAAGTCCTAACAATGGATAAACTTACCTAATCACCTTTTTCGTTTCCAGGGGGTATGGACTAAATTTTGGCAAAATCCTTGCTGTGTTCAAAAGTAGATTTTCTATAAATTTAGAATTTTATGTTCTACAATAAGATGTATTATGTTTCATTATCTATGTATTATATTTCATTATCTTTTTAATTTTTAAATTTCAATACTGTTGGCACCATTTTGTGAATTTTAAAAAATATTCTAATTCACTCTCAAACAGGCCCTATTTGTTAGTGGTTTTTTTTTTTTTCTTTTTCTTTTCTTTCCTTTTTTTTTCAGTTAAAGTTTGTATTGGAGATGAAGGTAAACTGAAATAACTTTGAGTCCATCCTGCTACAGTTTGCTAAGAATAATAATCTGCCCTTTATTCTTTTAAGGTAGAGATAGATTATTTCTGGATATATTCTGAATATTTTATATCAAACCTAGAGCTTAAATATTACATACAGAATTCCATGTATAAATCAACTCTGTAAAGAAAATTAGTTCAGATATTGTTTCTTTGACACCCTATTAAATATATTGCAATATTTAATTTCCGATATTTCCTAGGGGGGAAACACATCATGAAAGCATTTCTAGTTTTTATTTTCCTAAATGTTATGTTGGAAGAATTCTTTGATGCCATTTCCTTATATAGCTTATCATTGAAAATAAAAAGCAGAAGGTTAAGAAAAATGATAACTTGAAGTGAAAATGTATTAAGTCAGTATTTAGTGCTTTTGCACAATGCTGTCAATTATAGCACTGTATCACTGTCTCATGATGAGATCATTATCCATTCATACATTTTAAAGAAATTAATTTCATATTTTTCCAATTAAATGTAAAGGCAATATATCACTTCATTATTAGCTCTGTGAGGCTATATAGGGATCATGTCTTATTTATCATTGTTCTCCAGCACAAACTGCTTTACCTAGTTCTTAGTAAACATACAATTAATATTTGTTGAAGGCTTGAAGGAATGAAGAATCTAGGCTCCTGCTAGCAACACTGGGATCATGATTTTTTAAATCTTATTGTCCCATCAAAGAGAGTTTAACTTCTTTGGATCACTATCCATTCTTGCCCTCCTTCCTTCCTGCCTCAAAGGAAGACAGGTCTAAAGTTAATCCATTTACATGAGTCTTTGCTTTCAGTGTACAAACATGCCCACATCTCTCCCACCTTCAAAAACAACAAAATCTGTGACCCAAATAGCTACCCCTTTGTCTCTGCCTTTCCTCCCTTCATTGCCAAGCCTCTTGAAAGGGTAGCCCATATTCAACATCTCTCTTTCTCACTTCTAGTTCACTCCTCACTTCACTTTATAATCTGGTTATGGGTGCTTCACTCTGGAATCAGACACTAGGGATTTCAATGTCAGCATTGCCTCTCGCCAACTTTGTGACCATGGGCAGGTCTTGCAACCTCTCTAACATTAGGACAGATCTCATAGGACTCTCATGAAAATTAAATGAGATCATGCATTTAAAATGTACTTCTGCATTGCCTGGCACATGTAAATGGTGGTTATTATTCTTACTGATTGAAAATGTAATAGGAGTTCAGAGATGAGAAGGAATGGTGTAGGCTTAAGAAGAATTATTTTGAGTTCACCTAACCTCTCACTCTTCAGATTAGGAAATTAGAACCTAGAGAGATTAAGTAGTCAAAATTTCATGGAGGACATGCTATTTAATTGGATTTTGAAGGATAATAACAATAGTTTACAACTACTGAAGGTTTACTCTGGGTCAGAGACCATTCTAAATATTTACATCAATTGTTTTATTGAATCTTCAAAACATTTCTGTGAGGTGGCATTTCGGTAGCTAGAAATATAGTCAGTCTGAAGCTGGACGGGGAGAATAGAGAGAAAGGAATGAATGAAAATCTGGAGGCAGGAAAGACATGCTGATTTCTAAAGATGGTGATGAGACTTAGAAGCCAGAGTGAAGAGCTTGTCTTAGACAATAATGGGAAATTATGTTAGACAGAGTTAATCAAAGTTATTGAGGCGCTCTAACATCCATACAAAAAAAAAAGGTTTTATCTAATGGACAAAATAAAGAGCAGATATAAATAAGTGACGTGGGGAGGGGAGGACACACATGGAACGGGGATTTAGGCACACTGATTTGGTGGCGTGCACATGAAGCCCTGAAGGGCAGTTTGTACTGTGTTCTTCATATCCCCAGGAACCAAAGCTTCTTCCAGCCATTATTGGTTACCACTAGCCACTATGAGAGTACCTGCAGTTTCCTGTAAAGTAGGTGGTTAATAATATTTTATTAAAGGAATGCATGAATAAAGGATGAATTGGATTGGAGGCAGTTTCTAGGCCGGAAGTGATGAGAGCTGGGACTATGGTTGAGACGATGGCAATGGAAATAAGGAACGAATCCTGGGTACAATTTCCAAGAATAAATAATAAGACTTGGGCACATATTGGACATGAACTAAAATTCAGAACCATATTTCAGGTTTATTATATATAGCAAACAGCAGTGCCAAAGCAGTTGCATTTCACACATTCTTTGTTGTTTTCAGCATAAGTTCTGTATTTGGTACAAACTGGAATGAAGCACATTTCAGCATGATGATATTATCAAGTAATTATTATCACCATTAAAACTTTATCTCTTTACTTTCTACCCCTACTCCCTCAACCCAAGTTCTTACCCGTTTTACCATATACCTGGTTGTCAGGAGTCGGGAGTCTCCTCCTGAACTCTGGCCAGATAAACCTTCTCATCTTCACACACCAGCCAGTTGCCTCCTCTCACTGTTTTGTCCATACAGTTCCTTTCTCCCATGAGTACCCTTTCTTCTACCAGTTCATTGCCATTGCCAACTGGAATAGTAGTCATCCTTCACAACCACATCACACACTATCTTCTCCATGTTGTCTGATCAGCCCAGCTGGAACTGACTTTTCCTTCCGAACTCCCATAGCACTGTACTTCACCATACTGCCTTGAAACTGGTCATTTGGTTAACTGGGTATCCCTTGATCAGAATCTTACTTGTATTCCCTGCATTGAAACCTGAACCTTTATAAGGCTGCACTCCTGCCCGTTAGGAGGGAGGGAAGTGAATTGAATTATGAGGCTTGGGATTCCAGCCTTTAGGTCCTTGGGAAACCAGTAGGACTGGGAGTCAGAAATCCAGGGCATTGAGGTGGATGGAGAATTGATGAAAAAAGAAAATGTCTCTCAGCAGGCATATTATCTGCAAAAAGCATATCTCCGAACCTGCCATGGAGGATGATTCTAGAATTTCTAGTGAACAGGAACTGATTTGTACAGTGCCCATTAGGGATGTAGAAAATATTATCCACAAGCTGTTATTTTAATGCAGTTTAAATATATATATATATTTGTTTCCTTGGTGGTTCACTCATAACTTAAGACCCTATTTTGTTCTATAAAATTTTTAGTCCATAAAGTCTGTAAAGACTTTCCTGCATGAAGTCTTTAGTAAAATCAACAGAATTCTACTTTTAGGATTTTCAGAAATCTAGTACTGCAGACAGGAGAGAACTACTATACTAATACTGAGCCAGAACTCTTAAACCTGCCGAAATAGGTGTCTGTTCCACTGTATGGTTGGCAATTCTTGAGGCTCCCAGAATATGACATGGGCTCTCGTGGCTGCCTTTGCACATGCTGCTTCCCTTGCCTAATATACTTTTCTTCTTTTCATTTTTTGGCAAGGTTAACTCATATTTATCCTACACAATTTTGCCTCAGATATAATCTCCTCCAAAAAAACCTTCCCTGAATGCTCTCATTAGAGCTGGTGCCTGTGGATTGCGTGCCTCTCCTGCCTGTTCCCACAATAGCCTGTGCTTTCATCATAACACTTACTTCAGGTGTGGCAGTTGTCATCTACAGGTCCTTTCCACGAGCTCTGTGGGTGACAATCAGCAGCATACTTAGAAGTCCAAAGGACTCAGTAAATGTTTGCTCATTGAATAAATGCATAGTCTTAGTATAGGAGATGTAGATGAAAGTCCCTCTGCCTCACAGGGGGAAGTTGCCAGTATTAGTTTGAGGGTAATTTTTGAGAACTGCAATCTGAGCGCTCCTTGTCTTCTCCCCACCTGGTAGAATGTAGCTAAACCAACCTGGAAGATAGCAGTTTGCCTATGTGCCTTAAGCAAGTAACAGTTCCTATCCAACCCGGTATTTAAGAATAGTGACTATTTTTACTAAGTAGCCCCCAGGGAGAAAAGCAGACTTATAAAACATTTTTGTATCTCAGTAAATGTTTGAAATTTTGCTGGCCAACCTACTAAACCCACCCCAACAGTCTCTGGATTTTTAAAATATCCCACTGAAAAGAGCTTTCTAGATACCAATTTTCATGTGGTTAATGATCGATCACATCCATCTAAATCTCTATAATAATACAGTTCCCCCCCTTTTTTTCTTTTTTTCTTTCTTAGGAGCACTACATATCTTTATATAATTCAATTTTAGAAAGTTTTTCAGAAAAATGATAAGTGTGAACCCATGGCTATTTTGAAGCAGCATTTTCTTTCAGTAAAAAAAATCATGAGCTACATATAACAAAATGGCTCTAAAATTTTGAAGTAGGACTTTAAAATTTTTTCCCTTAGGGTTACAGTGTCCGATAATAACTCCTTTTGCTTCGATTACAATAAAAGAGTGAATATGGATAGATAAAATGCAAGATTAAACAAACAAACAAAAAAACCCCACCTACTTTGGAGCAGAGTAGGATGTCTACCGTTTACATTAAGCCCAATGGATGGGAACTGACCAATGATTTGTGGCGGAGCCTGTCAAATATTATAATCCAGAGTTTCATTAGACGTAAAAATAATCGCTGGTAAAAGTTCACCCAAAGTAGCATTTTGCCCCTAATTTCGTCTGTATTTTTGTTTTAAAGATCTAAAAAGCCGCGATAACTAAGACGTGCATTCACCCACTGAATTTGCCGTCGGTGCGCTGCGCTTCTTGAGCGCCCCTCCTAAGCCCCACCGAGGGCGGCTTTGGCCCCCCGGCGTCTCCCCCGCCCCTCGCGCCGGCAGCTGGTGGGGGTGACAGGTGCCGAGCCCGCCTACCCCGGGGCAATAGCACCACCCCGCAATTCTCCCGCCGTTGCCTTTCGCAAAGCCGGCGTGCGGGTGGAGATAGTTTGCCTGCACCTTCACCTGTCAGAAAACGGCGCTGGGAGGGAGCGAGCGTGAGAAAGTGAGCGCGTGCCCGAGAGGGAGAGGAGGATCGAGGAGCCGGCTCCCGGCGTCCGAGCGCCCAGTCTGCCCCGTCCCGCCCGTCCGCCTCCGGGCCCGCAAAGGGTGGGGGCCGCGAGCAGCGAGGCCGGCGGGCGCCGGGGGTTGGCGGGACGCGCGCTCCGTGCCGGCGCCCGGCCTCGAGCCCGCGCTCCCCCCCCCCGCGTGCCCGCGCCGCTGCGCGATGCAGTGTGGGGAATGGCTGGGGTTGGCTGAAGAGCGCACAGTGGAGTTTTAATGTCCGCCATGTTGGCCATGGCGTATTGAAGAGAGCGAGCGAGAGAGGAGCGGAGCGGCACAGCCTCCCACCCTCCCGGCTGGTGTTAGTGCCCGGACGGCGGGCTCTGCGCTCCGCCCCTCAAGTCCCCGGCAGCGGTAGGCAAGTGGGGACCGAACCCCCGGTTCTCCATGATCCCGCTGGCCGGGGCCGTTTCCCCAGAGCGGAGAGGTATCTGCTGCGCCTGAGATGAGTAAACTGTCGTTTCGGGCGCGGGCGCTAGACGCCTCGAAGCCGCTGCCGGTTTTCCGCTGTGAGGATCTGCCCGACCTGCACGAATACGCCTCGATAAACCGGGCCGTGCCGCAGATGCCCACCGGAATGGAGAAGGAAGAGGAGTCGGTACGTGTTAACTCCCCTGTCCGAACCAGCGCCAGGCCCCGCTCCCTCTGCTGCCTGCGGCGGCGGCGGAGCAGCATACCCACACAAAATGGCCGCCATCTTCTCTTCGCCGCCGACTCTCAGTCGCCGGCCGGGCCTTTACCCCGCCTCCCCCGGCCTCGACCCCCGGCCGCCGCGGCCCGGCGGGGCCTCCCCTCAGGCCACCCGCCGACCCCGGCCACTTGTACCCGGGTCCCGCGGAGTTCGGGAGCCCGAAAGGCACAAAGGGGTCACGTGACGAAGCTGCCGGCAGCCATTTTGTGGTCTTAGTTCTTGGGTTGGGCCTTGTGCATCCGGAGAGGGGAACGGGGTGGGTGGCGGTGGGGGTGCGGCGAGCCGGGAGCCGCGGAGGACCCGCCTGCAGCCCTCTCCGCAGTCCGCTGGGTGGCGTTCTAGGGCCACCTCGGTCTTCGCGCGCTGCCGGCGCCGGGGAGCGCAGGTTCCTTGCGCTGTGGGGGAATTTCACTTCCCGGTGGCCTGGAAAGGTGGCTGGGCTCAGTGGGGCCTGTAATGTTGACAGCACGTCTGTGAGGTTTATATTCCCTTCACCCCCTGCAACAGAATGTCGAGGGTACAGCGTGTTTGCCCGGATGACTGACTTTCATAGAAGATAAGACTTAATTTCTGTATCCTCTTTCTGGGACTTTTATTCCTCCCCAGTTCCAATTAATCGGAGGGTAATAAACTATCCCTGACTTTTTTTTTTTTTTTTTTTGATCTTTGAGACTGTGTTGCAGACTTATTTTGGAGTACGTAGCTCTTCTAAAGCCTGTAACTTTATTATTGCCTTTTTTTTTTTTAATAAAGTGTAAGTTCGACTTCTTTCTGGTTTCTCAACATAGGGGAAGAAAAGACCCAATTTAAGAAGATGTTATAGATCTAGATTTCGAAAGAGGTTCCTTCCTTATCGATAACCGAACTAAAGTTCAGTGAGTTCATTCACGGAAATCTTAACATTGAGATGTCTAAATCGGGTGGGTTTCAGTATTTAAACTGTTTACACCTAGTAGACATTTTGTCATAGCTATGGCTTTACCTTGTTGTAGAAATGGGGTTCAGACACAAGGGTAATAGAATCTTCCTCTCATTTCCCCCAGATCCTTGACAGTATAACTTGATGACTTCTAATCCTAAGGAATTGCATACCTTGGTTTTCAGGTACAGCCATTTAAACAGGGTGCAGTGTATTGACAGTTCAAGGAAATCAAGGAGTCGCTGGATTTGTGTGCTACAATTTTGTTGTGGAAAATTGTACTGTAATACTTCTATTTGGTACTGTAAGAATTTTAAATGTAGAAATTATGCTTTGTAATGTTGATTTTCAAAATAAAGCTGTTTAAACTGTTTGGGTTATTTAACCTTTTCAAGTAATATAGTTGTGACAGTTGAATGTTACTTTTGAGAGTAGTGTTTTAAATCTAACTTTGCAGATAAGCTAAGTGATAAGTGTATGTAGTAGTTGAGATTGTCTAGTGTAGTACTGACTTTTCAGCACTTATCTATGAGACAGAACCTCTTAATTTATTTTACATGTATCAACTTTAGAGTAGACTGGTGCCATTTGTTTATTTTTTAATAAGTGATTTGTTTTTAAAAATTAAAGTACTTGTGACTGCAGAATCTTGTCTTTTGGTTTTATTTTTGTTTCTGTTTATAAGTTTTACAGATAATACTTTCAAGTTGGGGTGCTGGTGTTACACTGCCTTGGAATTTAATTTATAGTTCTTGTTTTGCAGCCAGGGAAGGTGGGGAGAGCCTTGATAAAAGCAAGGTAGCACTACAGTACACTTTAGACATTTAGTTGAGTCTTGCTTCTGTGAATACTTCGGACAGTCCAAGAGCTACAACCTGAAATCAGAGCTGAGCTCAACTGAAGTATCAATACTTGTTAAATTTTACAGATAATTTTTGTTCACAGAAATAATTTTGACATTTTATAGTGCAGTGGATGTCATTAGTCACATGTGGAATCTCTATTTCTGAGGGAGATGAGGGACTTTTTTTCGTCAGACTTCTTTTTCCATCATCTATTGAGAATTTGTTTCACTTTACCTACAACTGAAACTATGATCAGTGAAGCACAGAATTCAGGAATAGGTCTGAATACTGAATACTGAATTTAATAGAAGAATGTAAACAGTCCCAGGTAAAGCGCTGCTCTGCAGTCCTGGGTTCGTGCTGTTAGTAGTAATAAACCATGTAAATCACAGTATTGAAAGTAGCATGTTACACGATATTGAAAATGTAGACTAAGCATAAAGGTAGTTGAATTCTGAACTAGCCTTAGAAAAAGAAAACTTCTTGATAATTTGCCAAGGCAAATTATATATTTCTTAAAAAGGTGAATGGTTAAAACAAACTTTTGCTTTTGACTGATGCATTATTTATGGTATCCCTTAGGTCAGAGTGCCCTAGAACCTGAATTGAGGGTCTAGTTTAGAAAAAGTATAACGGTATGTTGATCATGAAAAATGGGGCAGACTTAAATGAGGACAGTTTTGTATACACCACCTGATTAAGAAAGCATTTCATGATCAAAATGTATCTGTAAAATTGTCATGTAAACTGTATCTGGTTATTGTTACCATATTTTGTTTCTATGGTGAATAACAAATTCTAGGTCTTAACACTGAGAAAATAAAACTTATTAATGTACTCCCATTTAACCAATTTTAATAATGTAAGTTGAACACAATGACTTAATTAGGCATGCCTCTTAATTTTTAAGAAACAGCTTTAAGCAGAAATCCTCAAGTTCTCTGCCCAAAAATGACTTAACTCAATTTTAAAATTTATTTTTTTATTACCGTAGGATTGAAAAATAACTCCAGATTGTAATAAATTGAAGGACTTGACTGAGTTTTAGATGTTTAGGGATTAAATGTTTGAATTGATACACTGTAATACATTGTAACTTGTTAAATCAAAAAAATAACTTTTTTTTTTTTTTTTTTTTTTTAAGTAGGCTCCTTGCCCGGGGTGGAGCCCAACATGGGGCTTAAACTCACGACCCTGATATCAAGACCTGAGCTGATGTCAGGAGTCACCCAGGGGCCCCCAGAAGTAATTTTCAAATAGGAAATCAATAGACTGTCAGCTCTAAAATGAGATAAATGAGTCCCTTTGGGGGTTAAAAAAGACAAAAGTTTAAGCAAGTTAAGAGGGCAGATGTTGCACCATTATAATACTTGAATATTTTTATTAAGATTATAATCTTAAATTTGAAATCTTAGCTTTGAAGTTAGGAATGTTCAAATACTAAGTTTAGTTCTATGGTATCACCTTTAATTGAAAAGGTAGATTTTCCAAGATGTCAGTACTATTGATATGTTTTTATTAAAATTGATTTATGTTGGTTAAAATTGGAGCTTTACATTAAATTATAATTTTCCCTTATGGATACTTACCCTTTAGGAAAGACATTCTGAAAACGCTGGTTTTAAAGTGATATTTAACAAATTGGAGCTCCCTGGTTCCTATAGTATAACATTTTCATTGGGATGTCTAGGGTGTTGTGGCTCCATTAGCAGTGGAGAGTTAACCTTTCTGCTCCTATTACCCAGTCTGATTTGGGTGGGATATGTGATGTAATTGACATACTAATTGTATCACAGCCACGTTTGAGACTGTTAGAAGTAGGGTCTAGCCATTGCAATCCAACACCTTGTTTTAATAGGGTTCTAACCAGACAAAAGGGTCTCCTACACCTGCTTTTCTCTCCTCTTCAAACTACCACCTTTCATTATTGGTCCTGTATACAATGTTATTAAACCCAAGTTAAGGACCATTCATAAAGTGGGCAGGTTTTTGTTTGTCTTTAATTAGGGGGAAATTGGAAATATGTACTTCTCTGATATGAGGAAAAATAGCCACTACATTTTCAAAACTTAAAGTCTAGTTTTCCTATTTTATAAAAAATGAAATAACTTTAAACGATCAACTTAAAAGTTTGATTTCTCATTTTTTGAAAGAAATCAAGAATCTTTTTTTCTCTTTAAAATTGTATAAACTAAGAGCTTTTAGTCCTTGTATGTGGACCTGTAAAATTAATCTAGATTTCTCCCTTCTGTCTTGGAAGTGAAGAAAAATATTAGGAGCAAAGTTTAATTTTTTCAAATAGTTTGAATTAGAAATTGAGAGGTTTTTTTGTCTTAAGTAGCAAATAGTCTATTTAGAATCAAAGATAATTGAGAAGTAGTAAATTTTTATTTCTACCTTTCCAAGATTTTTTTAATTTTTACATTTTATTTATTTTTTTAAGTGAGCTGTACACCCAACGTGGAGCTTGAAATTATGACCCCAAGATCAAGAGTCACACTCCACTGACTGAGCCAGCCAGGTGCTGCTCCCTACCAAGAAATTTTTAAGTAGAAGTTTCTAAGCTGGGGTTCTAAGGATTATGCGGAAATGATCCTGAAAGTAATGAATTCCCACAGTACACCTATAAAATTTTGTGATGGTATTTTTTTTAGGAGAAAAGTTCATATTTGTCATCAGTTTCTCAAAGTATTGGTAATGAGGTGGAGCAGAAACCTCAAGGTTAAGCATTACTTCTAGAAATTTCAAATGAAGTTATTTTGGTTTTGTGTGTGTGACAATTACATAGACTTACTACTAGGAGAAGGATAATTGAAAAAAAGCTAATAGGCAACTCAGGAAGAAACTGAGTACTCTTAACTGCAAAAGGAACCTCTTGAAAACTGTAATTCCTAGGTGCCTAAAGAGCTCTTGTTTCGGTGTACTATTTGATATTTAAAATTTTGGATTAGTACCATTTATACTTAGACTTCATTTTCTTATAAAACAATAGTGATGACAACTGACAGGCTTACGTATCTAATCACGTTTTGTGAAAGCTTTGTGATCTGTAATGGAATTTGTGCTGAACTACCATTTCTTTTTCTTAATTAACAGTACTTAATTAAAAGTACCATCTAAATGTAGGATAGCTTTAATTTTGTAAACAAGGAATAATAACCTGTGTTTACATGTTCATGAATTTGTGGTTAGATTGAATATTAAACCAACATCCCTAAAAACTAGGTTTTAGTTTGATATTTTGCATTCTACACCGTGGGATGTGGTAGTAGTAAAGTTAAACAGATAAAAGATACATGTATGTATGTACATACATACATAGCTAATGACAAGAGTTTTCTTTCTATATATAAAAATGTGGAGCCTGACTGTATGATTCAGTTTTCCTGAAAAGTTAGGGGTATTTGTTACCAACAGTTGGTTAAAACAATAAGTTTAAAGCAGAAGATAGCTTTTTAAAAAGAGCAGTAATACCATGAAATGATGGTATAGTTTGTAATTCTGCTTCTTAATATAACCAACAAGGAAATGAGAATTTTATATTGTAATTTGAGAATAAAATGAGTTGTGAGTTTCTAAGTATAAAAGTGGTATGAAAATACGAAGTACTTCTAGAGACAAGGACTAGAGTATGTCTTTTACTTTTTAAAGTAATCTTTGGAATCCTTAAGGTGTGATTTACGTTAGTATTTTATAATACCTTTTCTGTAAGAATATATCAATTTATTAGAAAATCAGATGTTTTCAATAAATTGCTGAAACTACTTTCAGTCAGTTACTTGAAGCTAACTGTGTTGTCTTCAGCACATTTATAAATTGTGGCAAGTCTTTCTCGATCAAGTTTATGTAACTTAAAGCCTGTGATTATAGGTGGTGATTTTGAGCTCATACAGTATTTCAAACATAGTGGAGACCCAGCTTTGTTCCTTTAAATATATATGAAGTGAATTTCTTCCACCATCCTCCCAGTGGTAGGTGGGTGAAAACAAAAACATGTTGTAATTAAATCCATGACCCATTATTTGAGTTGTAGCTGTGATGAATGGGGGTATAATCAGTTCTTTAAAAGATAAAACTCTTCCTCAATTATTTGTTGTTATGGAAGTTATCTATGAAAAGTTTGGTTCAGCTTCAGTTATGCATGGTGGCGTAGTTGCTGAATTTTGCAACATATTAGTAAAGCAAATCATTTTGTTTGAATTTATTTCAGTGTAGCAAGTTCTAGCTTAAGAAGTAGGACATTGGCCTTAGAGTCAATCCAGAGGCAAAGATAATGTGAGGTTTAAAACATCCAGTGGATGGGCAGACAGCCTCTCTGCTCCTGCCTGCTGCTTCCTGGCAGTGTATTCAGTAAACTTCTGTCTCCTGTGAAAATATATAAAATCATCCCATGGATGATTTACTAGAGTTTCAAATCCTTTTATATATTGGGATGAATTATTTTCATAATTGTGGAATCACAAGTAGCAGTTGTATATTCTCTGAGAAAATGTACTTTGGCTTTTATGGCCTTTGACAAATCACTTAACCTTACTGAGTGAGCTTCAGTCTCCTGTGTCTGCGGTCTTCTGACTTACTCTCACGAGGTAGCTCCAAGGAGTGAATAAGGCAGGGTATGCAAAAATGCTGTATAGATGACTTCTGTTATTACCAAATACTAACTGAATGTTTAGAATAATGGCCTTTTTCTTGATTCTGAAAAACTACTACATTTACACATCCCTTGTATTTGGGGATTATCTGATATGAACGTGTTAGATGTGTTCTTTTTCTTGTAGAGTTGTATATAGTTGCAAAAAGGGTGTCTTTAAATTTAGGTAATAATTGGGGAAATCAACCTTGGACTCAAGGCTTCATCCAGGTTCCAACACTTGCGTGCATGCGTGCATGCATACATGCACGCATGCGCCCACTCACCCAGGTTTTCTTAACTGCAAAATGAAGCAAGGCTGTGATGATTTCCTGTTGTAATGAGTATATTATGTTACCAATAAATTTAAGTCTGTTTCCAGATGTGCTTTATGTGGTTATAGAATAGTCATTCAATCTTGAATTAGTTAATGATTTCATTTGCATACTATATAAACATAATTTACACAAAAATAAAAGTCTGGGTGCTGGATAATTGGTTCATTTTAGTCTAGGAAGGCTCACAAATTCTAAAGGATTCAAAGAATATAAATGGGTGTCGCAGTCACAATGCTTTTATTGTTATGAGAATTTGAAATTGGAGGCAGAATCTCGTAGTGATGGTTGCACATTTGTTTTTTACCTGTAGTGTAATGGAGGGTGAAGGGAAACAAAATATAAATATGGCTGTTTGGAAGTCTAAAGCAAGAATTTGATCATTATTCTAGTAGATAAGTGGAGATATTTGAGGTAAGGTATGTTTGTTGTGCAAAGACTGGGAAGATGGAGATAAATCCCTTTGCCACTTTTGTGGCAAATATCTTGCGCATTTGCTTTGAGGCAAGGACTGTTATAGACCCTGTGGATACAACACTGAACAAACAGTTCCTTTTTTCATCGATCTTACATTCTAGAATATAGTAGGCTCTGTTGGGGCAGGAATTTTTGTCTAGCTTTATTTAACTGATGAGTTTTCAGCGCCCAAAATAATGCCTGGCATGTAGTAAGGGTTTGATGTTTGTTTAATTGAATGAATTGTAATGGGAAAACACGAAAAAACAGAAGGCAAATGAAAGTAAAAAATATAACTCTTATGTGGCAGTGGAACAAGATGATTTCAGGTGGAAGGAGGAAGATCTAGTTTTCTTTGCACAGCTGGTCAAGGAACATTAGATCTGAAACTTGAATGGTGGGAATGAGCCAACCCTGTGAAGAAGATGTGGATGAAGAACATTCTACGCAGAGAGACCCATAGATGTAGAGAGCCTGAAGTAGGAATGGAAGGCTAATACGACTAGGGCAAAGCGAAAAAAGGGTAGCGTAATATGAGACTGAGGACCAGGGATAGTCAGGGGTCATATCTGGTACGGTATTATAGGCTACTACAAGAAGGTTGTAATTTTTTGAAATGAAGTAAGCCCTTAGAGAATTTCAGGCAAAGGAGTGACATGATATGAATAATCTTTTCAAGATTATTCATGCCACCATGTGGAAGAATGAGCCATATTGGCAAGAATGAAAGTTGATAGTGACTTTGACTAGGGTGGTGGTAGTGGAGATGAAGAGAATTGGGTGGATTTGAGGTATATTTTGAAGGTAGAACCAACAAAACTTGCTGGTGAATCTGAACGTACTAGATGGAGAGAAAGAATCAAGGATTAACTCCTGATTTTTACGTTAAGCACCTGGATAGATAGGTGATTGGGCCACTTATTGAGACAGGGAAAATTGGAGGAGGGAGGATATTAAAAGAATGGATGTGTTTTGTTTGAAGTGTTTCTTGTCCGTATTTAACTGGATATGTAAGAACATAGTGCATTAGAACAGTCTGCATAGAACTGTAAAATTCAGAAGTCATTGGTTGGTACTGTAAACTTGAAGGTTTTTGGGAGATAGATGGTTTTTAAAGCTGTGCCTTGGAGCTCAGCTAGGGGGGTAGCTAATGTAGAAAAGTAGGAAGAAAAACAAGGATCAAAGGGTCTCAAAAAAGAAGGACATTGGTTAACTATGTCCACTCAGAAGATGAGTAAGGGGAAGGTAATGGTTTGATTAGATGTGTGCCATTGGCCTATTTTGATGGAATAATGGGAAGAAAAGCCCAGTGAGAATAGAAGAAATAATTAAAGATAAATAAAGGAGTCCTAGCAAATATAGATGATCCTTTGCAATAGTTCTGCTGTGAAAAGCAGCAGAAAAAATAGGACAGTGGCTGGAGTGGGCTGGGCAATCAACAAATGATTTCTTTTAAAAATGAGTCAAAATGGGGTGCCTGGGTGGCTCAGTCTGTTGTGTCCAGCTCATGATTTCAGCTCAGGTCATGATTGTGAAATCGAACCCCACGTCGAGCTCCAGGCTCCAGAATCTGCTTAGGATTCTCTTTCTCCTCCCTCTGACTCTCCCTGTGCATGCACGTGCATTCTCCCTTTCTCCCTAAAATAAATTAATTTTTAAAAAATGAGTTACAAGTTTCCAGTAAACACAAAGGAATGATAGGACAGAAATGACGGAAGCAGAGCTAGCCCTCGGTCTCCCCGTCTCTACCTAGAGAGTTTCCAGGCTGCAAGCATAGATAGGTAGGAGACGTCCCAAATAGACCCTGACAACCTCCTTCAGTTGAAGAGAGAAAATTCAGAGTTTAGGGAAGCTGAAGTGACTTCAGGGGAGGATATTAGACATGCACAGAGCTCCAGAGATCCCCTTGAGTGTGGCTAAAAACTGATTGGAGCCTATCTGTGAGGAAACTAAAGAGGCTGAGGGAAAAGCAGTTGGAAAGAACTAGGAGGGACAGTTCTGGGAGCTCACATAGGGCTAGGAATATGTTGTGTCTTCACTAGCCAGAGCAGAAAGACATCCTAACACACAGGGTGTCAGATCAAAGTTCTCAAAAGAGTTACTTCCTTAGTAGTAGACCCCAATTAGCTTTCAAGACTGTTCTGGGTACAGCCTAACAAAGATTAAACACTGTTCTCAAAAGGATCAAGCTAATTTCAAGTAACTTCACTGTGTCCCAGAAAAAGCCCAAAAATGTTCACAGGAATACTAAAAGGTCCTACAACATAAAACTTAGTTTTTGGATCCAATAAAAAGTTATCAGTCATGCAAAGAAGCTGGAAAATACAACCAACAACTAAGGGAAAAACTAATCAACAGAAAAAATATAAATAACCCAGGTAATAGGTAATTAGTAGACAAAAATGTTAAAATAGTTATTAGACTTAGTGTAATAGTTGGAATGATGTTGTCAAAAAGGATAAAATAATCCTATCCTCTCTTCTATTTGGCACTTTGTTTTTTAAAACTATTTCCTGCAAACTCTCTCTCCTGGATCAATTTCACAGTGAGGATTGGTCATTAATTAGAGCAGAAATACTTCTTCCTCTTTAAAAGTAAGAAGAAGGCAGATATGTGAGGGGGAAATGCTGATCCGTTGTTAGAATTGGCAGTGGGAGAATGAGGTAATTCATCCTATGATTCTTTCTTCTTTGTGAAGTATGAGGTGAGGTCATCACCTCAGAGTGGGGAGGGGACCTTAAGAGAGACGAAGGTATGTGTGAGAAAGCTAATTTACTAGAGAAATGTGGTCTGATTGAAGAAGGACTGGCTGAGCGCTCAATATTCGTGATCACTTAAAGTGAGACCAGTCAGCTCGCTTAAGCAGTTGAATGCAAGCGTTAAACTTGAGTTCAAGTAGGTTTTTCTACAGTGAAGGTTTTCCCAGCAAGTACAAAGGAAGAAGAGAGGGATGAGAGGTAGATTATCATGATAGGCCCTGGAATCTAAACTGGGTGGGCAGGGAAAGAAGACATCAAGGGCTGATAAAGAGTGGGGGAGTGGTAGGAGTCATTGAAATAAAAGGCTCTGTGGGAGGGAAGTGCTAGAATATGTGAAATTAAGTCACGAGAGGGTGGTGGTTAAAAAGTGAGGTGCTTGATTTTTAGATGTCTGTGGCGGCACAATTACCAGTGAAGGCAAGAGCTAGAGTATAATCACAGGAGTGGTGGCCGAGGTGGAATAGAGGAAAAAAGATCAATGTGGGTGAGGTCATGATGGCAGAAGTGTATTAGTAGTTGAGAAGAAGACTGGGAGCTCTGTGACTTGATCAAGAGGGTGTGTATGTCAGCTTTGGGAAGAGTGATGGTATGAATTTCTGAGGATTATGATTTTTGAAAGGACAGCAAACAAGAAATGGTATGGGATTGGCAGTGGGAAGCAAGGAGGATGAATAGTTGTTGTTTTTTTTTTTTTAAGATTTTATTTATTCATTTGACAGAGATAGAGACAGCCAGCGAGAGAGGGAACACAAGCAGGGGGAGTGGGAGAGGAAGAAGCAGGCTCATAGCGGAGGAGCCTGATGTGGGGCTCGATCCCAGAACGCCGGGATCACGCCCTGAGCCGAAGGCAGACGCTTAACCGCTGCGCCACCCAGGCGCCCCAAGGAGGATGAATAGTTAACCCACCTATAAGTATGTGGGACCTGGGAAAATAAATGGCTTCTGCTTGAAAGGGCTACAGGGAGTATGATTTCTGGAAGACTTCTGCCAGGCTTCAGGGCAGGAAGTTGAAGGAACAGTGAAAGAAGCTGAGACTTGTATGAAGACTTTACTGATAAATCTCTACTCTAGAGAACAGAGCAGAAGAGTTCGGGAAGGCAGAGAAGGGTGGAAGATTGGGTCACATTAGTTGATATTGAGGTCAGAGCCGGGGAGATGCTATTAAGTCTTGGATTCTGTTGGTAAAGAGAGGTTTATCCAGCTAACCTCAGATGCACAAACAGTTTAAGATACCTTCCTAGTTGATAATCGGAACTGTATGTAGCTATTCCTGCAGCTCGATATGGTGTGATAGCCTGAAGGAAGGGCATCCCCACTAGGTAGAAACTGGCTGCTTGATGAACTCCAAGGAGTATCTGTCACTCCTTCTGCAGTTGTATGCAGGCATACTTCAGAGAGATTGTAGGTTCAGTTCAAGACGACTGCATAAAGTAAATACCGCAATAAGGCGAGTCAAATGAATTTTTTGGTTTCCCAGTGCATTTAAAAGTTATGTTTACACTATACACTATTAAGTGTGTAATAACATTATGTAAAAAAAAATACATACCTTAATTAAAAATGCTTTATTGCTGGGGTACTTGTGTGGCTCTGTTGGTTACGCATCCGACTCTTAATCTCAGCCTCAGGTCTTGATCTCAGGGCCATGAGTTTAAACCCCCCAAAAATACTTCATTGTTGAAAAATGTTAACCATCATTTGAGCTTTTGGTGAGTTGTAATCACTGATCACAGATCACCATAACAAATAAAATAATGAAAAAATTTGAAATATTGTGAGAATGACCAAAATGTGACACAAAGACACGAAATAAGCACATGTGGCTGGAGAAATGAGTACTATACACTTGATCTATTCATGGTTGCCATGAACCTTCAGTTTGTAAAAACGGTGAAGCTCAGTGAAAGGAGGTATGCCTGCAAATATCTTTACAATGAAGGATTTTTGGTACAGTATGCTTATTTCAGGATCCAGTAAGTGGACCTTTGGGGTTGTTATTGAACATCTGAGAACTTTCCTTTCTCTGCAGTGGTTCTCCATGGGGACTGTAGTATTCTCTAATCCTCAGGACATTCTGGAAAACTGGGGATGCATTTGATTGTCACGATTTTGGAGAGATGCTTTTGGAGTCCAGAACAACGTGAGTTCCACTGTGCAAAGGGTAGTCCTGCAACGCAAAGAATTGCCCTTATGACTTTAACTGTCTCCCAGAATATTTAACCTAACAGGTTAAATTTCCATTTGTAAATTATCTGAGCCTAGGACCTAATTCCGTTTTACATGCGAAGTGTTTTTGTTCACTTTTTATATATACTAACATTTTTAGCATTGCTATTAGTATATAAAGTAATATATATAAAGCAGGGAAATGGTATACTATATTTCATTTAGAACTTTTGTAGGGGTTGTTACCATTTTGGAAATAACTTCATCAACTTCATTTGTGGGATTTGAGTCAACAGACCTAAAGCATAAAGTCTGTTCTTTTTTAACTGTTACATTCACAATGATTCTTTGTAGACTTGTAGCATCTGTGATTGCTTCATTTTGTCTTCCTAGGTACATACCCCAAGCATTTACATGTTGCAGTTCATATTTTATTATAAATTACTTTCCTTTTATTTCTCCTTTGTTTTGCAGTTAATGTTCTTGGATTGAATATTTTTAAAATGCATGAAGTAGAATAGTGAAAGAATTTGAAAAGAAGGAGCATTGGGTCTGATAGGGCTGAAAATATCTACTCAACTGGACTCAAAACATGAGCTTATGGAATTAGGTTTTAGCTAAAGTTCTGGTTGTGCAATTAACCCCAAGTCTGGTTTAATTGAGATCCTATGTAAAGTTTATAACATGGTGCCTTACATAGAGTAAGTGCTCAGATGTTTTTAACTTACTATTTTAGTTTCATTTTTAGTCCTTGAAGGATTCTTAGTCCTTGAAGGATGGAAATGTGTTTTTTAGGTTGTTTTTAAAAATTTCAACGAATTTCCATTATAACAAATGATTTTTTGTTACGGAGTATTTTGATAGCGAGTGAGTACTGATTTTGATACAACCTATAGTTGTGTTTATGATAGAATGTGAAGTACTAAGCAAGGTATCAAAGAACATGGCCTTAAGTAGACAAGTATGTCAACCAAATGGATTGTCTTCTCTGCTTAAACACCTGATGGGTTTCCTAGTGGATGCTAAAATGTATAAAATGTGTTTGAAAGAATTCATCAGGTGAAAAAAAAAAAGTTTTCTGCACTTTTTAACAGGTTCTGTTTGCTACAATGATTTTTAGTTTTTAAGGCTGTTCCTTTACATAAATCTACACATCTGAATCTAAGAATTCCTTTTAAAAGGTGAAGATACCCTCTTATTCTGAAAGACTTATAATTGCTTCTTAATTGGTCTCCCTACTCTGGTTTTCAAATTTATAACCCCCTCTCAAAGTTGTCAGGGTGATCTTTTTAAAATTTGAATTTGGTTGTTGTTTTGATATCTAGAATCCATAAATTGTTCCTTTTTCTGATAGAATAAAATGCAAAAACTCCTTAATGGAGTTTCCTAGGCCCTGATGATCTGACCTCTGTTTCCTGTCTTTTCCCTTAACCCTGCTTAAATTCTGTATTAATTATTTATTACTGTGTAATAAATCACTCCTAAACTTCGAAGCTTAAAACAACGAACACTTATCTCACACAATTTCTGAGGGCTAGGAATGTAGGAGCAGCTTCTCTGAGCCATCCTGGCCTAGGGTCTTTTATAAGGTCCCAGTAAAACTCTTGGCAAGGACTTCAGTCTTGTAGAGGCTTGACTGAGTCTGGAGAATTTCACTTCGAAGCTCCCTCACATAGTTTTTAGCGAGCCTCAATTCCTAGCTGACTGGAGGCCTCTGTTCATGAACTTCTCCATTGCTGTCTCATTGTTGTCACAATATAGCAGCAGGCTTACCCCAAAGGCAGTGACCCAAAAGAAAAAGCACAAATGAGAGAGCATGAGAGACAGAAACAGTGCTCTTTTATGATTTTAGTTTGGAAATTATATATGGGCACTTCTGTCATACACTATTTACTGGTCATACAAACCAAGTCTGGTAAACGTAGGAGGGACCACGCAAGGCTGTGAATGCCAGGGGATGGGGATCGTTGGAGGCTGGCTACCACAGTAGCCACATGCAGAACGCTCTCACTCGCTTTCAAAGCCCCCACAAGTCTCATCCCATTATAGTATCAGCTTGTAGTCCAGACTCTCATCCAAATTGTTTTCAGATATGCTGATGCTTCTCAGATGTAGTTCCTTAGGTACAGCTTCTCAAATTTCTCTCAACCTGTTAATCTAAAGAGAAATACCTGCCCCTCCCTCACATACCCAGTATACTACACTGAGTAAGGCTTAGGATAGTCCTATAAAGCATTCCCCATTCAAAGCAGGAGGCAGAAGGTAGGGGGTGGTAGACACAAGCGGGTTCTGGTCCAAAGCATTTTTGAAATCCAGTCACACAGATTATGGTTGGTAGTTCCTTGGTTGGATGTCAGTTCCTTACTATAATTCACGTAAGACTCTCTCAGCTTTGCCCTTTTGGGCATTTGGTTCTGCTCTCTTCTCACCCTTTCTTTTTCAGGAAAGGTAGAACGTGTTTGTTACTGAGTTTCCTTAGCTTGCTTCCCACCAACATTTTGGGACTCTGAAGACCTCTTTTCATTTTGTATTGTCTCTTGTTCAAGCTGGCTGTGTTTCAAAATATGTAATTCTTTTAAAAACTTTGTGGGTCTTCTATGTATTTTATTGGGGTCTGTTTCATTAGTTGAATGCCACACCCATTCATGTCTTTAAGATAAGCCTCTTACTACCCTGAGTTCCTGCTGAGAGACCACACCCTTAAGCCTCCTAAAAAAGCCTTATTGTTGAGAGAATCTGAAGTGAGTAGTTCTCTTTACCAGACCTTTTATCTGAACAGTCTTTGATCTTTCTGAGGTTTTAACAAAAGGTTTTATAGTCCCTCGCTCCATTTAGTTTTAGACCATGTTTTTCTGTTAGTGCCCTGGATTTGATCTTGTCTCAGAGTCCATTTCTAAATTTTAGTGTTTGCATCCTGGAGAAACTGCACATTTTCAAAACCATCAAGTCCTGGCTGTTCTTTAACAGTTCGTCATTTAGTTTCTTTTCTGTCATTTTTTTACTGTATAAAGCAGAAAAACAAGTCAGCACTTTTCGGCTCTCAGTTTAAAATCTCCTTAGCTAAATCACCCAGTTTATTAGGTAAATTTTCTACTTTTCACATAACTAAAGGTAAAAGTGTTACTAAATTTTCTGCCCTTTCCTCCAGCATCTGCCTCACTTTTCTGCCCTCTGCAGCCTTAAGATAACACCGTGAAGATTTTATTAACAGTTTCTTCACTAATACTGTCCTTAGAGGCCATGGTTTACTTCCAAAGCCATTCCAACATTTTAGGTTTTTGTTATACAGTGAGGACTTGGTACCAACATATGTGTTAATTTTCTATGGCTGCATAACTACTTATGCAAATGGCAGCTTAAAATAAACAATCTGACCTACCTTTTCTGGGGATCAGGAATCTAGGAGTAGCTTTTTTAGGTGATTCTGGCTTGGTATCTGCAGAAAACTGTTTAGGGTTGCAGTCATCTCAGCTGGAAAGTCTGCTTCCAGGCTCATTTATGTTGGCTGGAGTCTTCTATTCCTCATCACGTGGGCCTCTCCATTTACTACCTATTTGTCCTCACAACTTGACATCTGGCTTCCCCAGAGCAAATGATGCAATAGAAAGAGTGTGCTCAGCCTAAAACAAAAGCTGCAGTCTTTTATAACGTAATCTTGGAAGTGATACACTGTCATCTCTGCTGTATGCTACCACAAACCCTCTGCTCAATAAACTGAACTACTTAATGTACTTAATATTCTCTTCGTTGCTCAATTCTGCCTTTGCCTACACTATCCCTCTTTTCTTTCCATGGGTTCACTCAACAAACTCCTGTTTGCTATCAACTTTGATGAAGCCTTTCTTGACATACCTTCCCAAGCCCTGTCATACAAAACCTGAACTTGTAGAAAATAAATTCACTTACATGATTATTTCTTATACTGAAAGCCCTTTGAAAGCAGAAACCGAGTTGTATCTTAAACACTTAATATTGTTCTGGCATAAATGTTTCTTAATGTTTAAGTGTTGTGAGAAAATCTAGGTATTTCACGATTTTTTTGTGTTCTAAAATGGTAATCAGATACCTATTTTAACTGTCTTCGAGCCTAATGAAGTAGGGTTTAAGCTATAATTTTTGTGTATTTTTGTAAGATTAGGAAGGACATGAAGACATTCTAATAATTACGCCAAAAGTTTAAGCCAGAGAAAATGTCATGACCTTTCCAAAAACATGTTTTATGAAACACTGTGCTAAAAGTACTTATTTTATATTGTGTTGATTTGTCAACTATTTGTAAACTTACAAAGCATAATGATAAATATTATGGGCTCTATAGATAAGTCTTTTCCTTCAAGGGGCTTTTGATTCATATGGTAAATAAACTATAATCTGAGGTAGTCTTTTTAAGTCCTTGCTGTAAAGATCAGAAATATGTATTTTTACTTTGGTTAGTTTATCACTCGGAATCTAATAAAACTGTGGAAACCAGTTTCTAAAGTGAAGTTCCTGAAAAGTCATCCCCCCCATTTAAAGTAAATATAAGTAAAATCATGTAAGATCAAATCAATCCTTTTACTCTAATTTAGTGTTTACATTGAAATGCCTTTTCTCTGATCTGAAAGTGTTTTTGCAAGCCAAGATTTTGGTTGCAAATACCACTTTATTATCTTAATTGAAGTTTTCCTTTTTCTCTACCATAGTGACATGTTGAACTGTATGTGAGAATTCTGTATGAATTTTTTGCCCTTGGTGAATTTTTTTTGCAATGTAATTCCAATAAAATAAGAGCAGTCTTCTTCTTCTTCTTTTTTTTTTTTTTTTTTTTTTGTATATCGGTGAATATCATGGAATCAACTCCACAAAAATATGTTCTTTTGTCTTGAGTTTTTCTGTGCACTATCTAAAAACATCTATTGAATTCTATTTTTTTGTTGTTGGAAATTTTGTGTTATGATTTTGTAGAATACACTTTAGGAATTCCTCCTAACTTTCGTAGTGATGAAACATTTCTTGTTTTTTTCTGAAGATGGGACAGAGTAAAGAAATGTTTGATAGGATTCACAATTTCCCCTGGTCTTTATATTTTCCGGATTGGGTTTTTTCATATAAAATTGAACCTCAGTTGAACCTCAATTCTTGTTCATCTCTAGAAGTATTAGGAAGGATTCCTAATACTTTGTATCACTAGGAAGAAACCAGTTAAATAACTATAATGTCCCTTTATTTCCACCCAGCTACCTTAAGTCCTTCCTGGAATAAATCTTAAGTTCGAATAAAAAGCATTTGTAATTTCTAAGATTTGGATCTAGAAAGTTTTCACTAAATAGCCTGCCTTGTCATTTGGGAAATGATGGAGTATAATCTGATGTTTTCTATATGAAGTGGCATGAAACAAGATGACCACTCATTGCTAGTATATGTGCATCTTCTAAATGTATTGCTGGGGCCTGTTGGAGAGGCAGCCTTATGAATGTATGTATATATATATATATATATATATGTTATGCTACCCATAACATCTTGGTTTTACACTGTCCTTTCACTCAGTTTAATGCATTCAGATTTACTAGGAATTACAATGGAGAAGTTAGAGAATCAGGATGAAAATTCAAATAGGCTAGCAAGAGCGTAAAAGACCCTGAATAAAAATTCTTAAGTAGTTCATATGTTATCGTCTCCATTGCTACTTCCCTAATTCAAAGTACTGCTATCTCTTGCCTAGGTTTAAGTACCTTCCTAACAAGTCTTCCCAAGACTGCAATTGCTGCCTTCCCCAGTATTAACAAAACCAATGGCCTTTTGCAAACTGAAATCTCTTTGTGTCACTTCCTGCTGAAAACCTATAAAGAGCTCCCATTGCTCTTAAAGTGGCTTGTATGTTAGGCCTTATGTAATCTGGCCCCTACCTCCTCTTAGTTCCTCCAAAGCCTTTCAGGTCCCATCCACAGGACTGTTTCTCATTTATTGCCATGTACTGATTCATTATTTCTCTACAGGTTGGTTTAGTAATCTCCCACAGATCCCTCAGATCCCAGCTCCAGGTCACTTCCTTAGTTATCTACCCATTACGGTAGGTCTGTTACATGCACCCATAACATATCTTTTTTAACAATTACTGTTATAAACTTCCATTTCATTTATGTGATTATTTGATTCATCTTTACCATATGACTCTTAGTTCCAAGTACCTTTAGAATTGGAGCTTAATGCCTTCATTATTTGTTGAATTAAGGGCTGGATTGGCCTATTGTTAATTTATTTATGTGTTTCTAATTCAGTCTATCCCAGAGTTGGTATTTAGAGATTAACAGCATAACTCCCATTGTAATTTAGAATTACATGGGGGTAATGATGTTTCCATCAAATTTTTCTACCATATGGTTACTGTGTGATTAGACAAGTCATATAACTACTAGACCTCACTTTTATCATTTGTAGAAGGAACTGGAACTGGTTGATCTATAAGCTTGCTCTGACTCAGATGTTCAGTGAAGTTTAATGGTTTCCCTTCATCATCAGGACAAAGAATGATTTTTTTTTTAAAGATTGTATTGATTTATTAGAGAGCACAGGAGTGCACAAATGAGGGGAGGGGCAGAGGGAGAGGGACAAGCAGACTCCCCACTGAGCACAGAGCCCAACATGGGGCTTAATCCCAGGATCCTGAGATCATGAGCTGAGCCCAAGTCAGACGCTTAACCAACTGAACCACCCAGGCGCCCCCAAAGATTGATTTCTAACTTCATGGTCCATTGGGTTGATTTGAAAATTCTGTTCTACGTGACCCCACTCCAGGATTCAGCTGACAGAGCAGCCTCTATCCTCAACTTTGCTGGACACTGTAATAGAGGAAAGAACTCCGGAGGATCTCTTATCTTGTAACAGTTATTCAGATGCTCTGGCCAGAAATTACATGTCACCTAGGCTCACAGCTCATTGGCCAGTATGAGCCACACGGTTGTACCTAACTAACTATGAAGGGACCAGGAGGTACAATCCTACCATATGACCAGAAGGCAAAGAAAAAAAATATTTGGCAAACAACACTAATGACAGATCTGCCCTTCTGTCAACCAAAGATTTAAATCACTGTCTTTACCACAAAATATACTCATCTCCTCCCCAGTGAACCCATCCCCAAAGTCCCAGCTAAACAGCGTGAAGCTTGAAGTATTAGGATTTCCAAGTGATACACATAATTCTCTACATTGGTTTGGATGGGTTTCCTCATGATACGGAGACGTGGGAATGAAAATACTATCTGCACCGCCACCTGCTCCCCTCTACCTCTGCTATACACACACCCCGTATACGTTGGAATAATAGGGCCATGATAACTGCAATAAATACTCCCATTTGGATTATGGAAGATTGAGGGAAGCACAGCACTCCCTAATACATAGCAACTCAGAAATCCCACCGGGCTGACTTTATAAGGATCCCCTTCCCCTGGACATGGGGAATATTTTTGTTTAGGTACTAAATCTTCTCTCCTGGAGGGTCTCCCTAGTCCATTGTTTTGTGGTTCTTGACATTCTTTCTCCATCGTCTTCCTTAGCCTCATCTGAAGTGTAGGTATTGGGAAAATAAGCCCTTTGGGGAGCTAATGCAAGTGTACTTTTAGATCAAATTTTAATCTGGACTTTTGATTTTTGATTGTCAGCAGCACAACTTTGTAGGCTTCTAATGTGTTTTCATTTAGCTCCGTATTCCAGTAACCTATATTCATAGTTCTTTATCAGATGTCAGTCTCCTAATTGCTAGTAGCATAAACCTAACTTTTGCTGGAAAGCTACACTCTCAGTGTCTTCTCTTCTTTCCTGTGAGCATTTTGTTCAACTGAAAGCACTAACACAGTTTTAATTGTGTGTTTTTGAGACTCGAATTCATTCAAATGTTTTATTGTAAGTATCGTGGCCCTACTCTGATTTAAACCTTACCCTCGAGGTTGATTACTCTTCCTTTGTTAGCCAGAGGCCGCCTTGATTTTTACACTTACAGCTTGGGTTGAGAAGCATTCTTCAAATGCTACAAGTCCCTGAATTTTTGGACTCTTCATTTCTGCTTACCAACTGATCAGTTTTAAAAATTTGTTTCTTACAATACCAAACACAGCGCAGCCAACACACCATTTTAACAGATCGCCAGATCAAGAGGCAACACATCCATGCGTTCAGGGTTTTTAACCTCTCCTAGAGCTACAGGTTTATTAAGTACATTACTTGCTTTTCAAGCTATCGTAACAGACTTTTACCAAGTATTTTGTACTACCCAATATGAATTACCAGCCTTCCATCCTCTGAGAAGTTTCCTTGCTGCTTGGCCCCCAAACAAATGGCATATATTTTAGCCTTTGTGTTATAACAGTATCCCACTTCTGGAACCAATTTATGTCATTCAGGATCAACTAGATTATGATGTGATAACAAACAAGCTTAAAAGTTTATTGTTTTATGTAACATTTTTTCATGGATCAGCTGGGGAACCAGTCAGATGTAGGAGTCAGCACCTCAAGTATGGTGGCAGGTGGAAGGAGATTTCAGATCTTCACCAGCAATTAAATACTCTGGCCTAGAAATAATAAGTTGCTTTGATTCACAACTCATTGACCAGGATTAGTCACCTAGCCCCACCAGCCACAGGAGAGCCCGAAAATGCAATATTGTGTATCTGGAAGGCAGCCAGGAATGATTTGATGAACAGAACTAAAGACTATCTATTACACTTTCAGTATTTATCTTTGTGTATTGGGGGAAGAAGATGAAGAAAGGGGGATATGTGAGGACATTTGTGAAGACAGATAAAAAGCACACCTTCAGTGGCGCCTGGGTAGCTCAGTCAGTTCAGCAGACTCTTGATTTCTGCTCAGGTCTTGATCTCAAGGGTTCTAGGGTCAAGCCCCAGGTCAGGCTCCATGCTTAGCAGGGAGTCTGCTTGAGATTCTCTCTCTCTATCTCTGCCCCTCCCCCTGCTTGCTCTCACTCTCTAAAATAAATAAAATTTTTTTAAGTATACCTTCAGTAAGCTCTGTTTTATCTCTTCTGAACTTAAGATTTTTAACCCATCCTTCTTCACTCCATTTAAATAGTAAGTTTTGCATTCTGACTATGGTTTGGTCAGATTATAATATAAATATTTCACTTACCTAAGAAGTTTATTTTGGTCATCATCATCAGATTGAAAAAAACCATAAATTCCTAATTAAATACAGGTGTCTCACACAAGCCGTCTGCTACCATTTATTACTGGAAAATTAGTTTGCCTTTATAGGGTTAAAAAAATGGCAATGTCTGCCACAGTTTACTTCTTTAAAATGAGATCATGGAAGTATATTACTTACTCTTGTTTAGGTGTAGAAGAATCAACCTTTCATTCTGACCAAATTTAATGCAGCTCCTGAGATGATACAAACTTTTTAGCATGATTTACTTAATACTTTTGTAGGAAACTTAAATATTATCTGGAAACTTTATTTAGTTATTTCATCTATTTCTGCTATGAAATAAGAGAATTTGTGTAATGTTCCTATGAGCCTAAAGACCTTTGCAAGAAAGAATTTAATTTTCCTTCTTTTCCGTCTTTAAATACCAACTAAATAGAGATAATTTAAATGTGTTAGGATTAAATCTAAAACTGCTATAGGTATGTTATTCAAGTGTTGCAGCCTTTTGCCCTTCCTCCCCAAATAAAAGTTCTGCATTTTTCTCTCATTTCCATAGGAAAGAGGAAACCAGATTTTTTTTTAGATAGCATTAAATTAGATTAAAAATGTAGTTATCTCATATCCATTGTGGGATAAAGTGTATGGTAAAAATAATCTTTGAAATGAATTACTGCCATTAATTTAACTTGATCAGGAAAGCTGGGAGGATAGGGCTTCCTTATGACTCAGTGCATGTTTCTTTTTTCCTTTTGTACTTTAAAGTGTATAGAGAGACCTCATTCTTCTGCAAAAGCTGAAAAAGTGAGTGTGGTCACTATGGTATGGTGCCTGAATTTGTCATTTGAAGTTCTACAGTGAGTGAGATTTGACTGTCTTCAGAGGTTAGGGTTGTTTTAACAGTGACAGTCTGCCAATAATAATTAATTGGAGGTTTAAAATGTCCTCATTTGGGGCACCAGGGTGGCTCAGTTGGTTAAGCATCAGACGATTGATCACAGCTCAGGTCTCAATCCTCAGCATCGTGAGTTCAAAGCCTGGCACTGGGCTCCACGCTGGGCTTGGAGCCTACTAAAATAAAATAAAATAAAATATCCTCATTTATAGGATTGGTAGGAGAAAGGATATCATTTAAGAAAACATAAGGTAAATTTGGACTTAGTCTTATTAATTTATTGATCTAAATATAGCTAGAGTAAAGCAATTTCTATTAATAATGTAGGCCATAATCTATTGAAATTTGCTGTTATAATAATAATACACCACCACTTTATAGACATAATCTCACTTACTCCTCCATGCAACCTTTATAAATTAGGTAGCATTTTCTGCCCTTTATGAATAGGGAATAAAGGTTAAGTTGGTATCGTTATTTATATTATGAAAAGCTAATAAAAGTGTATGCTAGGTTTATGCTAAGAGGTTACCTGCATTTCTTATCTCATTTTACCTTTATAATAGCAGTTACCTCATTTTACTAATAAGAAAATTTAGGATTAGAGAAGTTAAGTCACAATTAGTAAGTGGCAAAATTGGGAGTCCAGTCCAGGTTTCTGACATTAAAATGTGTGCTTTTAGAAATTTTATTTCCATACAATATGTTTTATAACTTACAAGAAGATAATTTGTGGAACAAAATAACATTAAATTAATTAGAATAATTTGAGATTATAAAATATTTATTTTCATCTAACAATGTATTAGTTTAAATAGAGTGAGTTTGAGTAAGTGAAGGATACAGACATATAATTAAACAAGAAAGTTTTGAAACTATCAGAGCTGCTTTTATTTTTTAGCCACTACAGAAGACACAGCTTCCAAAATTACACTGGGAGTTTTGTGATTTCGGTGAAACCAAGGGACTTGGTGTTAGTTAAGGAAGAAAATTTTGTGTGATTAGTTTTAGTGTATTATGAACTATGATTTCTTCCTATATTAGCCATGTTTTAATGTTTTCCACAGTTACCTTAAACATGCACAAATCTTAGCATTCATACAAACCCTGAAACTTTATATTTTGGATGGGTAAAACAAAATATTAATAAGAACAGTGTAATAGTTAAGTCTCAGTTGCTACATTGACTGGCAGGAAAATACAATAGATAAATCTGTTATTTTTGATGAAAGAACAGAGAATGATCAAATTTGGTCTAACTTGAGACTGTTTCAGCCTGTTATTATGTAGATCTTATCTCTCTAGAGTGGTAAATAATTTAGTGTCCTCTTCGTTTATGGTAGATTATATAATGTACCTAAATAAAGTACTTTAAAGCCTAAATGAATTCCTTCCTAATTTACTTTTAATTCATTTATTTTTTATTAACATATAATGTATTATTTGTTTCAGGGATACAGGTCTGTGATTCATCAGTCTTACACAATACACAGTGCTCCCCACAACACTTACCCTCCCCAGCGTCCCGTCACCCAGCCACCCCATCCCTCCCACCCGCCTCCACCCCAGCAACTCTGTTTGTTTTCTGAGATTAAGAGTCTCTTGGTTTGTCTCCCTCTCTGGTTTCATCTCATTTCATTTTTTCCTCTCTTCCCCTATGATCCTCTACCTTGTTTCTCAAGTTCCACATATCAGTGAGATCACATGATAATTGTCTTTCTCTGATTGACTTATTTCGCTTAGCATAATACCTTCTGGTTCCATCCACGTTGTTGCAAATTAATTTGCTCTTAATTCAAAGCTGATTCTATTCTCAGAGGGAAACTCCTATTATTTCTGTATATAAAGAATAAACTCCTGTTTATTTCTGTAAAGAGATTATTTTGTTTCTACATTTGGTAGATGTGGTGTCAAAGGTATAATAAGCAAAGTCTTGGAAGTCCCGAGGAAGAAGTACAAATTTTAATGTAGTTTTACTGTCTAATTCAGCAAGGTAAAACATAAACTTAATAAAGGGAAACATACTTTACTCTTTACTGTAGACCTCTATATATGTAGGGATGATAGATGATTAAAAGTAGTTACTTACACAGGAAACATGTACACCGTCTTGGTTCTCCTAGGACTTAATCTTCCGCAGTTCCATTCTTCATATCCACGGTGCCCGGTATTACCAGAGTTAAGCTTTTTAGCAGTGATTTAGTAAAGCACTCCAAAGAAAATCCTGTAAGAGAAGTTAGGAAATTGCTGTTAACTTCCTCAACTTACCAGGTTGTAACTTTCCGCTGATCCTTGTAGCTGTGATGTTGTTGTTCGTCTCTTCAGCTGTTTAAAGTCCTTTCTGCTTCTCTCTTAGTCCTCCCCTGAGTACCAGCCAGAACTCAGCCATACATGGGGAAGACAAAAGAAGACAAGAAGGAGGAATTGAACCACAGTAGAAAGATCATAGGGTTCTGGAGTCAGACCTCAATCCAAATCCTACTTCTACCACTTCGGGCAAGTGACTTAATCTTACCGAGCTTCACTTTCCCTGTAAAATAGGTATACTAATACATTTTAAGAATGAAGATATCGTATCTAATATAGGGTCTGAACATAGAGATACAATTTTACATAATAAACTTAACTACGTCTACTGTCATTTTCACCAAGTAAATAGAGCATGCTTTTATGTCTGTCTGTGACCCACCTTACCACAACCCAACTACTGAATCTTCAGAAGTGAACAGCATAAATAACTATAGCAATGTCAGGATTCTCCAAACTTTGCGTAAGAGTCAGATAGTAAAAATTTAGGCTTTGCAGGCCTTACAGTCCATCGCAACTACTCGGCTCTGCTATTGTAGGGCACAAGCAGCATGGACAATATGTAAATGAATGAGTGTGGCTACGTTCTACTAAAACTGTTTACAAAAACATGGGGAGCTGGATTTGCCCCTCCACGAGGCTACAGTTTGCCAACTACTAATCTGTATTACTGTCCATAAAAGGGAGTTCTGTTGTCAGATTCTGTAGTCTAAAAACAGCCCCCCGATTTTAAAAATAAACTTACCGAAAAATGCCTCAGTATGAGTTGAACAGTGGAGTCATATTATATATCCCAAAATTGATAGACTCTATTATTGTAGAAGAGAATAGTTTTTATATGCCACATTTTAACATTACAACTTTAATGCTTATCATAGTTTTTAGTCCTGAAAATTAAAGGCTGGGTCCCACCAAACATTTAGATGAATCACACTAACAGTGGTCAATGAATAATTAGGACATGTTGACTTCCCTATTACTGATTTGGAAAATCATGGTGCATTTTAGTCTGTGTAAAATCTCCGAGGATTCTTCTGTAAAGAAACTGTTCGACATTGCGTATCCCTGTCTGTGCACTTCTCAAAACTAATCACAGAACTCTTCAGGTAACACTTAATGGTATCTCTAGAACTACTATTCAGAAGACAGTATTCTGATGATATCTAGTTTAGATAAGGAAATTAAGAGCCAGAAAACTTTCACTGACTTACGGAGATCAGAGATTGTGCAGTTATTTGGCAGTAATTCTGGAAGATGTACTTCCATCTCTTCCTCTTGCTTTCAGGGAGTCTTTTTTTTTTCTTTTTCTTTTTCCTCTTTAAAAAAAAAAGCTATTTGGAAATAATTTCAAGCTTACAAAAAGTTAGCAAGAAAAAGAGTAGTACACCCACACATACCTGTTGTTAACATTTTGCCCAGTTTGCTTTATTGTTTGGTTTTTTTCACACACTCTTATCATACCCAAACACATGTACACACACATACACATATTTTTCCAAACAATTTAAGAGTAAGTTTCCTACATCATGGCCTTTTATTCCTAAGTATTTCAATGGATGTTTAACCTTTTATGATGCAGTTTTTGAAGATTACGGTCCCTTTGATTTTTTTTTTTAATAGAGGATCCCATTTTGAGTTTGTCTGATGTTTTCTGAATTAGATTCAGGTTTTGCACTCCCAGGTAGAATTTTACATAAAAGGATGTTGCAGTCTCATAACTATCACATCCTGAGGCACATAATTTATCTGCCCGTGATTGGTAATGTTAGTTTTGATAACCCAGTCAAGGTGTGGGCCTATTTCTCCACTGTATAGTTACTAGTTTTCCCTTACAACTAATAAGCAATCTGTGAGGAATCTGCATCCTTTTGAGAATTAATATAGTGAAGTTGTTAAGAGTTTATACTGGGAGCTCCTGGGTGAAGCAAGCGTCTGCCTTCGGCTCAGGTCACGATCTCTGGGTCCTAGGATCAAGTTTGTCCCTTTCCCTATGCCCGTCTCCCCACTCATGCCCTCTCTCTTTCTCTCTCTCTCCCAAATAAATAAAATCTTAAAAAAGAGAGAGTTCATCCTAGAGTCACAGCTGGGTTTGAATCCAGCTAATTATATGAACTTAGGCAAGTTTAGTGATATGTGAAATAGGGATGATAGTTGCCATGCCTTTCTACATATAGATATAGATAGATAGATGTATATGTAATATACAGAGAGAGAATATATATTGTTAAGAGCTTTTAATGAAGTAAGGTATATGAAGCTTAGGCCTGGCATGTAATAAATGTTCAGTATATGTTAGCTATTACTATTTTAGTTCTGGAAAGGTGAATTAACATAGTAATAAAGCCTAAAGCTTTATAATCCAAAGTTAAAAAGGAGTTCACAAAGTCATTTCTTCCAAGTAGATTAATATTTTATCCAAGATAAATGGCTCTTTAAAATCTTACTGAGCTTGTTCTCACTCTTGGTGTTCTTCCCTATCTGTGGTGCCCTGTCCTTTCTGGTATGTGTGAGGCAAGTAGTTTAGGGGTGAAAACCCCTACCAGGAAATTTTTTTCTGAATTCTGACTCTCTGAGTTTTCAATTTCATAAAGATGTTAATTGAATTTTTATGAAATAGATACTTTAAAAATCACCTATACCTGTTTTCTATTCTATCACTGTGATAGTATTATGTAGTAGTTGTAAGAGACTTTCTGAAAGGGGTAGATATCCTAGTAGAATTATAAAGAATAGAGAGGGGTTTAGATGGACTTAAAGACGGGAAACATCACATGTAGGTATTACTAGAAAGGTGTGTTAGATGTCCCCTATGGCTAGATTGTGAAATTCAGAGTAGAAAGTGGTAAGGTGTTGTACCAGAAGAATTAGCTAGAGCTAGATCATGAAGGACCCTGTTTGCCATGCCAAGAAGTTTGAATTTCATCATGAGACAGTAGAGAGCCAAGGATTAAATGTGAGGGTGATGGGAACCAACTTTTAGAGAGACCCTGGCAACTACAGCTACAGAAGGTAATTGGAGAATAGTGTGATACCAGAAGTAAGGAGGCTAGTTGCTGCCTGAACTTCTAAACAAACAAACAAACACTGAATAATTTCTAGACCTAAAATGAATGAGAAATCTATAGGATCTGATGGCCTTGTTTGGAAATGGGGAAGTCGGAAGCAAGAGACAGATGGAAAAGTCAAGGCTTCTGGCTTGGGTGACTGGCAGTATGATGATGGTGGAGTTATAGGTAACACCAGAGGAAGAACAGATGTGGAGAGTCAGCAGATGGGGATGTTCGTGTTAATGAAGTCTCTGTAGAACATGTGGTAAATGGTATTTATACATGTGCCTAGAGGTTAGCAGAGATCTAGGCTAGAAATTAGGATTTCAAATCATGTCGTCAGCATACAAATGGCAGTTAAGGCCATGAAAGTGGATGAAATTGCAAGAGTGAGTATGTGCAAGAGCTAAGGACTAAGTCTTGGCATAGCTTTTGTTTGTATTAGTTATATAACCATGTTTAGTTTTAGACAAGCTTCAATTAGATTATTCAGGCTGTTGATTTAGGGTCTTAATCCCCCAAAATGAGAAACACCATTTGTATTTTATTTGACTGCATAAGTTAAAAGGCATTAAATAATGGCAGATGACTAGCTCTCCAGAATATGTTGGAGGTTTAGAAATCATCAGCATAAAGACTATAACCAAAAATCAGAGTTTCTCGAGACTTTTTAAATTTAATTTTTTAGGGAAGCATTCTACTTAGATTGTCACTTGTGAGAATAGAAAGAAACTAATTTTAGTCCCTTCCCCCTTCACATGTCAGTCATCACATTGGGCATGCAGGCTCTTAATAAGTGCAGCACAACCCAAGTCTAAAGGGATGTAAGGGCTATAAATAAAGGACATGAGAGGGCAAGCATCAAAATTGAACTTAATTTTGCCTAGGCTGCCTTTGACCACCATGCTACTTAGTAGCTTTATGTCCTGAATATTTTGTAAGAAAAGTATTAAATTGATAAGTATTTCACACTAAAGAGAAGTAACAAGACTGGACTCTTATACCTGAACCTTAGCAATCCTTTACTGTTTTATACTCTAGAAATAAAAGTAATTTCAAGATACTGAGCTTTAAATGGGAGGAGGGGTAGAGAATCTTTTACCATTTATTCCTTGTAGAAAATAATAAGTACTGAATTGCTTTTTTCTTCCCAGGTAGTCCATATCTTCAACTATATTAACTCTTCACCCTGAGTATTTTAAATACAAAAGCAAAATGTGTTCAAGTCTTAATTTTTTTCTTTGCTTTTGTGAAATTTAACCTTAGTTTTTTATGAATTCTGTTCCAAGCCAGTATTTGTGGACCTTAAATAACTGGCACAATTTGCTGGCTCGTTTATTCAGCAAATATTTATTGGATATTTGTGTGTGTTAGGCACAGTTCTAGACCTGAGGTAAAGCTAAGCGAAAAACAAATTCCTACTTTCATGGAACTTATATTTTAAGGAGAGGAGACAAGACAATAAATAAATAAGTAAATTCAGTAGTCTATAAGGAGGTAAGTGCTATAGAGGAAAACAAAGCAGGGGGCGGATAAAGTGTTCTGGGGTGAAGAGGGGAGAGATTCCATTTTTTTGCAACATTTTGTTACGAAAATTTTCAAACATACAGTAAAGTAGCAAGAATTTGCAGTGACCACCTATATACCCACCAGCTAGATTCTCCTATTAACATTTTACTACACTTGCTTTATCATGTAATCCATCATCTCTCCATTTTTGGGGTGCATTTCAAAGGAAATTGCAGACAGTGCATGTTTTCCTAAATGCTTCAGCACAGATGTCATTAACTATAGTTCAGTATTCCCTATTTTTTTCTTTTGGGGTAAAATTTACATGCATAGAAATTCACTAATAATCAGTCTACAGTAGCTGAATTTTGACAGTTCGTATACTTTCATAACCCAGCCCTCATCAAGGTACGGAGCATTATTACCATCATCACTGAAAATCTCTTCATTCCCCTTTCCAATCAATCCTTGCCAACACTCCCCAGAAACAGGTATTGTTGATTTTTTTCACCATAGATTAATTTTGCCTGTTTTAAAACCTCACATAAATGAACTCAAAGAATGTGGACTCTGTTGTGTAAACCTATTTTTACTTAGCTCAGTGTTTTTGGGATTTACTCATATTGTTGCATATATTAGTTGTTCCTTTTTGTTGCAGAATAATATTCCATCGTATTACTCTGCCATAGTTTGTTCATCTGTCCTATTGATGAACATCTGGGTTGTTTCCACTTTGGGACTGTTATGAATAAAACCATGTGAATGGTCTTATTCAGGTCTTGTTGGGGGCTTGGGTAAATACCTATGAGTGGCATTGCTGCGCCATGTGGACTGTATATGTTGGGATCTGCCATATGAGATCTGCCATACCTTTTTCTCACTAACACAGTGTATGAGAGTTCTAGTTATTCCACATCCTCATCATTTGATGGTTGTTAGCCTCAAGTTTAGCCATTCTAGTGGGTGTTTAGTGGGAGAGCTGGGAAGGAATGATCTGTTTGCAAAGATGACTTTTGAACAAAGACTTGAAGGTGAGGGAGCAAGCTGCTTAAGTTTGAAAAAAAGCAAGGAATCTAGTATGCTAGAGCAGAGTGAGTGAAAAGGAGAATAGTAAATGATGCTAGAAAAGTAACAAGGAGAGGGGAATGCAAATCATTCTGGACCTCGTAAGCAGTTTTAAGAACTTTGGCTTTTATTCTGAATGAGGTAAGAAGTAATTGGAATATTTTAAATAGAATAATGGCATGATTTGACTTGTATATTAACAGATCGGTTATTCTGTGAAGAATGAATAAAAATGGACGCAGGAAAACCAGTCAGAAAGTTATTATAATGAGCCAATCAAGAATTGGGGTGTTTGGAGGTAGAAAAACTATGGAGTCCTTGCTGGAGCCATATTCCTGAATAGGCATTGATGTTTTAGTTCTTAGAAATGTCATTAGAAAATAGGAGAGAAAGTAATTCAGCTCAGTGCTTTTGTTCAAGTAGCAATGGAGTCTAGCTCTACATGCGTAAATAATCAGGGGGTTAAATTTCTTAAGTGCCTTTTACAAGTTAGTAATCACTTATTTCCCCATAAGGAATTTTATACATTGTTGCTTATAATAACCTGTTTTTAATTCCGTAACCCAGAAGGTCCAAATGTGGTCTTAATTATTATGTCTAAGTGTTAAGGTCATTATTTGCTTAAATAAAACCTAAATGAATAAGTGAATATAATTTAATCTTTGTTTAGGAATTTGTTCAATATAACTTTGAATAGCTTTTTTTGGTTTGCTAATATGTATTAGAAATTTTAAAGTAAATACAAATATTCTTTTAATTTTTTTCATGTATTTTATTTAGGCTGCTACTTATCATTTTTCTTTAATGATATTTTATAAAGTACTGAGTATCTGTAATAAAACAAAATATTGTAGTAGATGCTGAGCAGGTTACCAAGATAGTTGTGTGTAGTCTTCATCCTTAAAAAAAAATCAGAGTCCCCAAATAATACAATAGAATACATCTTTTAAAGGAAAAAATGCAAAGGTGAATTAAACATAGTGTCTACATTTTGGAGATCAGTATATAAACAAATAACTACAATTTCTGTGTAGAGACTATAGTACTATAGAAGCACAAATTGGGGAGCATTTCTGCTAAGGGGAGAGAGGAAAGATAATTTTAAACCAAACTTTGAAGAACAAGTGGTAGTTTTCTGTGGTGGAGTGGGGGCCTGGTGAATGATAGTGTCAGCAGATGTATCTATCCCTGTGAGCAAAGGCATAGAGCAGATGTTTAAGACACATTTGCAGTACTGCCCCTTCAGATAGGTTTTAGCTACACATAGCTAATGTCACTCTCATTTAATCAATAAAAATGGTGTTTTCTGATTTCTCAAATGCAAATGACATGCCCTGTTCAGAGCCAGTTAACCCTTTCACATTAACTACCAATACATTTAACAAAGACCATAAAAAGCCACCTGGAAGGACAACATTTTTCTAGGGGTAAACAAAAATAACAAAGAGGAGAGTAAAAGAAAAAACCTCAACTGCTGGAGAGAAGAGAGGGAAAGATGGGTAAGGGAGGGAAAATGATACAAATAGGTAGTAGAGTGATTTTTCTGGATTTAGGGTCTGATGAGGAAGCTATGATTCTTGAGTAGGTCTCTGTCTGTAAGACCCATGCCCTTTCAGTGTACTAGGCAGGCTGAAGTAACGAAAGTGAGTATTTTTGGAGCCCACTGCCATGATAGCAAGGTTCATAGAGACATGACAGTGTGCCTCTGAACTTTAGTCTAAAGATCATTGTTCAGTCTTTTCTGATCCTCTCTTTTATTGTTCATATTGCTTTGTATAGAAACCATAATTACTACAGTGCAAGAAGTGTTTTTAAGTTATTTGCTTAATCATAAGTTATAGTTCATCTCATTCTATTTTATATAAGGTCAAATATTAAGGAATTCTCTAGATTATTTAATTTACTTTGTTCCCTGTAAAACCAAACGAGAATTTATGCTTCTGTTATTTTATGAAAAATTGGAATTGTTCTTGGTATTTGGTATTCTTACAACTGTGTTTAATATAAATATTCTATTACATAAAGAAATTTTACCCACCCACTGTGTCAAACATGTAAGTGGTCTTCAAACATAGTTATCCCCTTTTCTTAAAACAATCTTTAACTCCCACTGCTGCAGATGTTAGCTTAAATGTCTCTAGTGAAATGATCCTGTCCTTGTAATCCTTTTCCTTTTACCATAACATACTGTACTTTTTCTTCATAGCACTTACCACACTGGTGCAGTTTATTTTTAGGACTGTTTTAGTAGTATCTGTTCTCCCTACTAGAGTGTAAGCTCTGCAGTGTTAGGAACTGTGTATTTCAGTTACAGTATTGTGTTACCAGTGGGGCACATGGTTGACACTCAATAAATGCGGACCAAATTAATGAATGAATAAACTTAATCCTAGATATTCTTCTCTGTATCTCTAATTTTTGTTCTATACCAACATTTCCCAAACTGTATTACAAAAGTTCTCTGAGCTATTAATAGATACTTTCTGAAAAAATGATTCTACAGTCATAGGCTTGAATGACTATATCCCCGCTCTGGAACAACCACAATTTATATTAGCGTGTTAAAAGTTCTTAGAAGTCCTAAAGTTAAAAAAACAAACAAACAAAAAACCTTTTAGAATCCAGCATTCTGTCTTTTTTTAACTATCAAACTCTTTATTAGACTATTTGAAGTTATTTGAACACAGCTGGCCTACTGAATGCTGCAAGTAGATTTATTCAAAAATTTCAAATGACAGTATCTTCAAGGAACTTCTAACTTTTTTATGTAATTGTAATTTAAAATTGGATTATCTTAGGTATTTAGTCAAGGCATTCAATAATTATTGAATTGAATTCAGAACTCATTCTAGTTTGTTTCATTTGTTATTTGGCTTCACCATTCTACATCTTTCTACTCAAAGCAAGAATGTCATTATAATTTAATGTTACTATTATGTAATTTAACGTTCTATTTCCTAGAAATAGATTATATAGTTTGGAGTTTTAAAAATACTTTCTTTACCTGGAAAGCTACAAGTGTATTTTACTCTTGAACTAACTTAAATGGGAAAGGTTTTACTGAACCAAATAAATTATGTCTTTTAGAAATCATCAGTGTTTTAGAAAATCATTTAGTGAAATGTACTCGTATTTCTTGTCAAGAAGTAATACAAGTACATTTTAGGAAATATGGGAAATAAAATTACAAAAGACCATTTCAAAATTGTACCACCTGGAGATAATCTATTAACTTTTTTGTGAATATACTTTGAAACTTTATGTCTGTGCATAGATACGTACATACGTCATTTATTCAGCAAATATTTAAGTGCTATGCTTTGTGCCCAGCACTATTTTAGGGTGGCAAAAATCCCTGCCTTCATGCAGCTTGGATTAAGGTGGGGGGGGAAGAAGGGGTGACAACAGTAAACAAGTATATGACATGTCAGAGGATGACAAGAGCTATGAAAAAATAAGGCAAGAAAAGGAGTAAAGGAGTATAAAGAGAAGGATTGTTTTGTATATATGCTCATCTGCTTTGAGACTTTTTTCTGAATGTGCTTATGTTCAGTTGTGTCTTTTTCTTTTAAAAAAGAGTAATTGATACAAATATTCCGAACGTCCAGTTTTCAGATCTGTCTTTTTTACTTAATAAATTGATGGGTTTTTTCCATGTCATTAAATATTATTCTGAACTGTTTAAAGGCTACACATATTCCATTTTACAGAATATGGTCTCTTGTCTATGTAGCAACCAGGGTGATCTTTTAAAGCCTTTCAGCCACTCTTGCTCTTCGTGAAAGGACAGATCCTTAACATAACCAATGACTGCATGATTCGATGCAGATCCCCTGAGCAGATAGCATCTGTTACTCTCCCCACTCACTCACCGTGCTCCAGCCATATTGCCCTATTATGGGTAACAGATTAAAACCTATTATGGATAACATATTAATAGATAACAGATGCTATCTATTATCTCTCCTCAGACATACATGGGGAGAGCATAAATAGGAATACATAAAGTTACAGTTATACCCCAGTTGTTGAAGAATACTTGCAAGACTTAGAAGAACTTAACCATAAATGCAGTATATTATACACATTTAGGATCCTTAGTACCCTGTTCTTTAACTTTGTATTATAAGAATTTTCAAACTTAGAGAAGAGCTGAACAACTATATACTCAAACTAGATTCCAAAATTGTTAATGTTTTGCTGTATTTTTTCTCATTCTGTGACTAAATATTTTTATAATTGAACCACTTGGAAGTATGTTGTACACATCCTGACACCACCCCTATAAGCCGTGTATTAAGGGGAAATCATTTTCTTGACTGTTATTGATAGGAGAAAATTGTGTAAAATATTTTATAAAACAAAAACTACAAATACAATTTTTTTAAGCTGTAAGTATTCACTCTAATATTGATAAAAATTTGAGTTCACGGTTGTGGAAAATGGACAAAACCATACGGAAAAATCTTTCTACAAAACACTTCATACTAGAGAGAATATAAATGGTTACCATTAAGCATATGGAAGACTCTTTAGCTTTTCTAATAATGAAAGATATATATTTGCTACCGTATGTTGGATAGATAGTAGGTCTCAGGCATTTTATCTTAACCACAATTCCATATGGTAGGTACACAATGTACATTTACAGATAATAAAACATCCTGGGATAAATATGTCTCAAGACCTAAAGTCCTAGAGCTACTAAACCATCATGCCAACATTTAAATCCAGAGCCCTCTTGATTATCAAAGTCCATGTTCTTAACCAGCATTCTATATTGCCTGTAAAAAGTAATTTTATTTATGGTTCATCTAGAAAAATAAATGAGATAGCCAGGAATATTCTGTAAAAGAATTATGAAGGAGGAATTGCCTTACTAGATAATAAAATGTAGTATGAGGCGACACTTTAAGTTAAATACTGGCGTAAGAGACAGTTTGGGTAGAGTAGGAAAAAAGCTTAGGAATACTCCCAAGTGAAAGGGAAATTTATTCTATGATACAGGTACATTTTTGATCATTAAAAGGGATAGATGTTTTTATACATGACGTTAGGACAAGCAGCTTACCATTATTTTTCCTTATACAAAAACTAAAAAGATAAAACTATTTCTCACATGTTCACCTACACAAGAAATTATGATAGATCAATTGTTCTAAATTAAGAACAAAATGCAAATTAAGAATAATGTGCCTTGCTTCCCCACTCCCTCCTTGAGTTTGATATGTATGTGGGGCATAGGTCAAAGAAAATTTTTCTTGACATTTGAAGGAATGTCAAGAGTAGAAGGAATGAGAGTAGAAGAAGTATGCATGTGACTGACCTCCCAGCTGGAGCTTATGGAGGCACCCCTGTGTCAATATATAAGGGCCAGTAGATACAACAACAGACTATACCAAAGTATAAGAGGATACATTTAGCCATTGGGGAGCCTGAATCAAAGATCGAATTGAGTTATAAAGAAGAAAGTATTTGTTTACACCCTAGTTTGTGACTATACAATTTATACCTGTTATTAAGCATGACAAAATTATAAAGGAAAAGATTAATAAATGTGACTAATAGAACTTTCTTGCGTGGAAAAAATACTCTAAATGAGAAGTCATCCTTCAGGAAAATATTTGGAAAATTTATTACATGGGTCCTATTTCCTTAATATTAAAAAGGAAATAATCTATTTAAATGTCAAAAAGGAAAAGTAGCTCTTTTGAAAATGAGCCAATAACAGCAAAGTTTAAGAAAAAGACTGTCATTATAAAAAAATTAACCTGAAAATGACAAGATGGATGACTTTAAAATTTAAAAGAGTCATTAAGAAGGTATTACAAGGAGGGGCACCTGGGTGGTGTGGTCGGTTAAGCATCCAGCTCTTGGTTTGGGTTCAGGTTTGATCTCTTCGGGGTCATGAGATAGAGCCCCACGCGGGGTCTGCGCTCAGCACAGAGTCTGCCTGAGATTCTCTCTCCCTCTGTCCCTCTCACTTGTGTGCTCATGCTTTCTCTCTCTCTCTTTCAAATAAATAAATAAGTCTTTAAAAAAATAGAAGATATTACAAGGAATGATAGTGTATGTTGTTGAAACCTCATATGCCCTTTGAGGACTTTTTTGTAGTTGTCCTACAGATGCTTTCACAAATCCACAAAGGTGTTTTGTGTATAATAATACAGATGTGATTTTTGTAGCTTTCACGGAGAATAGGCATTTAGGTTGTCTCCAGTGGATTTTTTCCTATCAGTTAGTGTCTGGTTAAATAAATTATGGTACATGCATATAGTGGAATACAATGCAACTGCTGCAAAAATTGTAGAAGTGTCAGGGGCGCCTGGGTAGCGCAGTCGTTAAAGCGTCTGCCTTCGGCTCAGGGCGTGATCCCGGCGTTCCGGGATCGAGTCCCACATCGGGCTCCTCCGCTGGGAGCCTGCTTCTTCCTCTCTCACTCGCCTGCTGTGTTCCCTCTCTCGCTGGCTGTCTCTCTGTCACATAAATAATAAAATAAAATCTTTAAAAAAAAAAAATTGTAGAAGTGTCAGTATAGAAAGATCTCCGGGGTATATCTATTGAACCAAAGCCCTAGGGATAAAGTTCTGTATGTTGCATAGTAGAATTCTTTCTGACTTTTAAATCCTATGTGAATATATATGTATATTTTTTAATTAAAACAGGATACTTGGGGCGCCTGGGTGGCACAGCGGTTGGGCGTCTGCCTTCGGCTCAGGGCGTGATCCTGGTGTTATTGGATCGAGCCCCACATCGGGCTCCTCTGCTATGAGCCTGCTTCTTCCTCTCCCACTCCCCCTGCTTGTGTTCCCTCTCTCGCTGGCTGTCTCTATCTCTGTTGAATAAATAAATAAAATCTTAAAAAAAAAAAAAAAAAAAAAAGTAGGGCCTGCTGATTTTCAGGTATGCCCTGCTAGGAACCAAGACTTTAAAAAAAAAAAAAAAAAACAGGATACTTATGAGGACTGGAATTTCTGTTTTCATACCATTGGAATATTTTTTATCCTTGAACTTGTATTTTATGTATTTTTAAAAGCTAGTTTAAATTTAATGAAATGTTTACCAAAATTCAGTAATGATAGTAATGTATTTTATGTATTTTAAAAGCTAGTTTAAATTTAATGAAATGTTTACCAAAATTCAGTGAGAACAGATATTTTTATGGCAGCTGGTAGTATCACAAACTGGTAAAATCTTCCTGTGTGGTGACTAAACCAAAGCTTACTTCGAGTGCCTGTATGCCAGGCATTATACTAAACATTTTTTGCAGATTTATCTTACTTAAATCTCCAACCAACCCTACAAAGTAGATTATTTTTCTCATACTATAGGAAACAGATTTAGAAAAGTAAAGTGTCTTTCCAGGAGTCACAGACTCTGAAGCCTATGCTTCCAACTCCTATACTGGGCTCTGGAAATTTGTAAGGGGTTATTGAGACAAAAGACTGGATTTGAATGTGTCAGTTTCATCAAATGAAAATGGAGAGGATACTCTGCCCTTCTTTGAGAAGATCGTATTAGTTGATTTGTATGAAAGTGCTTTCTAGATTTATGAAGCAGTCTATGAAAAGGAAATTAGAATTTTTCTTATCCAGGGGTGCCTGGGTGGTACAGTCGTTAAGCGCCTGCCTTCATCTCAGGGCGTGATCCCAGCGTTTTGGGATCCCAGCGTTCTGGGATCGAGCCCCATATCGGGCTTCTTCGCTAGGAGCCTGCTTCTTCCTGTCCCACTCTCCCTGCTTGTGTTCATTCCCTCTCTCACTGGCTGTCTCTCTCTGTCAAATAAATAAATAAAATCTTTAAAAAAAAATTTTTTTTTTATTCATAGCCTGCTTTCTTTATACAAACGTAAATGTTTTAACCCTTTTTCTTTGAATCTCATCTGTAAAATGAAAAAGTAACAGTTTAGTCAGTTTTTTGGAATTTTGGAATCTTTTGTATAATTTAACTCAATTTTGGTGTAGTACATTTCTTAAATTGAGGAAGTATACATTGTATCTAATAAAACTTTGTTTCTACTTAAAATGTGCTTACCACTAATTGTATTGTTAGCATCCTTTCAAGGCTACAAAAATCCTTCCAGTTTAAAAAAAAAATGAACAAAAACATCTTATTAAGGCTAACACATTCTGTTTGCTATTTTTTAAATACATAAACTTACCTATTTTTTCCTGTTTTTAGGAACACCATCTTCAGCGGGCTATTTCAGCACAGCAGGTGTATGGCGAGAAGAGGGATAATATGGTCATACCAGTCCCAGAAGCAGAAAGTAATATTGCTTACTATGAGTCCATATATCCTGGGGAATTTAAGATGCCAAAGCAGCTCATTCACATACAGCGTAAGTAATTACTCTTTTAATTATTATATTTTCTATAGCTATCTTCTGCTTAACTCTTGACACATTTTTACCTGCTCAAGGCCATTTTCGGTACCCATTTCATTGAGTAGCATCAGCTAGAGGGTTCCTAGAGCCCATTTTCAACTTTTAAAATTGAGATTTCTGCCTGACAAAAAAGATGGTTTTTTCATCCTAAGTTTTTAGTTTCATCTCAACGTGAGATCTTATACTACTTTAGACAAAAGGATAAAGAATATACCTGAGATGCAAAAATGGTTTTCTTACTGTTCAGAAATAATGATATGAGTAGCCTTAAAGAACATCTTAGGAAAAGTCGGGAATCAGCAAACTTTTTCTAAAAAGGGTCAGATAGTGTATATCTTAGCCTGTTGGAGTCATTCAGTCAGTGACAACTTTTCAGCTATACTGTTGAAGGAAAGGCAAAATCAGCAGTTGACAATATGTAAACAAATGGGCAGGGCTGTGTTTCAGTAAAACTTTATTGAAAAAAACAAATGGCAACCCAGTATTGGCCCATGAACCAATAGTTTGCCAACCTCTGATCTGTGATCCTACTAACTTTTAGTGTTCTAGGTGGTAACTTGTTTCATGTTGTAGTAATGAGTTCTTCATTAGCAATCATCCTTCGATGGTTATCACATTTAATGATGAATAGCTGAGAGCTTATAAACTTAAGAGAATACATTTCATTCACTCAATCCCCAAGTAGTTGACAACTTTAAAACGTAGTTGAAAGTTTATTAAGGTAAAATTGATGCAGCTTTCATTGTGTTGTTGACCTAATGAAGAGGGTTTTCCAGTGACCTGTCTAACAGGACCATATAAATCTGTGTTGTTTTTAGAAATTATTTAAAACTAACTGCTTTCGTCATTTAACCTTTCCTCCATATGATCTAGTTTCTGTAATGAATTCTAAACATTTATTTTACTGTTTGTTAAATATGAAAATCCAAAAATAAACACAGTGACTGTATTGGCTCTTATCAGTACTGTATTGGCATTTCCTATTTTTAGCTTCATGTTTTTTCCTCTTTAATTCTAACTTGCACCTTAATTTATTGATTTCCTTTAGAAAAAGAGTATTTTTTTCCAATTTGCTAAAGGTTACTTTGAAGTGAACTAAATAAATGACATATGCTTTCTTGCCCACTCACATGTTTAATTACATATAAGACATAGACACAGACATCTTAAATGAATTTGACCAATATTAGAATATAAAAATTAGTTCTCTGAAAAATCATGGCAATTTGAAAGTTACAGATCATGATCAGATCCATATGTTAACTAGAGCCACACTGTATTCCACAGCCACAGGTTATATTTTCTTACAAATGCATGCTTTTAGGTTAAAGCAGGATTAAGTAAGGTGAAATTATATGAATCAATTTACATTATCATTACTATCGGGAAAAAAATTGGATGCACGTTTTACAAATAGACTGCTTATTGATGACCAAAACCCACAAAACACGTTTTACTGGTAACTATAATGGATTAAATTATGGTCAGAAGAGTCAAAGATACAGTGTTTAAAAAGGAATTGACTTCGCTGATATTGTTTTCAAATAATAGCAATAAAATGGCAGCAGAATTGTAGCTTATTTGGGGAGAAAATTTTTTGATCAGTACAAATTTGAAGTATGTTGTCTCTGCAAAGGTATATACATTGGAATACTAATTAAGATACTCTGCTAATTAGTATTAGCTGTCATTGAGTTTCTTTTAACATTTCGTTTTAAATAATTATAAATTCACAGGACAACATATGTAGCTTTGTCTACCTCAATCGAGATAACTCAACTGTAACATCACCACAGGATTCCATGTTGTTACTCCTATAAAGCCAAACCCAGCCCCTGGCAACCACTAATACATTCTCCATTTCTGTAATTATATTAGTTCATGATTATAACATGAACAGAATCATGCAGCGTATGTCCTTTTGAGTTTGGCTTTTTTCACTTAGCATGATATCCTTGGAGTCCATCCAACTTGTTTCGTGTAATATAGATCATTCCTTCTTATTGGTGAGTAGTATTCCATAACATGTTTGTTTAACCATTGACCCAATGAAACACATTTGAGTAGTTTCCAGGTTTTGACTATTACAAATGAAGCTGCTATGAACATTCATCTGCAGGTTTTTGTGTGAACATAAATTTTTACTTCTCCTGGTATAAATACCTATGAGTTCAGTTGCTGGGTCCGTTTTTAGTTTGACAAGAACTTCCACAGTATTTCCAAGAGTATCTGCGCTGTGTTACATTACCTCCAGCCGTGTGTATGTGATCCAGTTTCTTCTGTATTCTTGTCGGTATTTGGGGTTATCACTTTTCTAATTTCGCCGTTCTAATAGGTATGCAGTGATATCTCATTATACTTTAAATTTGTATTTCTCTAAATGGCTAATACGTTAAACATCTTTTCTTGTGTTTATTTGCCATCTGTATATCCTCTTTGGTGAAATGATTGTGCGTGTGTTTGCCTATTTTCTAATTAGATTGTTTTAACATTGAGTTTTAGGATTCTGTTTTATTTATATATTCTAGACACAAAGTCTTTGTCATATATGTAATTTAGAAATATTTTTCCCAGTATATAATTTGCCTTTTCATTCTCATAGCAGAGTCTGTCATAGAGCAAAAGTTGTTAATTTTGATGAGATCAAGTTTAATCAATTTTCCTCTTATGGATCATGATTTTGGTATCAACTCTAAGAACTCTGCCGTTTCCTGGGTCCAAAAGAGTTTCTCCTATGTTCTATTCTAGAAGTTTACAGTTTCACATTAAGTGTATGATCAGTTTTGATTGTGTGAGGTTTATTAGGTCAAGGGTTTTTTTTGTTTTAGGTTTGGTTTTGGTTTTTACCTCTAGATGTGCAGTTGCTCCACCATCATTTATTGAAACAGCCATCCCTCCTCCACTGAGTTGCTTTTGATTCTTGGCCAAAAATTAATTAGGCATATTGATATGCATCTGTTTCCGGTTCTATATTCTATTCCCTTGATTTCTGTTTATTCCGAGATAGTACCGCTGTTTTGATTACTGCAACTTTATAATAACCCCTTATATCAGGGACAGTCATTCCTTCTTTATTTTTCTTTTTCAAAATTGTATTGGGTATTCTAGGGCCTTTCCATATAAATATTACAATAAGCTTCTCTGTATCTACAAAGAAACTTGCTGAGATTTTGACAGGAATTAGATTAAACCTATAGATCACTTCAGGGAGAATTGACATTTTGACTATGTTGTCTTCAGTCCATGACCACAGTATGACTCTGCAAGTATTTAGGTCTTCTTTGATTTCTTTCATTAACACTTTATAATTTTCATCATACAGATCCTGACCATGTTTCTTTAGATTTATACCTGAGTGTCTTATTTGCTTTGAAGCAATTGAAAATGGTATTGCAGTTTTTATTTTGGTTTCCACTTGTTCGTTGTAAGTGTACAGAAATGTAGGTGAAATTGTTTATCTTATGTCCTATGGTCTTAACTGAAATTGCTTATTAGTTCTAGGAGATGTTTGCAGAGTCTCCGGGATTTTCTACGTAGAAAATCATGCTGAAGTCTACTAATAAATACAGTTTTATTTTTCCTTTTCAGTCTCTCTGTCTTTAATTGCTCTTTCTTCCATTATTATACTGGCTGAAACTTTAGTACTGTGTTTAAAATATAAGTGGTGAGAGCAGACATCCTCGCCTTGTTCCTGATCTTAGAAGGAAATAATTAAGTCTTTCATCATTATGTATTATATTACCTGTAGGTGTTTTTGTAGTTGCTTTTTATGAGATTGTCATATATGTGATTTGGAAATCTTTTTTCCCTGTGTAAAATGTATCTGTTCATCCTCTTAACAGAGTCTTTCACAGAGCAAAAGGTTTTTTTTATCAGTTTTCCTCGTATGGATTGTGATTTTTATTCTTAATGTACTGAGCGTTTTCATGAGTCAGTGTTCAATTTTGTCAAATAGTTTTTCTACATCAATGGATAGCATCATGTCACTTTTCTTCTTTAGCCTGTTGATAAGTTACACTGGTTAATTTTCAAATGTTAAACCAACCTCACATACCTGGAGTAAATCTCACTTGACTGTAGTGTATTTTTTTCATACATTTTTGGGGAGGATTTTATTGGGAAGTTTTGCATCTAGGTTCATGAGAGATTGCGTATATGTGTGTGTGCACATGTGCGTGCTCTGTCTTACTTGGTTTTGGTATCAGAGTGATAGCGGCTGTATAAAACAAGTTGGAAAATATTCTCTTATTCTCTTTTCTGGAAGAAATAGTGTAAGATTTATGTTAATTCTTTAAAACTTGGTATTGGCTTTTAACACACTACAGTAAAAAAATAATTAGAGTATAAATTTCTGCAAAGTTAGAATTGAATTTTGTCTGCTAGGTGGTCTAGTAAATTACTTATGAAGGATATATTACCTTGAGTTATACATATGGACTGGTTCATTTTAGTTACCCTAAATCTCTTAAGCTAATGTTACACAAACGCTTCTTGGGAATTTTTAAAAGATGATAATTAGTATTCTCTAAAAAAAGCAATGGTCAAACATGTTTGAGAATGATGGCATATTATGTTCCCCTACCTGCCCCCAGAGTCATAATGCATATTATCATATTTATAGGGTCTAGGGGTCTTGTGGCTAAAAAAAAAAGCTAATCTTAACCCAGCATTTTCCAGTTCTCTGTAAACATTTCATTGAATATTAGTTTGGAAAAGTTCAGCTCTGTCCTTATCTTCAACTGGCTTAGGGAAGAGATCATAATTTTCTTCCTTTTATCCCATCAGAGCTTTGAAGGCATAAACCCATATTATAACCATTATCCCCTTCTTTAGTGCCAGATTTTAGGTACTTTCTAAGGTATTTCACTGAGTGCTTGACACTTAGCATCTCCTGATCCAAAGGATCCTGTAATGTTTCTTTTTTGCCGCTGATCTGTAAGGCTTCTAGGTTATACAGGTAGGACTTCTTTCCTATTTATACTGGAAGAAAGGATAAAACAGTTCTGACCAGAATAGACAAGAACAAATCTTTCGCTCCCTTCTTTTTGCACTTGGGTCTCAAGGCTCTCCTGTTAAGAAAGGAAGCCTTTTTTTAAAGGGTAATCTTGATGTACATTTATATATGTATATATGCCTGTGTATGGAAATACGTGTGTGTGTGTGTGTGTATGTATCTATATCTATATCTATATCTATATCTATATCTATATATATATATATACACATTTGTAGCTCTGTCCACTGGAAGAGCCAAGAAACAAGATTATTCAGTACCAATGAGCACACCAAGCACCTCTTCTCTAACCCGTTCTCCATTAAATAGGACCAAGAATCTGTGGAGAAATGGCTGATTCCAGGGCTGTGGAAGGGTAGGTGCAAGATGAACTTGGAACCTCTTATTATGTCAGAAATTAAGCATTAAAAAAAAAAATGACAGGGGCGTATCATAAGGACACAGGAATTTCTTCCACTGGCTGGTTCTGGGACAATTTAAGCAATTCAATAATTAAACATAATAATGAATTGTAAAGCATTGAAAAATGTAGGAATTCAGGAGTCCCTACTGATAATAAAAAATGGTGAAGAGTAGTCTCATGCTTCTGTAGCACAAAGCCAAAAGCTGAGTGGTGCAATGTGAAGAGAGTACTGGAGTTGGAAGATCATTTTTGCAATTATCATGACCAAGATTGAATCATGTTAAGAATCATCAATGTGTTCTCAATATAAGAGGAAATTTTCATGAGGAACAGGATATTTGCATGATCTTAAGCTCTCCCTACCAACTGTTTATTAGTTACAAGAGGGGGGAAAAATAGACAGTAGTTATGAGTGAAACGATTGGGCAATTTCTTGACTGGTGATGAAAATTATCATCACTTATTGGGAACAGATGACCATGGTGTGCCTTTAGATGTGATACCACGAGAAGGACGAAGAACGTTGAGTATGCCGTATGCCGTCTAAGAATGCATAGTCTAATCATAATGGGAATAATAATAATAATAAATGTTCTGGGGAGAGGGCTGTATTCTTCAAAAACATCAGTGTCTTAAAAGATAAAAAGGGCTTTGGAAATGTTCCATGTTAAAGGAGGCCAAAGAGACCATAACAAAAATAATACCTGATCCTAGACTGGTCTTGTGCTGGAGGGGGAAATGTTATGAATTATTGGATCAGCTGATTAAAACTGGAATGTAGGCAGGAGATTAAATTGTTGTATGAGTGTAAATTTATGAAGTTGATGACTGTACTGTGATTATATAAAAGAGTCTAAGGAAATACACTCTGAAGTATTTAGCACTAAGGGGCCATTATGAATGTAATTTATCCTCCAGTGCCTCAAAAATTAAAGTGTGAGTGTACATAGATAGCTAAAGATATAAAACAGAGAACACATGCAAATGATAAAACAATAAATTTTAACAGTAGGTGAATCTGGATAAAGGATATGCAGGTGTCCCTTGTACTATTTTGTGGGGTTTTTTTTTAATTGTATTTATTTATTTATTTGAGAGAGAGACCGAGAATGCGCACGGGCACGCAAGACAGAGAGAGAGCACAAGCACGGGGAGGGCAGGAGGGAGAGGGAGAGGCAGGCTCCCCGTTTGAGCGGGGGGGCCCAGCGCAGGGCTGGATCCCAGGACCCTGGGATCATGACCTGAGCTGAAGGCAGACACGTAACTCACGGAGCCACCCAGGTGCCCCTGGACTGTTTTCATTTTGCAATTTTTAAAAGTGTGAATTTCTAAATAGGAATTTTTGATAGATCTTTGTACAACCTACTTTTAAAATTACCTCTTAGAATCGAGGTATACTGTCTTTATGCCCTCATTCTGAAAGATTGCATTGCCTCCTCTGCCTACCTCTACATCCACCTACAACATCCGGTCTTCTGCCATTATTCTTCTGGTACTACTGTCTAATATATAAAATCTATAGTATCATCCACAGAATTTTATCAAAAAGAATTTCATATCTGTGGCTTGAAATCTTTCAAATTTGGGATTTTTCATTCATTCTCCTCAAGTATATTATAAAAGTGACTCCAGGCTCTCAGTGACTTATGAATATAAAGAAGTTGAAGACTTTGATTAGCTAGCTAGCCAGTGATAGCTTTGTCTTCTTAGGTCTAAAACAAATGTCAAATACCTACCACACTATAGTAAATATCACTATTAACAATAGTATTTTCTGCTGCTCAGAATTAGTTTCAGGAACTTTACAAGTAGATATTACCAATCATTGAGGGCTAGTGCTTGAGTTGAAATCCACTTACCATTCTTGGGCTGACAAATTTCTCCTCGCCTTGTATGGTGTGCCTTCTTTTCAATCAGGGATTACATTTTGTTTCTGATCCACAATTTGTGCCATTTTGGGGCCCAAATATCCTTTCACTATTGGTGTTATACACATACATACTTAGTCTGAGCTATATATGGCATTTGACTGTAAGCATAAGGGCAAGGACTCTGTTGTGTACTACTTTGTATCTTCTTTAAAAATAATCAATTTAGGGGTGCCTGGGTGGCTCAGATGGTTGGGCATCTGCCTTCGGCTCAGGTCATGATCCCAGGGTCCTGGGATCAAGTCCCGTATCGGGCTCCCTGCTCGGCGGGAGCCTGCATCTCCCTCTCCCTCTGCTGCTCCCCCTGCTTGTGTTCCCTCTCTCGCTGTTTCTCTCTGTCAAATAAATGAATAAAATCTTTAAAAAAATAAAAATAATCAACTTGTATGTATGTACTATTGTGTTCTTTTTGCTTAGATTTATTTTCTACCGCATTTTCTCCTCCATCTGTGTATTTTGTTTAACCATACACATATCTGGGTTTATCCCTATCAAAATATTTTAAAAGGAGTTAGCCTCTATAATATGGCTCCTGTTCTTAAACAATTATTGGCTAGCTGGGTCTCATTTTAATTGACAGAAAATCACAAGATGCAATCCATTTGCCTATTTCTCTGTAGACCCTGTTTTCTACTTTGAACACATTCAGTAACATGACCCAGAAACTTTGAAGGTTCTCCTCGTTCTAGGACCATGATAACTATGCTGCATCTTTATCAGCTGCAGTTGAGCTGCCATTTGGAAGCGGCAGGTTGGGCTGAAGCTGAATTACACTTTAATCATTGGCTGTGGTTTTTTGGTCAAATGAAATCCTAAAGTGAATTTTTACATGTTAGCATTTTTCTAGGGCTTTAATATTTTTATGTCTGAACAAGATTTGGTTCTCCTCGTATTTTAAGATCTTACATGTGTTTGCACCATCTATTAAAGGAAAGCTTCTTGCAGAGGCGAGAGCAATCTGACGCTCAGGTACTTGTCAACTTTCCGTAGAAAAGACACTGAGCTCCCTATCCTGGGGATCTTCCTTTCCAGTCTTGAGTGCCTTCCCCAGTATGTTGGATGTGACTTGTCATTCATGATGTAATATATGTCAAATATATTTTGGTAATGCAACAGTAAGGTGATATTAGGTGAGCTTGTTTTGTTTTTGTGAATAAGTTTTGTAAGTATGATTTGATCTGAAAAATTTTTAAGTGGAAGATGCCAAGTAATACATAAGTAAGACCCTAAACATACATAAAATACACCCTTAAGAAGCAGAACAATGCTAGTTGGTCCCAGTCAGTTTGGCTTCCTGGATTATGAGGATCACCACTCTTTAATAGAACTTTAAATGATGATAGAAATATTTTATAATTTGTGCTTTCTGGTACAGCACTAGCCACATGTAGCTATTTAATACTTGAAATGTGGCTACTGTGACCGAGGGACTAAATTTTTAATTTAATTTATTTAAATTAGCTAATGGTTATCCTATTGAACAATACAGTTATGAATTGTTTTGGTTAGGGACCCAAAAAAACAAGTGTTTTAATCTAACAGACAGGGTTTAATCTACTTCAGGATCTGCAAAAGCTCTGTTTACATCGCAATAACAAACAGAAATAGATCATGGAAAGTCATTGGAGGGCCTATTGGTGTAAGAAACATGGGTGCAGAGGTGTTAACATATAGAGGTTTTTATGAAGGAATCTAAATATTTTAATTAGGAGTATTACAGAAGTAATATAGGTCAAAATGGAAAACGAACAATGATCTAGTATGTTCAATTCTACAAATATTTATTGGATTCCTATAGGCCAGATACTATGTTAAACTTGAAGCAGGGAAGGCAGGTTTGGGGTAGCCAAAGGGTCCCCTCTTGTACCTATCACAGATATCACTAATGGATGACACATATTTTTTCAGGGTTTTTCCCCCACTTTACTAGAGGCAGTATCAGAATGCTTTCCAGTAGAGTACTGTGAACAGAGTTGCATACAAGATGAACATGTTTACTGTCTTTGTAGAGATAAATAAGTCACGATGCTTCCTCTCAAGCTCAGTCATATTCTAATATTGATCAAGTAGATTGTAAAGTATGTGTAGATAAATAGTACAAAAGAAGGGCATTGGTCTAGAACAGGAATTTTTAACCTTGGTGCCACAGCTTTTAGGAATATTTGAATTCCTTGTAATTTATGCAGAATGCTATATGTTCACACAGTCTGTTTTTCTGGGAGAGGGTTCATAGCATCAGTAAAAGATAAAAGTGGCTGGGAACCACTTACTAGTTGGGAGCAATCAGGAAGAATTCCACAGGACTTGTAGTCAGATTGTTTACAGTCATTTGCTAGGTGGGCAGGCAGAAAACAGCTCATGTAAATGCCTAAGGACATGAAATATGTGAGATTTCAGGGGCCCGACTGGCTCAGTTGGTAGAACACACGACTCTTGATCTCGGGGTGTGAGTTTGAGCCCCATGCTGGTGTAGAGATCACTTAAAAAAGAAAAAAAAGAAATATATGAAATTTGATACTGCTATATCGTAAAGTACTGATGAGACTGGAGAGATAAGTCAAAAGAGGCCTCATACAGTCCTAAGGATTTGGATTCTGAGGTGCTGGGAAGTTAAGAGGTATTAAGCAAGGGAAAGGTGTGAGACATTTTGATATCAAGCTGTTTAGTAGTTCACTTATATTATTGTTAGCCTAGTTTAATTTTGATACGTGATTGACATTTGATAAGACAGTATAGAGCAGTGGTTCTTGGCCTTTTTTTCAAATCTTAACAAATGTAAGAAATACATCACATTTCTGTCACTATGACATTGATCCCTCATGAGGAAACAAGCCTCCTTAGCAGAAGTGCACTCATTGAGTGATAGCCGTTACTGTTAGTGGCAGTGGCTTTGAACACTTGAGCTTTAAATACCACTCCCTAGACATTTGGTAAAGTAGTTAAGTAATCTATTAAGTAGGATTTAAATATTCTAGAAACAATCTTATTTAAAGACCTTTTATATTATATCAAACCATATGAAATTGCTGATATTTTATCATTTTTAGCTATAAGATTTTCATATAGTTGAATCCAATACATTTAATAATCTCTTTATTTTCTTAATAATGGGCTTCCGTTATTTGTTTTTGAGGTGGGGCGAAGGGGTCACATCCATTGTCTTTTACGACTTATGTATATGTCTATATTAGCAGTAACTTTAAATGTGGGAAGCGTAAATTTCTTATTTCTTCAGAAAAATCTAGATTTTGTTTTTATCCAGACATCTGTTGAGAGGTTTTTGTCAGTGGATTCACATAGTAAATGATTGCTTATGGTTTCTTCTGTCAGCTTTTAGTTTGGATGCTGAACAGCCTGATTATGATTTGGATTCTGAAGATGAAGTATTTGTGAATAAACTGAAAAAGAAAATGGACATCTGCCCATTGCAATTTGAGGAGATGATTGACCGTCTAGAAAAAGGCAGTGGTCAGCAGGTACAACTTCACCGTATATATAATAAGTATGTGTTTCCATATATGTGTATATGGAAACAGGATGATATTGGTGAGGGTAAGTGAGCAGACTCTGGAATTAACAAGCATGAATTCACAGCCCATCTCTGCCCAGTACTAACCTGTATAATCTTAAGCAATACGTTTAAAAAAAAAAAAAAAAAAATCTGTGCCTCAGTTTCCCCTTCTGTCAAATAGAGATGATAGACATGATAGGATTGTTGTGAAAATTAACTAAACTAATGTATATAAAGCGTCAGTGACTGACATGTATAAGGCACTCCACGTTTGCTGTTATTAATACCGTTGTTATTTTGATTATTGTCATTAAAGTTAGAAGTACTTTTGAACCTTATGTATGTATTATATGAAAATGACATAATGATTTTACATTTAGCCAGTCAGTCTGCAGGAAGCCAAGCTACTGCTAAAAGAAGACGATGAATTAATTAGAGAAGTTTATGAATACTGGATTAAAAAGAGAAAAAACTGTCGGGGGCCATCTCTTATCCCATCAGTAAAACAAGAGAAGCGAGATGGTTCCAGCACAAATGATCCCTATGTGGCTTTTAGAAGACGTACTGAAAAAATGCAGACTCGAAAAGTAAGTGAATTTGGAAAACTTTTTTTGTAATTTTTTTTAATGTAAGAAAAATTATTTATACTTACAAATATCTCTGCATCAGAAGGCTGTGTTTTAATTTGTATTTAAATAGACTTTCTATACGAAAAAGTGAAAAGTATTAATTTAAAATGGATCAGCCTTAGGATTCATTACACAGCTATTAATGATATGTTTTAATGTTAAACTATTTAAAAATCACATATAAAATTGATTTCCTGGTCATCCATATTCCCTTTCAGTGTCTTTAAATTCTAACTAGCCCCTCAAATATATTATGTATTCTTGTATATAAGTAGCCACTAGTTAGAAATGCTATTGACATTAAAAAAGCAACTTCATATTTGCAGAATCGCAAAAATGATGAAGCCTCTTATGAAAAAATGCTTAAACTGCGTCGAGATCTGAGTCGGGCTGTTACTATTCTAGAGATGATAAAAAGAAGAGAAAAGAGTAAAAGGGAGCTATTGCACTTAACACTGGAAATTATGGAAAAGAGGTAAAGTATACTTTAATAGGGTCAGGAAGTATGGTACCATTAGCATTTTGTATATTGAAGTATGGTACCTAAGCAATTAACCCTAGAAATACCTTCCTTTAATAATAAGTAGAGACTATTAAATGTGTGATATGATATACTTTGCATAATTTTACATGTGTTTCTCTCTTTATTTTCTTTAAAAGTGACTGAGTTCAGTAAAATTAAAATATGGCAGGTATAATCTTAGTCTTTTGTCCTTATTTGAGTTGAGTGCAAGGCTGGAAGGGAGAGAATATTTGTCAATTCTAAAGTTTTTAATTTACTCACTAGATGGTACTGATTTTTTTTTTTTTTTTTAACATATACTGGGTTTTTTAACAGAGCAGTATAAAGAAGGGAGGGGGAAAGTCCCATAATCTTAACACTAAACCACTTGGCAAGGTACAGAGTGACAACTTCAAGCCTCACTCCCCTATTTCCTAGTCAGTATCTCCAAAGAAAACCACTATTAAATTTCTCATAATTCATTTCAGGAAAATTAGTTTTATAGCACAAGCAATTCAAATTAGTAGAAAGTTCCTCAGCACCATTTTAGGCATTAATTTCAACATCTCCATCAAATCTTTCACCAAAATTGGTAAGTTAAAATTCAAAACCCTTGTTTTTTTCCCACAGTCATCTATTTATGGTGCAAAGATAAAGCTATAAGCCAAAAACTAAACGGAAGAAACAAAAGGAATTATGTAATCTTTATTTTTAATAAGCATTCAGCAAATTGTGAGAGTTTAATCTTACCTTAAGTCTACTCAGTGTTTATAATCATCTCAGTTAGGTATTAATAGTCCTAAGTGTTTACAGAACTAACTTTAACTTTTGCAGCTTTCTTTTGTATAATTTCAGGTATAATTTGGGTGACTACAATGGAGAGATCGTGTCCGAGGTTATGGCACAGAGACAGCCAATGAAACCTACTTATGCCATCCCCATCATCCCTATTACTAATAGCAGTCAATTTAAACATCAGGAAGCAATGGATGTGAAGGAGTTCAAAGCAAATAAGGTGGTAAACATTTTTGTGATAACAGTAGCTGATAACAGGGGCGCCTGGGTGGCTTAGTCATTAAGCATCTTCCTTTAGCTCAGGTCTTGATCCCAGGGTCCTGGGATCGAGTCCTGTGTCAGGCTCCTTGCTCAGTTCTCCCTCTCACACTCCCCCTGCTTGTGTTCCCTCTCTCGCTGTCTCTCTCTGTGTCAATAAATAAAATCTTAAAAAAAAAAAAAAGCTGATAACAGAATGGCGTTTTATCGTTAGAATAAAAGAAAAATTCATATAAACCCTACCATGAAATATGCTGCAAAGTTAGCTTTTGATTCAAGACTGACCTGTCGAGACAACAGTAGGAATTGTAAAGGGATATACCATATAGATGAACTTCTCATCATTTACTTTTCCTGAAAAGAACCATAATGCCATAAACCACCTAAAACTTGATACAGATATTTAGTATATGTATACAACCATAATACCTGCCGTGATCTTTTTCTCCCCAACAAGTATCATTTTTGCCTCTGACCTTTCTTGCCTCTTGCATCCTTCATACTTCTAGCCTTTGCTGTCACCTGCATACATATTTCTAACATGCACTGTGTTCATCAGCTCAGTCACTTTTGCTTCTGTATTTTATCCTTGTGTTGTGCCTGTTTCATGATTTCATCTCTTGATCACCTAAAACAAAGAGTAGTAAGGATTTGGTAGCTAAACAATAAAGGCTTTCTGGAGTGAATTTGGGCAGTAACACCTCCACATTATAAGTTATCTAAGGTTTGCTTTGTGTGTATGTAAAGTTGTTTGCATTATTATTTTCCCAAAATTGATTTGTTAACTAAAGACTAGATTCCCCCCTTTTTTAATTCTCTCCTAGAATTTTCATAAAAAACTAAGAAAAAGGTACAGGAGCCAATGGTAACTACTAACTGCAGTTACAGGATTTCAGAAGCTGAAGAACTTCTATTCTCTTCTACTTTAACTGAAACAGAATATTTTATGAGATTACGTTTAGGTTGTAGGAACATTCTCCATGTTTCACAGAGACCAACCTGTAAGACTTACAATATAAGATGACAAAACATAAGTGTCTTACATCTCTTCTGAGTATGAATGACTTTTTATAGCTCTCAACTTCTTTTTAAAACTTACCCCAGGGGCGCCTGGATGGCACAGCGGTTAAGCATCTGCCTTCGGCTCAGGGCGTGATCCCGGCGTTCTGGGATCGAGCCCCACATCAGGCTCCTACGCTGGGAGCCTGCTTCTTCCTCTCCCACTCCCCCTGCTTGTGTTCCCTCTCTCGCTGGCTGTCTCTATCTCTGTCGAATAAATAAATAAATAAAATCTTTAAAAAAAAAAAAAAACTTACCCCAAACTGCAGGTTTGTCGAACAGGGTTTCTAATGTCTGATTAATATATGACTTTATTGCAGCAAGATAAAGCCGATCTTATCCGACCTAAACGTAAATACGAAAAGAAGCCCAAAGTCTTACCATCGTCTGCTGCTGCTACTCCTCAACAGACGAGTCCTGCTGCACTGCCAGTCTTTAATGCTAAAGATTTAAATCAGTATGACTTTCCCAGCTCAGATGAAGAACCTCTCTCCCAGGTAAAGATACAAATTGCTCTATCAGGAGGAGGAGAAATGGAGGAAGTCACATGTTTTGACTCACTTCATTTATTTTAAAGGTTTTGTCTGGCTCTTCGGAAGCTGAAGAAGAAAATGATCCTGATGGTCCTTTTGCTTTCCGTAGGAAAGCAGGCTGTCAGTACTATGCTGTAAGTTTCAGGTTCTTTTTTTAAATAACTGTTCACCTTTAACTGAGAAAATAAAATAATTTGGATTTTTTTTTTTTTTCAGCCTCACTTAGACCAAACTGGCAACTGGCCTTGGACTAGTCCTAAAGATGGAGGATTAGGGGATGTACGATATAGATACTGCTTAACTACCCTCACCGTACCCCAAAGGTGTATTGGATTTGCACGAAGACGGGTTGGGCGCGGTGGAAGGTAAGTACTTCTGTATTCCTAGCATAGGGATAGTAGGGACATAGACAGTAGGGTAATCAAACATAGAGCTTAAAGAGAGGGAATCCTTCTAAATAAATAGCTCATTTGTTCCCATTTTCTGTTCTTAACTGATTTTTGACTAAAATACTTAAACTGCAAAAAGTTGTTTCAGAAGTTCTGGGAGATGTTAGGAGAAAGGATTGAATAAGCAAAGAAATGTCATGTAACTAGTACACTAAGTTGTTTAACTCCTCAGTGAATACGCTCCAGGAGGGGCGCCTGGGTAGCCCAGTTGGTTGAGCTCAGGTCATAATGTCTGCGTCGTGAGATTGAACCCTACATCGGACTCCTCACTCAGGGCTCAGTATGGAGTCTGCTTGAGGTACTCTGCCTCTCCCTCTCACTTTGCACCCCCTCACAGGCACGCACATTCTCTCTCTCTCTCTCAAATAAATAAAATCTTAAAAAAAAAAAAAAAAAAAGGCTCCAGGATCCATGCATGACCTGACCTTGACATCCCAGTTTTTCAGCATCTATTTACTCTTCTTTTGTTTAAACATGATAGAACCCCCTGTACACTCTAGATGCCTTTATGTGAGAATTTGTGTGGGAGGCAGGAGGGAATTACAGAACACATAAAAGTGAAGAAAAAGAAAGATATTCCCATGTAAGTGAAAAAAAAAAAAGACACAACATAATATCAAGGTGCTTTCAGGAAGAAACCTAAGGATGTAATTTTTAGTGAATTATGGCTTATACATGCTTCTTTCATTTTTCAAATCATGCAGTTTTTAATCACTTAAACATTAGTTTAGAATTGTCTGGGCACTGAAATATATTTTATTTAGTGCTTTCCCCCCATCATTATGTTGATATCAATAGTAGTGAAAACTCTGTGTGTTGGTTATATTTTATCCTATACTAGCATTAGTCAGTGTTAGTATTTTAAGATGGAATCATTTATAAAGTTTTTATAAACAACGTAAAAATATATCCTCTAGAGTAGTGGATCTCAAATATTTTGTCAATAAGAAATTTTAATGGTATGAACTATTCCAAAGATCGCATACCTTTTACTGCTTTTCTCTTACCTCCCCCACCCCTGAAAAAAAAAAGATAAGAAAAAGAAAAGAATGAAGTTTTTGCTTAATAGAGAACACATATTTTATAAAGTGTTTTGGTGCTTCGTAATGGAAATAGAAGTCTTTGGTTGAAAAGCAGTTTGGAAAGAAAAATAGTCTCATGTTTTATCAGTAACTTCTACTGGTAGACCAACTCACTGAACTGTTAGAAGGCGCTTGCTGATGTATAATGAATAGTGTACCTTATTCTTTAAGGTGGATTACTCTCTTCTTTAATCAGATCATTATAAAGTAAAAGAACTTTTATCAGAAATTGAGAATTTACAAAAAAAAATTTGAGAATTTAGCTTATAAGGCCAAATACTGAAATAATCAAATTAAGAGCTTTTAAATATTTAGTATGAGATGGCTTTGGGGAAATTGGGAGGGTCTTTTTTATATAATTTTTGAATAACTATTTTACATATATGTTCCCTGCCTTATTTTTAATAGGGTCTTACTGGACAGAGCTCACTCAGACTATGACAGTATGTTCCGCCATCTGGATTTGGAAATGCTTTCCTCTCCACAACATTCTCCAGTCAATCAGTTTGCCAATACCTCAGAAACAAATACCTCGGACAAATCTTTCTCTAAAGACCTCAGTCAGATACTAGTCAATATCAAATCATGTAGATGGCGGCATTTTAGGCCTCGGACACCATCCCTACATGACAGTGACAATGATGAACTCTCCTGTAGAAAATTATATAGGAGTATAAATCGAGCAGGAACAGCACAACCCGGGACCCAGACAAGCAGTACCTCTACGCAAAGTAAAAGTAGCAGTGGTTCAGCGCATTTTGGTATGTTTATTTGTTATGAAGTACATTTCTATAGAAATGTCCGGTTCATCCATTTTCTGAATATGTGTTTATTATATTCAAGGCTAAAAGTCCTTTTCTCTCAAAATAATGAGAAAAAAGGGACCTAGGTTAAGTATGTATTTGAATTCTGTTTGTACATGTGTTTTCACTTAAACACACCCACATGCAAAGGTGATTAATTACTACTTAATGTATGATAATTGTTTCCTGGATACACTCTGTGAACCCACAATTCACAATTCAGCACTTATATTTTCAAAGAATATGAAAAGAAATTTGCCATTAATCGTTACTATTTTATGCGTGGACACTTCTCTAGTCTTTTATTTAAACTGTTTACAAGTAGACCCGCAAGTCAGTAGATATGCAAAAGCCTTATCTACTGACAGTAATGCAGAAAAATTTATAAGAGAGAAACTAATTTTTCAGGGAATAATACTTAAAGGATTATTTTAATTTTATTGGATTATTATAATTTTGGAAACATTTCCAGATAACATCTACTTTAGCATTATGGCTACATGGTGAAATGTGTCTAAAATAAATGCTGTCTTTAAATATTCCTAAAATTTTAGCTTTCTATTTTAAAGCACAAATCTGTGTTATTTGAGGCATGAAGATTATAGAAATTCAGTGTTCAAATTATGTTGCCACAGATTTTTGTAAAGGTAATTTAAATACAGATTTTGAAGGGACTGTGAAGATATTTATTGTGTTGCCCTAGTTACCTGGTAAGGCTACAGTTAAACCTTCTAATAAATATGAAAATGTGCTGCTTATTCTTAAAGATCTCCAGAAAAGGTTCCATGAACTAATTTACTTTGTGTCTGGAAAACAAGTACTTCTATGATATGGAAGTCTTGAGCTCATAAGAAAAATAATCACATTTCAGAAATCAGCTAGAAGATAATCTAAATTATTCTGAGTCCTAACGGATTAGTACAGTCCTGTTAATTTCAGAGTATATACTATGGAGAGTCCGTTTCTTTCTCTCAGCTATTACAGTATTAAAAATCAAAATAAAGAATTTTTCAATATGAAGGAGGACTTATGTAGTGTGCGAGTGTAGAGATTTTAAAAGTGTGAACTTGTTCCTATGTTTTCCCTGGTATATATTTAAGCTGTATAAATTCCTTGAGACTTCTTGGCATGTTTCATCAATCCCTATCTTCTCACCCCTTAAAGTAGAGAACTTGAGGGGTGCCTGGCAACTCAGTCGGTGGAGCACGACTCCTGATCTCTGGGTTGTGAGTTTGAACCCCATGCTGGGTGTAGAGATAACTTAAAAAAGTAAAATCTTAAAATAAAAAAAAAGAGAGAGAGAGAGAAGTTGAATTGTATAAACTATCCTAAGGATCTTTTAATAATCTTTTTTATGTAAATATAAATCTTTTTTATGTAAATAACCACTATACTTACTACATAAGTAAGCATTGATATTATGAAACTTACTTGATTTGTGTTTGCCAAAGAATATTAAAAAGTGAACATTGAACCAGTAGTATTAGCGAAAGTTTAGCTGAAAAACAATTTTTAGTAACTGTAATTTTCTTTTTAATCATGTCCTCCCCATATAATGTGATACAATCTTTAAAGAATGGGTTTATCAATTTTTTGTTGCACGTAATTGTTTTCAGTTTTCCCTTAATTTTTACTAGATCTTTTGTGTACTTAGAAAACAGATGCCTACAGATTGCTATTGGGTAATGCTTTATTCTTCACTTCATTTAGGGGTTAAGCATCTCACCTCCATCAGTGTAATTGTAATTTTAAAGATAAATTTTTCCGGGGCGCCTGGGTGGCACAGCGGTTAAGCGTCTGCCTTCGGCTCAGGGCGTGATCCCGGCGTTATGGGATCGAGCCCCACATCAGGCTCCTCTGCTGGGAGCCTGCTTCTTCCTCTCCCACTCCCCCTGCTTGTGTTCCCTCTCTCGCTGGCTGTCTCTGTCGAATAAATAAATAAAATCTTTAAAAAAAAAATAAAGATAAATTTTTCCGTATACCATGGCCCCCAAATACAAGCCTAACTGTGTCATCTGGTACTCAGCCACAGAACCTGATCTAGTCTGATGCCGGAGGAAAAACTGTCTTTTTCTGTGCTTATTGAATGCGATAACATCCATCATGGGAGACTAAGGGAATTTTCAAGGCTCAGTTTTTACTATACTGACTTTAGAACTTAACCACTATATGAGATATGAGTCAGTTGATACATACTTACTTGTCTGCTGCTTAAGCCAAATACTCAGATTTAGTCATTTTTTATTACTCTGTCGTTATTTTAAATATTAATATTTATACATATGCTGTGGCATAGTGATGCCCTCCGGACTGATTTTCCTTTTTCTAAATATCACCTATAAGAGCCTATTTATTCTCATTTTCAAATAGGAAATTCTAAATCAGGATCTCAGGAGCCCATTCTTTTTAGTAAAGGGCATGAGCTTTTTAACACACCAACTTTTGTAGCTTCTGGTGCTCAGAATTTTTTTGCTTGCTTCCCAGTCTTGGCCATTTTGCATAGTTGTGTGGCCAGATGGGCAACCTGGTTAGTCATGTGCTCGAGTGCTTGGTCCTCCTGATAACACACAGCAGAATGACACAACATTGAGGAACTTGGGAAGACTTAAATATATGTGTATTTAGAATTTCTAGGACTAGATTTTAGTACATATGAATAAATTCTGTATTTTTAATAATCTTGAGTTAATATGTGATTTGGACAGTTTCCAAATACAGTCTACTGGGTTTTTTTTTAAATCTATAAAAGCACCTTTGAAAATTTAGTGTTTGTTCAGTGACTATTCATTTGCATCTGTTTGAGTTTGGGGGATATGATATGTTAGAATTAATACCTTTTTCATAATTAGAAAGAACTCTATAATTCAGAAAGACTGTAAATAGAAAAGTGAATTTTAAATCACCATTATATGTGATTTTCAGGATTTGAATTCCCAGTTCCCACTGAAATTGCCTCAGCATTCTAAGTAATTTTCCTAAGCTCACATATCTGCGGTTTAGTTTCATAAATTAATAGGATATATGTAGCTGGAATGATATGTTCTAAGTTTCCAGATCTGTAGCTTACTTAAATTAGTACGTTTTCCTTCATAAAATTTGTAACATATAGTTTTCAAAGGAACTCTAGATTCGAGCATTGGATATTTTCATGGTTAGCTTTTATATATCTGTAGAACCTTAATCCTTTTCCAAGTGTGTTTCACGATTCAAAATCACATCCTTAGCAGGGTGTGAGGTAGCACCCGTGGTTGTAAAATTAATGGTCCTGTAGTTGTGTGCTGAACTGCAGGATTATCCACAATAAGTGGAGATTGGACCACAAATAATCTCATGTTCAAGTAATTCACGGCCAGATGAATTCAGGTTCGTTCATGTTCGGCCATCTAAGGAAATACACCATATTTTTCTCTTCAGGTTGGATTTCTGGGTGGCTGATAAGTGCTTATGAACCTCAAAACTCATTCAAGCTTAGGTTAGGGGATCATACTTTAATACTCTCTGAAGTCATTTTATTTTATATTTATTTCTCTAACGTTACCTTTTCCTGTATTAAAATAATTTTCTGCCTGTGTAGTGCTCAAATTTCTAATCAAGGGTTATCTTTTAAAATAGGTGTTTGGGTTTTTTGGTTTTGGGTTTTGGGTTTTTTTTTAACTAACATAACGATGTACATCTTGGCAAACTTAAATCTATCTTCTCAAACTGGATTTTCAAATTGTTAATTTGTTTCTAAGTTCCTGTCACCCTCACCTACTCCCACTTCTTTGACCATTTCCTTTGGTCTGCTCTGGCTGCAGGAATGTGACTTAGAGGGCACCCGCCTGAACTATTCCAGGTGTTGGGGAGCCGTACAGTAGTTTCCTGTCCAAGTGGACTGGTAACATGTTAGATTATTTCATCTAAATTTCTGCTCCAGAGAGCTGTTAGCAACTACCAAAACCACAGTAGTTTCTGACCTTAGTCTAGACACTTTAGGGAGGGGATCAGGTTTTCTCGATCAGGTTATTCTAGAGTTGGGAATCTTGTTTAAAAGCTTGTCCCCTGGGGCGCCTGGGTAGCGCAGTCGTTAAGCATCTGCCTTCGGCTCAGGGCGTGATCACGGCGTTCCGGGATCGAGTCCCACATCGGGCTCCTCGGCTGGGAGCCTGCTTCTTCCTCTCCCTCTCCCCTGCTCTGTTCCCTCTCTCGCTGGCTGTCTCTCTGTCACATAAATAAAAATAAAAATAAACAAAAATAAAAAATAAAAGCTTGTCCCTATATGAACAAAAGCTGCCTCCTTAAATTGAAATTTGTAGGTTCCTCTTTTGCCCTTAGAAGCATGAATAAGTTTTTAGTCATGGCCCTCACATGACTTCTCCCAAACCTAGACTCCTGTCAGGAGCTGTATATATGAGGGTGGTTTTTTTTTTTTTAAAGCACTTGATTCGTACTGTTGGGTACATTGAAAGTTTAATTATTTCTTGTAAATAATATTAAATCTAAAACAAACTTTTGTCTATTTCTTTTTATATTTAAAATTTCAATGGTTTGGGGGTGGGTTTTTCCCCTTCCACTACTAACTATCTTTGTGACCTCAGATGAAAGTTTCTTCATCTTTAGTGTGAAGTTGTAGGAGGAAATCACCAAGGATGCCTCCTGATCTAAAAATTTGGGGTTCTGTGAAATGCTTCTTATTCTAGGTTTGGTCATCTGTCCATGAAACCATCCTGTCCATCTTTATGTTAATTGCAAACTTGACCACCAAACCCGGTCTGGAGGTAGACCTAGAACCGTAACACTTTCTACCTTGATAGAGACTAGGGAAATACGGTCATTTTTATTCATTTCCGCTTAGCAGTTGATTAGCCTTTAATTATAATGCCGTCTGAAATCCTCTCGGTTTTCTGTATGACAGTGTAAAACCAGTTCAGATCGTATTTGTCCAAATTTACACCTTACCTTTGTCCAGGCTTTCCTGCTTATTCATACAGCCTTTTGGATTGGAAATGTATTTCTCAGAAAAAAAATATAAAATCCTTGCATCACTTGGCTGAAAAGGCCTTTAGTGATCACCTAACTTAATCTAAGTATGTTGGATAAACATAACTGAGCCCCAAAAGGTTCAGGTACTTGCCCAGATATACTCGACTAGTTATGGTAGAGCTGAGAGCTAAAAAGAAAAAAAAAAAAAAATCAAGATCTCCTGGCCCCTACACCCATGGTTTTTAAAATTACCATCATTTTCAGCTTATATGTTGCTTGGCATATGCATTTCTTCTAGATCAAGTATGAAAAATGTCTGCAGATAATTTCATTAACTAGACTCTAAAAGTGTAGAAATATTTCTAAGCAATAGATTGACAGTAGTGATCTAAAATCATGATGAGTATTAGTTGCATTTTCATTTCTAAATCTTGTATTAGGAAGAAGTTAACAGTTGTTTAAAAAGTGAAATTCACAAGACCCTCAGAGACCAAGGATTAAAATGTTGACTTAAATTAAGGAGAAAATGTTTGGAACTTTTTTCCAAGTCAATTTCTAATTTATTATTGCTTAATTTTTTATTAAAGCATACACAAACACAAGCAAAGTTCTATAATAATATTTTCATTCATAAAAATGGAGTTTTTTGTATTAGGTCTCCAGGGAATGCTAAATTATTGTTTTCGTAGATATGTAATAACCTGACCTTATAGAAATAAATGATCCTTTTTTTAAAAAAAATTTACTGAGTATTCCCTGCTAGGAAATTCAAGACTTTTAGGCAACTCACTCAAACTTCAGAAGTTAAAGTGTAAATCTCAAAAACTAGATACTAGCAAAACTATTTAATAAATTAAGGATCTTTAGGTTTAAAAAGTTGCTTTTTATGGATTTTTCAAAACATAGATAAATGTTACATTAATTAAATTATAAACAATCTTTCAGGGCAGCATTAATTTTTGTGATCTTGAAGTTTTGATTCAACACATTTCTATCATATGGAAATGGCCATTTTGACACAAAGTTACTTTATGGCAATATTTAGAAGTTATCCTGTTGTCAATAAAAGTCTCTTCCCTGTAGTATTCAGATCTGAAAAGTACAGCGTAGTAGGAAAAGAAACGCCTCAAAGGACAGATATCAACTAAAGTTTTTACAACAAGAAATTATGTTTTAGCTCTTGTAGACCAAGAACTTAGTTCAAGTGTAAAGCCTGTGTAGACACTTAATTTCTGGGGTTTTCCTAAATATTATTTCAGAATTTTCTGATCCATTCAAAATATGGTAGAATTTCTACCTAAACATTTTGTAGTGGTACTAAGGAAAGCTGTATCCTGGAAGATAAAGATTCTTTGCGTTACGAGTGAAAATTAGAAAACTTGATGAAGTGCTAATCTCTTCAACTAAATTATTAAAATGCAGTTAAAAACAAGTTAGGTGACAGTGTTTTGAAAACATTAAACTTTAGATTGAGGAAATTTGCATTGCATGACTTATAGATTCCCTGGTATTCAGGGATGCATGATAAACTTTTTTGTGTTTTGAAATAATTCTTACCCACACACCACGGGTTTCTTAAAGAAGCCTTTAACGTCAGATGTTGTGATTGTATGTGCCCTTTTTTTTTTTCCTTTTTTTAATTGGCAAAAATAAGAAAAAGAAAAGAAAAAGGTTTCCTTTTTAAAAACTGCACACACTTTTTTGGGGGGTAATAAATGAACATTTTTTTGTTTGTTTTTTTTAGAACTGAGCTCTCCATAGACAAACATAAGTAGCATAACACAGTGTCTTTCCTCAGACATCATTCTGTACAGTAAATCAACATAAACAACTCCGTTCTTATTGACTGGATTTTTTCCAGGTGGGTTAATTGGGTGGGGAAAATTAATTAACCTTAACATTTGGAGCCTCTTTTCTTCCTGTTAAAGGATGAGTTCTTTAAAAAAAAATAAAGGTAATAAACCAACAACCTTATAGTCCATATAGAGGGAATGTTTGTAATGGCTTAAATTAGAAAAAATGTCAAACAATTAGTATTGATACACAGAACCGTTAGGGATCATCTGAATGCATTGGGACAGTAATATAAGTAAACGAGAAACCGAATGGTAATTATCAGACTTCTTCTCAAGCTCAGTGCAAAGTTGAATTCCAAAAATGTGGATTTAAAAAGCTGGATTACCTTTTTACACTGTCTAGCACAAGTGTCACAGCTTACAAAAATAATGGTTCTGAAACTTGAGAAGTGAGTTCTCTTTCCTATGTTGTTATAACGCGGGAAGTTTATAATTTCGTGTTGATTTAAACCGAAGCCACTCCTGTTAAACGTGGTTGTAAAAATGCAGAACTTTGCCTACGGAAGTGATCTTTAGCAGCATCGTGAGCCTTTGTCAGATGCTTTAATTTTGCACAAGATTCCGTTTACTGCTAAAACTTGTCTTGGTACTGTAAGATGTGGGTGCTGTCTGTGCATCTTAATAAAGTGTTTCCTTGTTTTATGTTCAGCATTTACAGCCGAACAATACCAGCAACATCAACAGCAACTGGCACTAATGCAGAAACAGCAGCTTGCACAAATTCAGCAACAGCAAGCAAATAGTAATTCCTCCACCACCACTGCACAGGTGAGGGATTTGTCTGTCTTATGATTATCCCTCATTGTTTCCCACCAGAGTTCATCTCTAATTACCAACTGTTGTCATAGAACCTTGCATCTAACCAGCAGAAAAGTGGCTTTCGCCTGAACCTACATCATAGCCATTCTATACAGGGTTTAGAAAGAGCATTACAGGTGAGTATGGAAGCTGTTGCCTCTGCTCCCTATTTTAAAAAGTAAAACTAAAAAGCATAGTTAAATGAGATCAAGACACTGTCTTCCAAGTCTGTCCTATAGTCTGTGAATTTACCTCTTTAAAGTATAATCTCACCCAGCTCATTATCTTGGGTATTTTAATAATTATTAAAATTTATTTAAGGTTATACTAAACCTCTTTTACTATTTAAAAAAACCGCTTTTAAACCTTAAGCATGATGAATGTTTGCCGTTTAAATACTTGTAAGGCTTAAAGGCTGACATTTGAATCTCAGCATCTTAGAGGAAACATTCATTTAAAAAAACTCAAGGAGCCTCAATTTCTAGGCCAGGTTATGATATGATATTTTGTTACCTCTGTTCTAAAGGGATAGTTATCTTACTGTCCCAAAGGGGCCTTTTTTTATATGTGTATATATGTGTAAGTTAGGTGACAGAAACTTAAATACTTATTTTTCATTATATGTATTTGCAGATCACTGAAATGTTTTTTTACTAGCATATTTCTTGTCTGACACTCTGTCGGAGGTTTACTGTCTCCACATTACAGGTTTCTTTTCGTAATTAACGTGTCCATATTACATATTATCACGTATGAAGATCAAACTTCATGGTCCCTGCGTTCTTAGATCGCTTGAGCATTTTTCAAACTTATGACTGTCAAACGAGATGAAGATATCTCAGTGGCTTGCCGCTCTGGCGTAGACTCAGGCTGATTGTGGTATACCTGTGTAGCTTTAATGATAATTCGAGACCAAGCGATGCTGATTAGATTCGTTTTGTAACTTTAGGGTTTTGTTTCCAAGACTTTGGATTCTGCTAGTGCTCAATTTGCTGCTTCTGCTTTGGTGACATCAGAACAACTGATGGGATTCAAGATGAAGGATGATGTGGTGCTTGGAATTGGGGTGAATGGCGTCCTTCCAGCCTCAGGTAAAGATAAAGACATTTAGGGGCACCTGGGTGGCTCAGCCGGTGGAGCGTCCGACTCTTGATTTCAGCTGAGGTCATGATTCAGGGTCCTGGAATTGAGCCCCATGTTGGGCTCCATGCTGAGCACGGAGCGCCCTTGAGATTCTGTCTCTCCCTCTCCCCTCCAACCCCCACATGCATGCTCGCACACACTCTCTCTCTCTCTCAAATAAATAAATAAATCTTTTAAAAAGGAAAGGATAAAGACATCTAAGTTGTTCTGATGTTTGTAACATATATCTATAATGAACAGCCAAGTTGTGCGTTGTTTTGATGCTTCTTTCTTTTTCTCTAGGAGTATACAAGGGCTTACACCTCAGTAGTACTACACCAACAGCACTTGTACACACGAGTCCATCAGCGGCAGGTTCGACTTTGTTACAGCCTTCAAACGTGACACAGACTTCAAGTTCCCACAGTGCACTGAGTCATCAAGTAACTGCTGCCAATTCTGCAACAACTCAGGTTCTGATTGGGAACAACATTCGATTAACTGTCCCTTCATCAGTTGCCACTGTAAACTCTATTGCCCCCATAAATGCACGACATATACCTAGGACTTTAAGTGCTGTTCCATCGTCTGCCTTAAAGCTGGCTGCCGCAGCAAACTGTCAAGTCTCCAAGGTTCCATCTTCATCCTCTGTAGATTCAGTTCCAAGGTCAGTAGTTATTTGAAGCGTGACATGTTTGAAAAATATGAGCTCTAACTTATATCTTGTGGCAGTACTAATCATTTGTGTTTTCTGTTCTTTTCCTTATATACATTAAAAATGGCTAGATGAGAATTCCTTATTTATTCAAGAACTAAACAGATAAATGTTATAATTCAGTATTGAGAATTTGAATTAAATGATATACTGAATATCACATATGTGCTTTGAACGTCACTTTCTTAGTATAATAATAGCTTACAGTGCTCTCATTTTCCACCTTTGGGTGGAGGGAGTTCTCTTTAGAATGTTTCTTTTGTTTTCTTCCATAGCTTCTCATGTAAACAATTGATATAACCCACCCCTGGCTTATGCTAAGCTGCTCTTAATAATGTAAAGGCTTACATTATTAATGCCAGGTCAACTTTTACTCAAGTATTTTTTATCCTAATTTGTCTTGTTGGGTTTCAGTAGATGGTTTAGAATGTTGGCTCAGGCTCTCCTGTTTTAACTATTAATGGCAATTAGAATCCTGCTATTTACAAAGTACTATGGGGGGAACAAAAAGAGAAAGACAAGGGGTTTTCAGTTTAGTTAGAAGACAAGCATAAAAGTATAAAAATTAAGTAATGTTAACTGAATAATAGGTGAAAATCATTCCTGTATTACAAAGCATCATATCCTTGTCAAATTAATTGTGTAGATTATAGCTATAATTTCCAAAATAAGGAGAAATCCTTTCACACCAGCGGTATTCTGGGAAAGTTCTACAAAATAAGATCAGATTTGATCTTGGTTGGGCAGAAAGGAGAAAGAGAGAGTTGGAGAAACACAAATGTGTTCAGAGGCTAACGACTAAACTAGTTTGTCTAGAGGTTTGGGAACGTTAGTAGTTGAAGTTGGAATGGTAGGAGGAGGGCAGACTTTGGAACACCTTGGATGCCAAGCTGATAGGCAGACTTCCTCAGCTGGGAGTGGCCCAGGAAGGAGGAGCAGCAGGCTTTGCAGCAACGGACTGTAGCCTTAAGTTTCCAAACCCCTGCATCCCTGCCTGCTTCTCAGCTTCAGTAATAGTCCTCATCTGCTCCATTCAGATCAGCATTCGGGGTCTAGTCGTAACCAGTCAATCAATTACAGTTCTTACTTAAATATATAATACCTAGTTTTCATTGCTATAGAATTATGTAACCACGGAGCACTCGCAGTGTATGGTAAACTTTTATATCACTTATTTTAGTCCCTTTGTTTTAAGGATGAGGGAGAGGAGATCCAGAGAAGCTGATGGATTTCTGCAAGCACACTCGGCAGTGTAGGTGCTAGGACCCCAGGGACCCTGGGCTTCTGATGACCAGCTCAGGAGCCGTCCTGCTCAACTGCACATACACAGTCCTGACGTGAATGAACCTCAGTCACATCTGTTCCTTTTTCAAAATTTTCATGAAAGGTTTAAAAGAAGAGGAAAGTGAAACTTGGGAATTCTTTATGTTTTTAACAGCTGGGTTGCTTGGCTGCTACTACAGTTTTGTTGGTCATATCGTTGGCCATGGAATTTACGGTGGACAGAAGCCTGACTTCCGGTCATGTATTCCTCATACTAAACTGTAAAGGTCCATATTCCTCTACTTGTGTCTTATGCCCAAAGAGAGTCACATTTCTTCCTACTATTAAAAATACTTCATTTTTTCATTGGGAAGATAGTCTTGATTTGTTAAATTTGTATTTTCTTAAATTTGTTGCGGATAAGTAATTGAACTGAACTCTATTTCAACAGGGAAAATCATGAATCAGAAAAGCCAGCATTAAACAACATAGCAGACAATACAGTGGCGATGGAGGTGACGTAGCTTCCTCCGGAGCGGAGCTGCAGCCTGGGGACTCGATTAGGTGCTATGCATCAGTAGCATTTTGAACGCAAGGGATGATGGAATGCAGCACATGCGTTTCTGTGGCAGCTGTGGGGACTTGACAGCAATGCTCATCTCTCATGCTTCAATTTTTCTTTTCTTATTGTTAATAGGAAAAAATCAACATCTGTAAATTAAGAATACAGCAATTATCTGTACAGTACTGCATATTTGTAATACCCTTGTATATATGTTACTTGAATACAGAAATGTTCATTTGTGATGCTTTGCACTTGGGGGTGGGGGGTGGGAGGGAAATAAATTGCAACAAAGAGTGTGAGATGTGAGATTGTATAGAGATGAAGTGTCATCACATCATGTGCATGGTGCGGAACCTGCTGTTTTATCTATTTATTGTGCCGTGTTTACAGTTTTTTGTACACTGTACCTTCATTGGTTCCTGTGCTGTAGTAAATGTGTTAGGTAGCTGTGGACTCCTTGGTATTTTGTAAATGGTATAACATAACTTGGTTCCCCTCTGGGTCCCTGAGTTTTCTGTGTATCATGTGAAAAAAATGGTGACATACATACAGAATTTTACAAAAAAAAAAAAAAGGCATCAGTTTTTAAAAAATGGGGAATGTACTGTTAAATGGGGATCTTCCTGGTCTACTATCATTAGGACAAGTAACAAGCTAAAAATGAAGTCTCTTGAATCTTCCCATCCCCACCTGCCCACAGAGCTGTGGGTAGTTTCTGGTACTTAAAGCACTAATGTTATGTTGCTGCTCTGCAAACGGCCCAGTAGTCCCATTTCCTTCCACGCCAAAAAGTGTTAAATCAAGTATGCAAATGGAGTCCTTACAACTGGAGTTTATGTTGTCTTGCCCTTTTTTTAGCACAAAAAAATTGTACTTTTTTATTGTCGAATTGTTTAAAAGACTTCATTCTTTACTTGTTCTTACAAAAAGGATATAAGGGAGAAGAATGCAGTAATTGCTGTACGTGTATCATCATTCCAGTTTCTAAAAACAGCCAGCCAGCTTTTTTCCTTTTAAGATTCTCCAGAAGGCTGCAAGGCCAGAACCACAAATATCGGGTGCCTTCCTTTGGAAATATTTGACCTCTCTTCTGTGAAGAGAATGGTACTTAACAGACTACTACTAGTGCTTTGTCAGTACCGAAGTCTGAATGCCCAGTCCAATGGCATACATTATCCTTAAGGTTTTTAATCCCACCTGGAAAAATTGTGATCGAATTCTCACAAAATAAACCCAGGGCATTACATGTTGACAAACTAATGTGTAGTGGTTTTGCTTTTATTTCCAACCCAAGAGCTTCTGTGTGACTTTAATTAAAATCACTCAGTAAAGGGGGGGACATGGGAATGGGAGTGAGGACTTTAAGTTCATTTTTTTCAACGATTATTATTGAATGATTACTATGCTTAGATCCTAGAACAGTGAAAAAAAAAAGGCCTGCCCTCATGGAGTTTGTAATCTCATTGAGTAATAAAATAAGGTTTAAATTGTATTATGAAAAGTATTAGGGGAAAAAATGCAAGAATGGGGAGAAGCTGTGCTAGGGTGGGGTGGAGGTTTCAGTTCCGAGCAGGGTGGGCAAGGAAGGGCTCACAGACATGGTTACATTTGATCAGAGATTTGAAGCTGGGGGGAGAGTGTGCCAGGCAGGGAGGTCAAGTACAAAGATCCCGGGGTGGGCGTGTGCCTGGCTTGCTAAAGGAATAGCACTGTGGCTGTGCAGAGGGAAAGAGGAGACTAGGGTGGGTTGAGGAGTAACGGGAAGTCTGCTCATGGAGGGCCTAGTAGGTAGTTTTAAGAACTTTGGCTTTTCCTCTGGGAACGGTGTTTGAAGCAGAGAAGTGATGTGATCTGAACAGGTGCATCTGACTTTGGTGTTAGGATTGACAACGGGGGAGCCCAGCGAGGAAGCAAAGCCAAGCGAGACGACAGTGACAGGGATGGTAGGGCTACCGTAGTGGGCCCGTGGGCCGTCTAAGCAACAGAAATCGGTAAGAGGCCAACAGGGAGTTCCAGGCAGGGCTCTACTGGGGCTTGTGCTCAGGCACAAAGGAAAGAATCCTCAGGCTGACTCCGCAAGGAGAGATCATGGCAGGTAAAGAGTGATGTCTCCGCATGTAGAGGCAGGGATTGATAACACCTGTGCATCTAAAGGTCATGCTGCTTCATGCGTCACGCATCTAATTAACATGTTAAATCTCTACCCCCGGGCATGGTTTTTAGTATTATAATGAGAGGAAAGTTGGTGAAATGTCAGCACTGGGGTCCGTCTTGGTGCAGGCTGGTTTGGTCTGATGTTGCCTGTCTTCGTAGTAAGCGGCCTCCTTTCAGTAAGCATCCTCCCTCCACATTCCTGCAAAATAGTCTACTCAAGAGACAGAGTTGCTTTATTTTGTTTTCTGTTTTCCTTGTAGAGGCAGCCTAGGGTTGCTGGGTTTCACGGTCAGCTTGAGGGGACCCAAGTCCAGTCCCTGCTCTGTGTCAGTAGTGAGAAGCAGTTGGATTCTCTTCATATTTTGAAGGTCAGCCCAGTCAATTTTGTTCACTGGATAGATGTGAGGTACATGAGAGAATGAAGATTTAAGGATGACTCCCAAGTTTTAAGCCTGAGCTACTGGCCACAGTTGGAGAGCACTGTGGAAGGAGTGGGTTTGGGGGAAGCTCAGTTTGGGGCTGTTAGATATCTCCATTAGACATCCAAATAGAGTTGTTAAGCAAGCAGTTGCATATGAAATCTGGAATTTGGAGAAGTCTGGGCTGGAGATCAAACCCTGAGAGTTCTCTCCCTAGATGAAGTTTAAAGCCATGAATCGGTGAGATCACCAAGAAAGTGGGATTAAATCTTGGTGTAACAAATACAGCTATTACTGATTGTGGGGTTTAGAGTTATTCTTACCTTTAAGAGACTTCCCTGTCTCAAAGAGATAGACTTCCAATTTATATAACTACTTGTCTTTTATTCTGTTCTTCATTCTTTAAGGAGAGAAGACAAAAAGCTGCCTTTCAGTGCTAGTGGCTGGTACTTGTGACTAAAATTCAAACTGCTGGTTTAAATGTACTCAAGAATAATTAGGATTAAAATTTCTAAACAAAGTCCAGCAGAGGGAGTGAGGCCTGGGCTCCCAAAGTCCCCTAGTAATGCCTACTGTTCATGGGCAAATTTAGAAATGGATTGAGGACCAAGAAAATGAATCTTCATCAAGCATACCCAGTTAGGAATTTGAAATGAGTCTGGCAACGGGGTAGTGAAGTGGCAGACAGGCAAGTAATCATCAAATCCGTGTGGCACTCACTCTTGCATTTTAGTACCAACACTGAGATGCAGACAATACAGATTCATATTGTTCACATTTTAAAATAATGACGTTTATTCAAAACGGAGACTTCAGCCTCTCAATGTCTTGCTATTTTTCCATAGATTTCATTACCAGGTTTATAACAGCCGAAAGTGAAGGATAATACAACAGAACAATTTAAACACTGAGAAAAGAGAGAAAGAGAGAAATCGGTCATCAAGGGAACTTTGACATCTAGTCTAGTTAATAACTATCATTTATTGAGTATTTACAAGATAACATCCCATGCATAGTAATTATTTCGTTTAATCCTTAGAGTCCTTTTATACAGATGCCTGGATTACCACCATATTATAGGTGAGATCCACTCAAAGTTACTCAGTGAGTGGCAGTCCAGGATTGGAACTCATCTGCCGAGTTCCAAAGCTGTTGCTATTTGCTTCCCCCTACTTAGTGGCTAAGCCCAGAAACCGATTTCTAACATAATTTCTTAGTAACTTTTGTTCCTGTCGTGCTCCTAAAGAACTGGCTGATTCTGTTACTCTGGTATTTGTTATGCTTTTTTTCATGAGCAGAAGCCCGGAAAACCTCCCACACTGACTTTTTACCTAGATATAAATTTTGTTTCTTAAAAAAGCCTACGTAAATAATGTTTTCTGAACTCCAAATGCGAGAGCTTTGTGACTATTGTAACAATGCATAATACGCTACAATATTAATGTGTCATATGTTACAGACAGGTAAGCAGGACTTCACACTGCTCACTAAGAGCTGATCTACTTGTATCTATTTTATATGTTAATGTTCTGTATAAAATATATATCCAACAAAGGGATTCTGCTGTTTTTAAAAAGTTTGAAAAAAACAGCGATAGAGAAACAAACAGCACATTGATGCAACAAATATTTATGAACTGTGCCAGGTACTGTTAGATGTTGGGAACCCGTCAATGACTGAAGTCCCTACTTCAGCGTCAGTGACATTTCATAGAATATGCATTGATCAGCATTGGAAGAACCAGATGACAATTCTAGTATTTTTTCCAAAGAGTATATTCTGAACAAATTAGCCACAAAAGAAAAAAAAAAAGTTTCACATAGGCAAATGTATAACCGTGCATTGTGAAAGAGAGTCCAGTCTTAGAGAATAATCCACCCTATTTTTGTAGTTCTGTAAAACACAAAGGGGGTTAGTACATAGGCCTATTAGCATCACAGAGCTTTCGTCTTTACTGAAGACTTTTTTGCCGACCACATGTATTCGTTACCTGTGGCTTCAATACTAAATTACCAAATGATGGCCTTAAAACAGCAGAAACGTATTCTCTCACGGCTCTGAAGACCGGAAGTCCACAGCAAGTTTTTGGTGAGCTGAAATCAAGCTGTCAGCAGAGCCGTGCTCCCTTTGTATGCTCTGGGGAGAATCTGTTTCTTGCCTCTTCCAGCTTCTGACGGCTGCCTGGCATTCCTTGGTCTATGGTGGCGGCACTCCAGACTCTGTCCATCTCTGGGTTCACATTTCCTTCTCTTGAGTGTGTCTGAAAACTCCATCTTTTCCGAGTACACATGCAGTTGCTTCTAGGGCCCGCCCACATAACCCAGGATAAACCCTTCAAAGTCCTCAATCTAATCACATCATTTGCCATCTAAGGTAATAGTCACAGGTTCTGGGGATTAGGATTTGGACATATATTTGAGGCCACCATTCAACCCGCTATACCATGATACTTTTGTGGCTCCAAATATCCTACGAAAGGATAGTAAAAAAGCAAAACCAAGTTCACCCTTGTATCAAGCCATTGTTGTAAGTAGCTGCAATTTTTTAAAAAAATTCCGGTTTGTCTATCTCAAGAAAAAAATCCTCAGGTTTCCTGAAAAAGCATCTAGAATGATCATGGATATAAGAAAATTGTATTGTGGATAGACCGAGCATCGATTTTGTTCACCAAATACTGAAACTCTAGAAAACAAGAGAGCCTCCCTACGTCACCCACCCACACACACATCTGTTTCTGGGAAAATATTTATGATTGGAAGAAGAACTATGCAAGTTTACAGTGAGTGAATTTAAGGTACCAACTGTGCTTAGAAGTTAGCAGCTAAGTTATGGGCGCCTGGGTGGCGCAGTCATTAAGAGTCTGCCTTCAGCTTGGGGCATGATCCCAAAGTTCTGGGATCGAGCCCCGCATCAGGCTCCTCTGCTGGGAGCCTGCTTCTTCCTCTCCCACTCCCCCTGCTGTGTTCCCTCTCTCACTGCCTCTCTCTCTGTCAAAAAAATAAAATCTTAAAAAAAAAAAAAGCTAAATTAAAAAGTTCAAAACAGGCTTAATGTATGTAATAAAATGATATGCTGTTATGGTCAAACTAGAGATTCTGTAAGATAAATCTTTATTCCAAGGTAGCCATCATAAAACCATCTAATTTCCCTTAGACTAATCTGATTTGACTCAAGTCAGATTTTATTATTTATCACTTGAGCTCTTGACTCTACACTCCACGCCTGTGCAGTTCAATGTGCTAACTACTAACTACATGGCAACTTAAATGTAAATTAATTAAAATTAAATAAAATTAAAGATTCAGCTCCTTAGTCACACTAGCCACATTTCTAATGCTCAACGGCTATTTGGCTTAGTAGGCACCATATTGGACACATTCACATCACTACAGAAAGTTCTATTAGACAGTGATGTTCCAAAGCCATATAGATTTCGATCATTTCACTGTGCTCCACACTAAGGTCCTCTTTCCTCTTCCTCACCCCTAAAGAACCCACATGTGCAATCTGGGTCTTCTCTAGTTTCTCTGTCCTAATTAATAGCACCACTGGTTATCCATCTTAGTGAGAAAACTGAGATCCTTATTTCTTTCTTCCTTCTACCTAACCTCCCACATTCATCAGGCAAAAATAATTTTTAAAAAGTTCCGTATGTATTCAGTTGGTATACTTTCCATCTCTGCGACTGCCACATTTGTTCAGACCACCATCATCTCTCTTCGGGACTGGTTCCCTAACTGCTCTCCCTGCTCCCAGTCTTAATTCTAAACCTTCCCCCATCTCATTCTGCTGCCAGAACTGTCTTTCTAAAACTCAAATCTGACTATATTGAATACTCTTGGAGGTGAGTTCCAAACTTCTTCACATGGTATACAAAGACCATCTTGAGCCATTTTCCCCTCACACAGGGCTTTGCACTCCAGCCCTAATGATAGGTAAGAGATATTGAGCGCTTACCAGGTCCCAGCACTGCTCTAATCACTTTGTTTGCATTCTCTCGTGTAATCCTCACAACCAAGCCACTGGGTATGGTGGTACAGTTCTGCTACTATTATCTATGTGGTCTCACGTAAATGGCACACTCCCAACTCCACACTGCACAACTTACAGATGAGAAATCACAACTTACAGATGAGAAAGCAGCCTGCCTCGGGTGGGATAGAACTCCGAACCATTTGAACTCCTGAGTCCACATATGTAACTAAAGGCCCTATTTTAAATAACAGTCTAGCTTTAGTGAGGACGAGTGCAAAGTATTACATTTGTGAATAAATAATACAAACCATATGTAGAAGATTGTGCTTTCAAAGCTAAGAGTTATAAAAACCAAAGACGCTTCATTTCCAGGAAGAAATATTCCCTCTTTCTTCAGATTAGAAAGTGGAAGAAATTCTTACAACTGCACAACTTTTCTAAAGCAAAGCAGCAAATCTTTGTGTTATTTCTTGGCCATCCCAAGAAATGTGATAGTTTAGGCATAAATGGCATCCTAATAGTTTGATTATTATGAATCTGGGGCCTGAACTTGTGAAAGGCAAAAAATAAAAAAATATATATAATTATTAAATCTCATTTAGTAAAGCCCAATCTTGTGTTTTTGTAGTTTTAAAATTTTTGTGGAAATAATGAAGTACTTGGTCCATAAAACCAATATAGGACATTCAGAGAGTTTAAAACCACAAGAAAAACTAACCTTAGTCATGTGCAAGTGAGTCTTTTATATCATGGTAAAATTAGAGTGAAGACATAAAGCTGGTTGTAAACCAATTTTATTAACTCTTATTTGTACAAAAATTCATTTATTCAGCAGGACCATTATACCAACCGTGCTCTACTACACATTATAAAATCTGTATTTCTAAATCAAACTGTTCAAGTCTTTAAATTATGCTTAAAAACTCTGAATGTGAGCTTCTAATTCTGGCCAAGATGGAGTAACAAAGATGAGATTTACTCTCTCACCTAAAACACAAAATTGAACAAAGTATAAAACACTCATTTTTAGGTATCAAACATAGGCAACAGAGGATAGTGAGCCCTGGGAAAGAGGAAACAAATGAGGTGAGTTCTGAGGGGGCACCGCAAGGAGGAGGAACTCAGAGCCTAGCAGAGTCACAGAGTCGAGGAAATGGAGCTAGAAATTCAAGAGGTCAAAGGCCAGTTCACTGAACAAGTACCATAGAGTGCTGAAAAGAAAGACAACCCCAGAGATTTGCAGAGGTCCTCTCTGATTATTCAGTTGTAAACTTAAAAATGCATGTGTGTGAAGAAACTGCACAAGGATGAGGAAAAGCCACCAGAAAGATCTAGAGGTAACAACTCTTAAAGCTTAATCAGGTCTGGGAGCAGTTTTTGTACGTATTGGCCACAGAGTGGAAACCCTCATAATTCACGAGGCATCAGGCAAGAGTATTCAGAAGGGTATTGCCTCAGTAGTAGGGCAAATTAGACTTTCTGCTCTGGATCTGCCTAATAAATCTGAAGAGCTAACTTCAAAAGAATCAAATCATTTCCAAGTAATCTAACTTCTTCCCAAAACAAAGCTCAAGAATTTTTTTTTAAATACAAAAATTTTTAGAGGAACCTAGGTGGCTCAGTCGGTTAAGCATCTACTTTTGGCTCAGGTCATAATCTCAGAGTCCTGGGATTGAACCCCACGTAGGGCTCCCTGTTCAGCGGGGAGTCTGCTTCTTCCTCTCCTTCTGCCCCTCCCCCTGCTCATGCTCACTCATGCGCATGTGCTGTCTCTCTCTCAAATAAATAAATAAATAAAATCTTTTAAAAAAATTTTTTAGCACCCCACAAAGTAAAACTCACAATCTCCAGCATCCAATTCAAAATTATCTGGCATGCAAAGAAGCAGGGAAATACAATTGAATCAGGAGAGAAATCATGTGGAAGAGCTCTAAATGGCACAGATGAAAGAATTAGTAGATTTTAAAAAATGTAAAATCTGTTACAACTACATTTTATACGTTCCAGAAGTTACAGGAAAACTTGATCATAATAAGTGCAGACATTGAAAATATTAAAAAGACTCAAATAGAACTTCAAGATATGAAAAATACAATGTCTGAGATGAAATTAAGAGTAGATTAGATACTACAGAAGAAAAGACTAGTGAAATTGAAAACATGCAATAGAAGCAATCCAAAATAAAACATGGGTGAAGATTAAAAAAAAATGATCAGCTGTGGTATAATTTCTAATGTATACGTAATTGGGGTATAGGAAAGACAGGAAAGGAAGGCCATACTTAAATAATGACCAAAACTTTCCCAAATATGTTCAAAACAATTCATAGTCCTAAGAAAATCAACAAAACACAAGCAAAAAAGAAAGAAGAAAGAAAGAAAAGAAGAAAGAAAGAAAGAAAGAAAGAAAGAAAGAAAGAAAGAAAGAAGAAAGTTCACCAAAGCATATCATAGAAAAAATTGCTAAATATCATTGATAAAGAGAAATTTATTTATTTATTTTAAAGATTTTATTTATTTGACAGAAAGAGACACAGCCAGCGAGAGAGGGAACACAAGCAGGGGGAGTGGGAGAGGAAGAAGCAGGCTCCCAGCAGAGGAGCCTGATGCGGGGCTCGATCCCAGAACGCCAGGATCACGCCCTGAGACGAAGGGAGATGCTTAACATCTGAGCCACCCAGGCGCCCCTGATAAAGAGAATTTTTTTTAAAACAACTAGTAAAAAAATAAACAACTAGTAAAAAAATAAAACACAGACAAAAATAAGAATGACAGGAGATATTCATTGGAAGATGTGAAAGCTAAAACAGAGGAGCAATATCTTTATTGAACAAAAAACAACCTATCAACCTAGAATTCTATACTTAGCAAAATTGTCTTTTGAAGGTGAAGGTGAAATTGTTTTTTCGACATACAAAATTGACAGACTTTATCACAAGCAGACATCCACTACCAGAAATATTAAAGCCTTCACTGAGGCTGATGAAAATATCAGATCAAAATCTGGACGTATACAAATAAAGAACATCAGAAATGGAAAATATGGGGGCGCCTGGGTGGCTCAGTCAGTTAAGCATCCAGCTCTTGATTTCTGCTCTGTTCATGATCTAAGGATTTTGAGATCAAGCCCCACATGGGGCTTCATGATGGGCATGGAGCCTGCTTAAGATTCTCTCCCTTTATCCCCCTCCAGAAAAAAAGGTTTAAAAAAAAAGAAATGAAAAATATGTATGTACAAATAAAAACCCTTTTCCCTTATTTTTTTAAGTCTTTTAAAAAGAAAATTGACCTTTTGAAGCAAAAATAACAATGTATTATGGCATTATAACAGAAAGAAAACATATGACACTAGCACGAAGGTCCGGAGAAGGACCGGAATAAAGAGTCTTATGCTATACTTAAAGTGGTGTAATATCACTTGAAGGTACACTATAATAAGTTAAAGATGTGTACCAGAAGTCCAAAAGCAGGGGCGCCTGGGTGGCGCAGCGGTTAAGCATCTGCCTTCGGCTCAGGGCGTGATCCCGGTGTTACGGGATCGAGTCCCACATCAGGCTCCTCCGTTATGAGCCCGCTTCTTCCTCTCTCACTCCCCCTGCTTGTGTTCCCTCTCTCGAACATACAAATTTGTTTCTATCGAATAAATAAATAAAATCTTAAAAAAAAAAAAAAGTCCAAAAGCAGCCACTGAAATAAAGAAAAGAGTTAGAGCTAATAAGCCAGGGAAGAAGATAAAGTAAAATCATAAACAATATTCTATTGACCCAAAAGAAAGCAGAAAAAGAAGAAAAGGGACAAAGCAAATAGAAAACAAATATGAACATGGTAGGTTTAAACCCAACCCCATAAGTACTATTAATTGCTAATGATCTAAACAGCCCAACGGAAAGACAAAGTTTGTAGTTTGTTCAACTATATAAAAAAGAAAACTCTGGGGCACTTAGGTGTTGCAGTTGGTTGAGCAACCCACTCTTGGTTTCAGCTTGGGTTTTGAGATCAAGCCCCCCATTGGGCTTTGTACTCAGAGCAGAATCTACTCAGTTACTCTCTCCCTCTCCCTCTGTCCCTCCCCCCCTGCACACCCTCTCTTTCTCTCTCTCTTTAAAATAGATGAATGAATCTTTTTTAAAAAAAATGTTTTTAAAGAAAAACCCATCTACACATTGCCTACAAGGAACTCACAAATCTAAAAACACAAACAGGATAAACAAACCATGTTAATACTAATCAAAAGAAATCTAGAGTAGCTATATTAATATATTAGACATAGTAAATTTCAGAATAAAGACTATTGCCAATAAGAGAATGAAGCAAACTATAATAGACTCTTGACTATTTGAGAACAGACTGAGGGTTGATGGAAGGAGGTGGGTGGGGATGGGCTTAGATGGGTGATGGGTATTAAGGAGGGCATTTGTTGTGATGAGCACTGGGTGTTACATATGTAACTGATGAATCACTTAATTCCCCTATAAACCAACTTGACCTAATTGACATTTATAGACTCTGTCCCACAACTGCAAGTACACATCTGCTTCAAATGCACATGAAACATTTATCAAGATAAACCATACTGTGGGCCATAAAACAAGTAACAATAAATTTAAATGGCATTAAATCATAAAAAGTATTTTCACTAACCACCCTGGAATTAAATTAGGATTATTAACAGAAATCTAGAATCTTAAATATTTGGAAACTAAATGACAAACTTCTAAACGTATGTGTCAAAGCAGAAATCAAAAGAGGAATTAGGACATTTTGAACTAAAGGAAAATGGAAGTACAGATCAAAAGTTGTGAGATAGAGTCAAAACAGTGCTTCGAAGAAAATTTATAGCAAAAAAAAAAAAGAAAGAAAGAAATCAATGATCTACACTTTTACCTCTATAGGAAACTAGAATAAGAAGTACAAATTAAATCTAAAGTAGACAGAAGAAAGGAAATAATGAGGATCAGAACAGAAATCAAAGATATTTTTAAAAAGTAAAACAATACAGAAAATCAATGATACCAAAAGCTGGTTCTGTAATTCAATAAGATTGATAAATCTCTAACCAGACTAATTAGAATAAAGAGAAAGAAGTATGGCGTATGAGGAGTGTGGGGGGAAATATCACTACAGATTGTACTGAAATTAAAATGATAAGGAAATATTTAAAATTGTGTGTCAATAAATTTGACAACTTAGGTGAAGTAGAAAAATTCCTTAAAAGACACAAATTACCAAAGCTCCCTCCAAAAGAAATAGATAAAAAAAAGAAAGAAACTACAGATCAATACAAAAAAAAAAATCTTTAAAAAATTTTAGTGAATCAGTTGTTATAAATATATTTGAAGGATACTACATTATGACCAAATAGGAACCACCCCAAAAGTGACTGTGTGGCATAGCTAAGCGACTAATACCTGAGACACCTACATAGTTTCCCAGAGTCCTTGTAAAGTGGCTGAAATTTACCCCATGCTTCCTAAGACAGTGTGGATAGAATTCAGATGGAGCTAGAGCTGTAGAGACTCTGTATTAGAAGACAGGAACACAGTTATACATCAACAGCCATCAGCCAATGCGGCAATTTATATCCTACCATGTGTCAGTGTATGATCAGATGACAACTGAAACCCAGGTGGTTCTGGTTCAAATCCTGGATGTAAGCTGTGTGGCTTTGTGTGAGTTACTGAACCTATCTACACTGCATTTTATCTCTAAAATGAGGGAAATAATAGTACCTACTTGTTGGGAGAATTAAATGAGATGATAAAAGTAAAGTATGCAGTTGGGTCAATGTTAAACAAAAGAGAAAGAGAGAGAAAAAGAGAAACAAAGTCTATAGTGCCTTCCCTGAAAAAGAACTGAATTTCATGCTGTCAAGATGATGCAGTCAGATGGGAACTGGGAAAAAAATTTGCAACTTAATACTACTTGTTCTGGATTTTTGTTTGTTTGCCAAATAAGTTGACTTATAGAAGTAATCTTTATCTCTTGTCGTTCCTGTTGTTATGCAAATTAACCGAGGCTCTAAATTCACTGTGCCCCAAATTGCAAAAGGAAAAGAGACACAAAAGTCTAGCCAGCAATGTGTTAAAACCTGCACACATTGACTCATGAGAATCAATTTTTTAATTTTTAGGAATTTAATGAACTGGCTGTTAAACATTGTTTAAAAATAAATTATAGGGGCGCCTGGGTAGCGCAGTCGTTAAAAGCGTCTGCCTTCGGCTCAGGGCGTGATCCCGGCGTACTGGGATCGAGTCCCACATCGGGCTCCTCCGCTATGAGCCTGCTTCTTCCTCTCCCACTCCCCCTGCTGTGTTCCCTCTCTCGCTGGCTGTCTCTCTGTCACATAAATAAATAAAATCTTTAAAAAAAATAAATAAATAAAAATAAAAATAAATTATATAAGCTTAGAGGTAAATAAATTATATAATAACAAAGATAATGATACAAGAAAACTACAGAACAATCTCCCTGATGAATATTAATGCAAAATCTTAAACAAAATTCAACAGAATTCAATAGTGCTTTAAAAGGATTTTATACCATGACCAAGTGAGATTTTTTCTTGAAATCCAATGATGGTTCAACATATAAAAATCAATCAATATAATATAATACATTAACAGAATGATGGGGAAAAATACATCATCATCTCAATTGATGCAGAAAAGGCAATTGACAAAATTCAACACTTTCTCACGATAAAAACACTCAACAAACTAGGAATAGAAGAAAACTATCTCAACATAATAAAGATCTATATGAAAACACCACTAACATCATACTAAATGGTGAAAGACTGAAAGCTTTTCCTCTAATATCAGAAACAACACAAGGTTGCTTGCTTTCACCACTTCTATTCAGAATAATACAGTAAGTCCTAGCCAGAGCAATTAGGTAAGAAAAAGAAATAAAAGAAAAAAAATAAAAGGCATGCCAAGTAGAAAAAAAAAAATAAAATTATCTCTGCTCATAGACTATATGACTTTTTATGTAGAGAACCCTAAAGATTCCTCAAAAAACTTGTTAGAGGACGCCTGGGTGACTCAGTCAGTTAAGTATCTGCCTTCAGCTCAGGTCACGATCCTGGAGTCCTGGGATCGAGTCCCACCATCAGACTCCCTCTGCCCTTCACCGTACTTGTGCTCTCTCTCTCCCCCTCTCTCTCAAACAAATAAATAAAATATTTTTTAAAAACTTGTTAGAACAAATAAACCAGTTCAGCAAAGTTGTAGGATATAAAACAAAAGTATTAGTGTTTCTATACACCAACAATGAACAATCTGAAAGGCAAATTTTATTTTTTATTTATTTATTTATTTTTAAAGATTTTATTTATTTATTCAACAGAGATAGAGACAGCCAGCGAGAGAGGGAACACAAGCAGGGGGAGTGGGAGAGGAAGAAGCAGGCTCATAGCGGAGGAGCCTGATGTGGGGCTTGATCCCATAACGCCGGGATCACGCCCTGAGCCGAAGGCAGACGATTAACCGCTGTGCCACCCAGGCGCCCCTGAAAGACAAATTTTAAAGTAATTCCATTTACAACAGTATCAAAAAGAATGCAATACTTAGGAATAAATTTAACCAAGAAGGTGAAAGACTTATATACACTGAAAAGTACAAAACATTGCTGAAAGACATTAAGCTCTCACCAACAAATGGAAGAATAGCCTGTGTTCATGGACTGGAAGACCTAATATTGTTAATATTATTATTGTTCCATCCGAAGTGATCTACAGAATCAGCGCAATCCTTCTCAAATTCCAAATGGCAATTTTTGCAGGAAAGAAAAATCCATCCTAAAATTCATATGGAATCTCAAGGGACCCTGAATAGCCAAAATAATCTTGAAAAAGAACAAAGTTGGAGGTCTCACACTTCCTGATTTCAGAAGTTACCACAAAGCTACAATAATCGAAGCTGTGGAGCCGGCATAAAAACAGACAAATAGACCAATGGAATAGAATAGAGTGTCCAGAAATAAACCCTCATTTATACGGCCAAATGATCTTTGACAAGAATGCCAAGATAATTCAATGGGAAAAGCATGTTCTTTTCAACAAGTAGTGTTGGGACCTTACACCATATACACAAATTAACTCAAAATGGATCAAAGACCTACACGTAAGACCGAAAACTATAAAAATCTTAAAAGCAAACATAGGGGGAACCCTTCATGACATTGGATTTAGCAATGATTTCTTGAATATGACACCAAAAGCATAGGGAACAAAAGTAGAAATAGATATATTAGACTGCATGAAGATTTAAATCTTCTATAGATTAGAGGATACCATCGACAGGGTGAAAAAGCAATCTATAGAATGGGAAGAAATACTTGAAAATCATGTATCTGATAAGAGATTAATATCAAGAATGTATACAGTACTCCTATAATAACAACAAAAACAACGCAAAAACAAACAAAAACCAAACAAAAAAACCCCAGGCAGATGACTTGAATAGAAGTTTCTCCAAAGTACTTACACAAATAGCCATAAGCATATGAAAAGATGTTCGACATCACTAATCATTAGAGAAATACAAATTAAGACCACAAGGAGATACAACCCCATACCCATTAGGATAGTGACTATTTTTTTTTTAAAGCAGAAAATAACAAATGGTGAAGTAGAGAAATTGGAACCCTCGTGCAGCACTGGCAAAAATGGAAAATGGTGCAGCTGCTGTGGAAAACAGTATGGCAGCCCCTCCAAAAATTAAAAATGGAATTACCATATAATCCAGCAATCCCGCTTTTCTGTTGAGATATATATATGTATACATACATATAAAGCGGTATCTCAAAGAGTTATTTATACACCATATTCATAGCAGCATTATTTAAGATAGCCAATGGGTGGAAGCAACCCAAGGTTCATCAACGGACAAATGGATAAAGACGATGTGTTATATACACACATTGGAATACAATTCAGTCTTTAAAAGGAAGGAAATTCTGTCACATGCTGCAACATGGGTGAATCTTGAGGACATTATGCTAAGTGAAATAAACCAGCCACAAAAAGACAAATACTGTGTGATTCCACTTACGCAGGTATCTAAAGTAGTCAAATTCATAGAAACAGGAAGTAGAATGGTGGTTGTCAGGGGCTAAGGGAGGGGGAAGCGAGGAGTTGTTTTGGGTGTGGAGATGGACTTTTACGAGATGAGAACAGTTCTGCACAACAATGGGAATATACTTAACACTACTGAACTGTACACTTAAAAACAGTTCAGACGGTAAATTTTATCTCATGTGTGTTTAGCACCATTAAAAGATGTTAAGAACAAGGATAATAGACACTCAAGCCCCATAACTTTGTAGTTGTTTTCTACATGTGCTCTTGGGGTCACATCTATTCCATTTATGTAGTAAACATGCCCTATAGAGGTGGGCTTCTGCACATCTCTTCCAGGCTTGGCATTTAGTAAGAGCACCTTGATAGCTTGGAATCAGCCATGATGAAAGTATTTATCCCCACAGAGATCGATTAAGGCTAAAAATCGTTTGTTTGCTGGTTAAACATTTGCCCGCACACCCCTCCCTGGGTCTAGCAGAGATGTAGATTTGGGCCCTTTCTGCCACTGAAAAACACACTAACCATTGGCACGGCGGTGCCCTTCTTTTCTAAGACGGTGCTAGGGGATGATGAGGGTGGGTACTGAGATCACATGCAGAGTGTTATTTTCACTCCCTGGCCTCAGGGAGAAAGAATGTAAAAAAGATCATTAGGACTTGACGGGGAAAGTGTGTCAAACCTGCAGTTCTGTATTTGAGCCTTTACACAACCGCTGTGCTATTCACAGCTATGCTCTCTGCCCAGCACAGCCGGGACCAAACCCCTCAGGCGGAAGTCCCCAGGCGCAGTCCAACCTGGCACACCCCACATCCCCAGGCACATAATCTCCTTAACCATCCATGGAGCAAGGCCCAAAGTCAGCAGTTCTGGGATCCATTCTAATGTGGTCAGAGGTGAAAAGCTCCAGATCTTTGAGGCCATGGGTAGTAGTCTGGCTGATAAAACATCCCATGACTCTTCCTTCAAAAACTTGCTAACTGCTTGCCAATTTGGCATTTTAATTAGCAGTCCGACTACTACTAGGAGGAAGTCGCTGGTGCCCCCTTGTGGCAAACTTGGAGGAGGCACGAGCCCAGAACTGCCCAGAAAACAGGGAAAACCAAAGGGCACGTCAGGTGACAAGGCGGAGTGCAAAACAGGGTGCGCCCTTGTGCTTCCCCTTTTGTTACGAAAGGAAGTAGGGACGGGAGTGCAGGTCTATACCATCTCTAAAAATGTTAGTATATTACTGTAATGCTTAAAAAAATATATCTGAAAGAAATAGAGACAGCTTGTCATTGTATCAGGAGAGATTCCATGGCAAGTGTTCGCTCAAGCAGTGCTGGCCGCTGCCGGGCAGGGGTTCTCAGAACCTGGTCCTCGGGTGCCTGCATCTGTCACCGGCAGGACATCAGAAGGATATTCCCAACACGAGCCAAACCTTACGGGCTTCGTTTCTCTGGGAGCGAACATGTAAAAACAATCTGGGTGCTTCTTACGAACACTAATGTTTGAAAAGCAGCTGAATGCAAAGATGAGTAAGACATTCAGGTGGGCTGTCACTGTCGGTATGGCCATCTGTCACCGAGAGCCTCTCACGTCATCGGTCCCACATCAAAGGAGACTGAAGAGACAAGACAGTGAACTAGGACATGTGATCCTGAGTGGATCCTGCTCCAGAAAGAAGGCACGAGTGAGGCAATTGAAGAAATTTTTTTAAATGTCTGAAGATTAGTTAATAGTATTATTTCAATGTCAATTTCCTTGTTTTAGTAATAGCACTATGATTATATATAAGGTATTAACATTTGGGGAAGTTGGGTAAAGGGTCTCTGGGAATTCTTTGTATTGCTTTCGTTTTTACTTTTTGCAAGGACAACATTATTTCCAAATTTTAATTTACAAATTTAAAAAGAAACTTGGGTCTCCCACTTGGTAAGGGCTTTGTATCCTTGCTGCCTGAAGTGTGGCCCATGGTCCAGCTGCATGAGCTGCACCTGGGAACTTGTCAGCAGTGTAGATTCTTGGCGACCGCAACGCAGCACGGAGCCAGAATCCGGGTAATTCATATGCTCATTCAAGTTTGAGAAACACCAAAGTTTATACACATTACCCCATTAACTCTTCCAACAACACTACAATTCAGATAGTATTCCCGTTTTACTGATGTGGGGGCTGCAGCTCTCAGAATTGTCACTTGCCCTATGTCCCATGAGCAAATGAATAGAAAGGCCAGATTTGAACCCATGTCTATCTAACGCTAAAACCCGTTTTTCTAAAGTGCTACCTGGCATCCGGTTGCAGATATAAAATTTCCAATTATATGCAAGCCTAGGAGTCTACTCTTACCCATCCTATCTTCCGGCTTCTGTCCTGAAGGCAGCTATATTTGAGGGAGCGCTGCACCATGAGGTCAGGGCAGCTCCGGTCACTCCTTGCCACTTTGTTGGTTTGGAACTTCAGGAGTTCTGCGGATGAAATCTGAGACTGGTCCCCATACGTGGAGGGCAAGGAGAGACAGAAGAGGCAGACCACTCCCAGATGATTGGTAGATGGTAGTTTGAATGAGCAAGGGAACTTACAAGTGGGGCTTGTCTTGCGTAGCTGCAAAATGAGTACATTTTTGCACCCACCCATCAGAATCTTAGACGTTTATAGAGGCCTTAACTGGTTTCGGTCATGCATTCGGTCCAGATGGTCGCAACAGTTTACTCTCTCAAGACTATGAGACTGTGTCCTTGAAGCAGCTGCTAGTATGGGAATAGCAGGCTGACCGTATGTTCCAAGGACAAGGGAGGGGTAAGGAGCCTCTGGTTGCTCGCATCCAGCTCTCCGGTCCACTGGAGGTCACCGCCTCTCGATGATCTCCCCCAACACACTTCCACAGCCCACTTCATGGAGGCTGCCCGGCCCCTCAGGGTGCTCGCATGCAGAGTGAACGGGCGCCACAGACCTTCTGCGTGGTCCCTTCCAGCGCCAGCCTCCAGTGAGCCTTCTGTCACCTTGATCCAGGCCCCACAGCTAGCTGGAGGGGTGGGGTGAGAGATACATGGCCATCGTAGGCCTTCCTCTGAGCCTGCGAAGGCTCCCGACCCGCGAAGTAAAGACCTCTCCCTCTCCCCCCTTCTCCACCTGACCGCCACTGTGTCTAAAGGCCGCAAGCCCCTCTCTTCCCCGGCTCCTGGCCTTTCACCCAGGCCGGCGGATTAGGCTCTCGAAGAGGTGACGGGCTCGGAAAGACCTGAGTGGACAAATGCACTTTGCAGCGTTAGCCGGAGCGGCCTGCGGCGGAGTCCTCCTCGGGGTGTGCGTGCGCCGCCCGAGACGCACGACGTGACCCTCAACTGGTGACACGGATGTGACTGCAAACTGGCAGGAGATGCGGCCCAGGAGCCCTTGGGTCTCATCACGCACGTCTCTCTACTCAGAGCTAGCCCTTCGAGGGAGAAGCCGCCACGTCAGGAACGCTACTGCCTAAAGGGGGGGAAGAAGGCGGGTAGGGCCACACCGAGCGCTGACAACACACTGGGCAGCTACCCAGAGCCAAGGGCGGTGGAAGGTCCGAGCCTCACGGCCGCGTAGAGTTCAGGCCTCAGACGGTTAATGTGCAAATGTTGTCTTCCTCTGACTCCCAATCTTATCTTAACCCCATCGCGGGAGTGCGTGTCTGGGCGTGTGTGTGCCTGTGTGCAAGAGAGAAGTTGAGACTGAGAAAATGGAATATGGCAAAGATACATCCTTAAAAATTCATTCAAACTGGGGTGTGGGGTCGGAGCCTCCTGCAGTCCCACTAGCACAGAGAGTTTCGCTTCTCTCTCCCCCTATCACATGCTCATTGAGAAACCTCACATCTTAGAAGTGGTTCCCAAAGAAGGGAGTTTTGAGGGGTGGGGGAGAGTATCTGAATCATAAGGGTAGCTTTTTTTTTTTAAGATTTTATTTATTTATTTGAGAGAGAGAGAGAGCACAGGATTAGGGGAGAGGCAGAGGGAGAGGGACAAGCAGACTCCTCGCTGAGCAGGGAGCCCGATGTGGGTTGATCCCAGGACCCAGCGATCATGCCCTGAGCCGCAGGCAGACGCTTAACCGACTGAGCCACCCAGGCGCCCCCAGAGTAGCTTTTCAAACCACTTTTTTTTTTTTTAAGAACTACAGCAATGGTTCTCAAGCTAGTTTGCCTAAGCCCCACATGGGGTAATTTTCATGGGTCTTGGGCAGGACCCAGGAGTATGCATTTGGAATGAGTATTCCCAGGGAATTTTGCTGAGGGAGGTGTAAAAGCCACCCTCTGAGAAACCGTGCCCGATAGCAATGATTCTCAAACTTTAATGAGCACTCTTAGGAATTTTGTTAAAATGCAGCTTCTGATTCAGCGGGTCTTGGGCGGGGTTGCAGATCCTGCCCTTCTTAACAAGCTCAGAGAACACACTAATGGTACTGGTCTGAGAACCAGCTCAGGGTAGCAGGGCTCCCAGGGTTGAAGGGGTTTTTAATCAGTTGCACACTCTCATTCGGATGTTTTTCAATAATATGCGCTTTGCTCTGTTATAAGCTTCCTGAGTTATCAAAGTTACAACTTGATGTAGGAAAGATAGGATAGTAATTTTGTATTCTCCTCCCTGCTAAAAAACAAAGTATTGTGTGATGCCTGAGCGCAGAGAAAAGTGTGTTAGATAACCGAACGTAACTCAATCTTGCCAGTCAGCTAAGAATTAGTCTATTTTTGAAAACCATATAAAATTCAGTAGAAAGTCTGCTGGGACCAGGTGTTTTCCGGTCTTTGGAGACAAAACTGCTAATTCAGGCTCCAGCTGCAAACATTTTCTTCTTCTCAATGTTTCTTTCCCTCTTGGGAAAAAGACTCTTAAATTCAGTGACAGCAGAGCTCTAGCGCTCATTTAGAAGGAACTTAAAATGTTCTCCAGTTTGTCATCTGCTGAGCTATGTGATTCCAAAGGCCCTGGTAGAAGGACATCTTCACTGTACCCATGGCGTGGTGATGGGGACGGCGACCCCGTGGCCAGGATGATCATGCAGAATTGGGGGTTCAGAAAGGCCAGAAAATGTCCCTTACAGTCTTTGTTGTTTTGGAGTTTTTCCTCCTATTAAAAAAAAGAAAGAAAGAAAGACCCGGGGTGCCTGGTGGCTCAGTCAGTTAAGCGTCTGCCCTCGGCTCACGTGTTCATCTCAGGGTCCTGGGATGGAGCCCTTGTGGGGCTCTCAGCTCAGTGGGGAGCCTGCTACTCCCTCTCCCTCTGACCCTCTGCTTGTGTGTGCTTGCGCTCTCTGTCTCAAATAAATAAAATCTTTTTTAAAAAAAGACACTTTAAAAAAAAATTGTGGTAAAATATGCCTAACATAAAATGTACTATTTTAACCATTTTTAAGTATACAGTTCAGTGGCATTAAGTATATTTTCATTGTTTGCAACCATCACCACCATCCGTCTCCAGAACTCGATCATCCTACACTGAAACTCTGTACCAGATTCCGTCCCCCTCCCCGCAGCCCGTGTTGGAAGGTGAAGCAGCCTCAGACCCAGAAGGCACTCTCGTACCAAAACCCGAGGCAAACCACGCCATACTGTTTACACCGAGTTGATGTTGTTGTTTAAGATTTTATTTCTTCATTTGAGACAGAGAGATAGAGCATGAGCAGGGGGAGAGGGAGAAACAGACTCCCTGTTGAGCAGGGAGGACCCTGAGAGCATGACCTGAGCAGAAGGCAGACACTGAACCATCTGAGCCACCGAGGCGCCCCTACAGCGAGTTTTACTGGAACTTACTGATGGGCAATCGGGCAGAGGGACGGACGATCCGGTGGTACCACGCAGCCATTCTCCACCCAGCCCAGCCCTCAGCCCACGTCTTTACAGAGCGGCTGGTGGTGCGGTCACGGGGTAGTTTCTAAAGCGGCAGCACCTGTGCACCAGCGGGGAGCACGGGCTGGACAGCCACAGACGCAGTCCGCGCTGGCAGCGGTCCTACACTCCACCCCCACGGCCTCATGGCCCGTATGATCCTTGCACACAGTTCTTCCACAATGACCCTAGAATCAGGTATCAGGAGGCAACTTGCATCCTCTCCCTTTGCTACAGCAGCAATAGAAACGGCAGCGTGAGATGTCCCAGCGGCCTGGGAAGGAGGCCGTCTCCTCACAGCCAGCAGAGCAACTGCGAACTTCGGCGTAAGTCGTGGCCCATGACAAGAAGGTGCTTCCTGATGCGACAGGAGGGAGCGCCAGGGATGCGAGGCCAGAGTTGAGAAGACAAATGGCAACAGAGATGGCAAATCTTCCTTAGCAACAACATGATAGCGGTTTGGTCCCCTCGAGCCAATACCACCCCAAGCTTTGGTAGTTTCGCTGGGTGATGATACCATGCAGTTTGCCCCTTTATATTATCAGAGGATGTGTCTATATTGTACAGAGGCATTTCGCTTGCACCCATACCGACAACGCTAACCTCAGTGCCAAGTATCAGAGGTTCAGAAACAGTTATTTGTGTGTGTCTTGGCCCTGACCAATGTAGAACAAGGGGTTAATAGCAGACGTGAGCCCTTGGCCCCAAGGGATTAGGACACCAAGACACCTGGGGGGGCACTCCAACCTAATTTCCAGTGCACTGAAGTCTTGCCATGTGTGGGGTCTCCTGGCAATTGCAAAGTGAGCCCCCCTCCAGCAGATAGACCTCAAGCTGCCTCACAGCCCCTGCAACCATAGGGAGCCAGCTGAGGGGCCGTGGTTGGTTAGACGTTCACATGCTCTGGGTGAGTGTTAAGAAGTCGAATTGCCTCAGTTAGTCTTGGAGACCACCCTTTGAGAGAACTGTCTGGTGGGTCTTTAACGTGTTTTTTTTATTAGTCCCTTCGTCCTCTCCATCAGGCCTGCAGGGTGGGATTGTATGGAGGGATGGAAAGTCCATAATATATCCCGGGCCTCCGCCTCCGCTTGGACGTCATGGCTGGTGGACCGTGTGCCTTGATCACTGTCTGAGTTGGCATTGGTACGCGCCCTCTGGTTTTGTTCGTCCCTTTGTAGCTGCAGCCGGATGGACTCTTTTACAGGCCAACTCTTGTTCAAGTCCTGTGGAAATGTGGCACAGGTCAGCGTATATTCGTGTCCTTCCGATACCAGCAAAGGGGCCTATATCGTCTATCTGCAGCGAGAAACAGGGCATGAAGTCCACCCAGTATGCCCAGCATGCCCCAGCTCTACAACCCTCAGGTGGCATTGGGGGCAGTCCTCCTCAGCAGCTTGCAGCTTTTAAAGGCAAATGTAATCTTTTTACTATTCCCTAAGTAGTGTTGGGATCTGGGTGTCCCGATTTAGAGTGGACTCATTCTGCTCCATCGGATGGGATCAGCATTTCCTCTGGCAGAAGGGCTCAGGCTCAGGCTAACTCGTCTGCCTCGCAATTGCCTGGTAGTGTGGCTGCGGAGTGAGTGGACACAGGCCATACTTGGATAGCTGCATCGGGTTTAGTGCCCCTTCCCCAGCATCTTGCCATAGATCTGCTCCCCACAGGGGTCTGTTTAATGCAGCCCAGGCTTCTCTGCGCCACTGTAGCATCTGTGTTGTTAACCATTTCCACACTGCCCAGGTGCCGCTGGTCTGTCAACACAGGTTCACGTGTCAACACAATCCGTGCTGCTCGCTACTTTCAGTTCCTTCTTCCAAGCAAAGCACACCAGGATCCGTGACAGAGGAACGCCCAATAGGTGGGTTTCCTGGTACGGCCATCAGTGTGCCATGTGTCCCCCAGGGGCCAGCCTACCCCTTCCTTTACTTGGGAAGGCATACTGTTGGGCTGGGGTTGCCATAAGTGACTGGCCCCTATAACCAGTGCAGTTCAGTGTACTTTCTCCTCTGCTGTAGTGGGTAAATGTGCCATTCCGTAAGGTGCTTTTCTGGGCACGGACACTCTTCGGTCTGCTGAATGTGTTCTTAATCCATCCTTCTACTGGCAGGGAGGTTCCATCATCATGGGCAGGTCAGCAGTCGGTCCTTCCCATTTTGTCAGTGCCACAAGCCCCAGCTAGACCCTTCTGGATATGAACTCACGTCAAATTCACAACTCACCTTTGGCATCAATACCCCCATCAATACGTTTTACTACCATTTCTGCCTTTAAGAAAGCCTCTTGTTGGTCAATACCCCAATCCCATCGGCTTTCCTTCTTAACCAAGGTGTATGAAGGTCTTAATATCTGCTCTTGATGGGGAACAAAAGGTCTCCAGTAACCCAATAAACCAATGAAAGTCTGTTGGGAAGGCTTGTATCTCATCATTGACCACCTCTGGCATCACTTTGTCTTACCCAACCAGATGACACCAAGGACCTTAACTGATTGACCCAGCCCACGGATCTCCTCATGACTTTAAGTACGCCTGTAATGTCACCGCTACTTGAGACAAGGAGAATAAATCGTTACAAGTTAACATGACATCATCTACATAATGATAAAGCACCATCTTCTCTAGCAATATCCATCTTCCCAAATCTCTGGCTACCATCCTGTGACCAATTGTGGAACTATGGAGATACCCTTGGGAGCAATGCCTGGAAGGTCCATTGTCTCCTGTTCCACATGAAGGCAAATTGGTCCCTGGATTCAAGTCCTAATGGAATGTTGAAAAAGCCTACATAGGTCCAATACATAATGATATGTCTTGATGGATGCCATGATTTTCTTCTAACAAGGCTATATAAGGCACCTCTACAAGGATGGATAGAGTAACTTTATTGAGTTCCCTATAATCCATTGCTACTCACCAGGTCCCATTACATTTCTTTACAGGCCAAACTAGACTAATGAATGGATTTGAGCAGGCCTGATTACCCCTGCCTTTTCTAATTCTTTAATGATGGCTGTAATCTCATCATGCCCTCGCCACCCCACCCGGTAGCTTATATTGTTTTATGTTTATTACTCTCTGGGAACAGGCGGCTATCTAGGTTCCTGTTTTGCATGACCCATAGGACATATTTCACTACTTGGATACACCACTCAAATTCACCAGTCATTGTAGTCAGATTCAAAATCTACGCCCAAAATATACTCAGGAATGGGTGAAATATGCACTAGAAAACAGCCAGGATCAAAGTCTGCCAATCTGTAGGGGAGAGACTAGTTCGTCTAACCTTGATAATTTGTCACCCCCCCCCCCAAGCATCGAAAGCCTTTATTTGTCCCTGAAATTTTTAGGGGTTTCCCTAGATAAATGTGCATTCCGCTTGTGTCTATTAGAGCTAGTACAGTCTGTTTGTTAGTGCAAGACCAGTAAATGGTTAACTCAACATGGGGCTTCCAGTCACCTCCTGTCGCAGGCCCTAGAGGGCTGCGCTGCCTGACACCTTGTGTCTAGGGGTAGGTGATATCCAACCCTGAAGTCCCTCCATCAGTGGAACGGCACTCAGTGACACATCTAGCTTTTTGAGCCTTCCTTCAAAGGAGAAACTCTTTTCTCTTAGGCAACGCCTTCCATAATCTTAGAAGACCTCATTGGGTTGTTTGTCTTTATTTTCTCTCCAGGTCCCACATAATATTTAGATATTGCCATAATTGTTTCTGAGAGACCTTGATGGGCCCCCTGTCCATCATTTTATTGTGGTAGGATCTTTTGTTCTCCCCCACTTTTCCATCCATCTATTTCCCTTAATGACAGATTCTCTCAGTTTCACTGAAGTCGGCCACCACAGCGGTTACTCTAGCAACGGGCCACTTGACCACAGCGGCAAGGACAGATACCAAAGTCCCGTACATGCTCCCAGGGCTGAATGTAAGCTACCATCTTTCATACCAAAGGAAACTGATTCTTCATCTGGGCCTCTAAAATGCTGGGCATACATGGCTTATTTCATTCCTAATTCACGTATGATTTCTTGTAGTTCTTCCACAGAGGTTCAGGGTAATGGAAGGGAGCGAGCATCCCCTTCGTTAGGCCAGCTTATCTCAATGCTAACATGTATCCAGTCAACCAAATTAGCTAAGCACCTGCAGTTCTCACTCATGCCTGCGGCACACAGTCTCTGTCTGAGGCAGGTCGAGCAGTAACTGCAACATTCAAACCCATTTGACACAATACCAAATCTCCCAATATCCCATGGTTGTAACACCTAAGCTGCCAACCCTTCTTGGTCCCTTTGCTTCAAAAACTCATTAGCTCCACCAATTCCACGGACAACGGGCTCTCCCCCAGCAAGAACAACAGGCATTCCCCAGGCACAGCCCCTTTACCCACTCTCATTTTGTTTTCTGTATCTTGCTGACTACTTCAACAGTTAGAAGGTGGAGAATCCGTAATGTATCCTCCAGACTGAGAAGGCACTTTAATATGGAAAAACGAAGCAAGCCACTCCATACCATTCACACCAGGTAACTTACAGGGTAAGTTACAGACAGGGTAATAGACAGCTATTCAGGGTAACTTACAGACAGGGACCAATCGGGCAGGTGGGTAGATGGACAGATGATCCAGGCGGTACCACGCAGCTCCTCCCTGCCCAGCCCGGACCTCAACCCACAGCTTTTGTAGAGTGAGGAGCATGGTGGTGAGCCCACAGGGTAGTTATCTAAAGTGGTGTCATCTGTGTGCCCAACAGAAGAACAAGATGGAGGGCCGAAGATGGAGTCAGTGTTGGCAATGCTCCCACGCCCAGCTAACCACTGTTCTACAATCTATCTCTGCGAATCTGACTCCTCTGGGTCCCTCATGTATGTCGTCAGTCAGCTCAGGCTGCCATAACAGAATAAGACAGACTGTGTGGCTCAAACAATGGACATTTATTTCCTCCCAGTTCTGAAGGCTGGGAGCCGAGATCAGGGTGCCAAGATGGTTCCGGTGACAGCTCTCTTCCTGGTTTGCAGACGGCCACCTTCTCACCTGTTCTCACATGGCAGGTAGGGAGGAAAAGAGAGGGAGAGCGAGTGAGTAAGAAAGGAGGAAGACTGAGAGAGAGAAACCTCTCTGGGGTCTCTTTTTATAAGGACACAAGTTTTGTTTTTTAAAGTTTTTATTTAAATTCCAGTTAGTTAACATACAGTATGATATTAGTTTCAGGTGTACAATATAGTGATTCAACACTTCCATACAACACCCGGTGCCCATCACAAATGCACAAGGACACTAGTCTTACTGGATCAGAGCCTTACTTTTATGACCTCATTTAACCGTAATTACCTTCATAAAGGCCCTATTGCCAAACACTGGGAGCTGGGGCTTCGACATGTGAATTGTAGGAGAACACCGTTCAGGCCATAACATCGTAGAAGAGGAATCAGACAATATTTGTCCTTTTGTGCCCGGCTTATTTTGCTTAGTATAATGTCCTCAAGATTCATCCATGTTATAGCGTTGATCAGAATTTCATTCCCTTTTAAGCTCAAACAACATCCCATTGTATGTATACGCTACATTTTGTTTATTCATCTGTTGAGGAACATTTGGGTTTGTACCATCTTTGGACCATTGTGAATAATACTCTTATGAACATTGGCATCCAGGTGTCTGTTTGAATCTCTGCTTTCAGTTCTTTTGTGTATATATCTGGAAATGGAATCATTGGATTAAATGGTAATTCTATATTTAATCTTTTAAGGAACTGTCCTATGTCCTTTGGAGTCTTGAGCCAGGACATATGCTAACATGTGCTACCAAGGCCGCATCATAGCACCTCAACCCAGGGCTGACCCTGGCAGAATCAGAAAGGGAGAATTTTATTCTTCTATCTCTGAAATGGATTTAGCATCTCTAATCCTTCCTCTGTACTGCCCAGCATCCCAGATATGCCCATGATGGACCCTTCCCCTTTCCCTACAAGAGAAATCAAACTCCTAGATGCAATCAAGGCCAGGACCAGGTATAAGATTTCCAAAATGCCAAAGGAGAGCCAACGAATGCCAGGGATGCTTTTCCTCCTCCACTATGTCTCAAAATTGGAAACTCACAAGGAGTGTGACCCAATGATCACTTCTCGCACTTACAAGCATATTGTGCAGGGCTACTCATTGTCAAACATGTCAGCTTTCCCTTTACGACTTCTGAGTTTTATCTTTTGAGAAAAGGCTTTCCATCCTCAAGATTATATATTTTTTCTCCAATATTTTTTTCTAATTCTTTCATGCTTATTTACCAGCTCTTCTGGATTTCAAATTTAGTTGTTAAGTAGGGATTTGGTGTTTTTCAAATTGATGGCCAGATGTCCCCCAAACAATGTATTGAATGAACCATATTTTCTTCACTGACTTAAAATACTATTTTTTAAAAAGATCCCATTCATTTATTTGATAGAGAGAGAGCACAAGCAGGGGGAGCGGCAGGCAGAGGGAGAGGGAGAAGCAGACTCCCCGCTGAGCAGAGAGCCCACTGTGGGGCTTGATCCCAGGACCCCAAGATCATGACCTGAGCCAAAGGCAGACGCTTAACCGACTAAGCCACCCAGGCAACCCTTAAAATACTGTTTTATCACAAGCTAAATTCCCTCATGTACCTGGATATAAAATGGAGAAAAGTGAAGAGCCCTGTCTGTCTGCTTTGAATGGTGGTGTCAATATAAATTCACAATTTTGTGTATGTGTGTATTTGTTTATTTCCTAGGTCTGTCCACAGAAATGGTCTTAAAACAACATTACAGAACACTGAGCATATCTAATGTCTATTTCTTGGTTTCTAAATACCATTGCCCATTAAAAAGAATTAGGGTCCTTGGAGAAATTGGGAATCCTGTGTCTTACTCCAGACCCTGAGGCAGGGAAAGTCCAAGGTAAGCATGAAACGTCAACATCTTGCTCCCAAAAGAAGAAAGGGCTTAAAGACTAATAAGGTAATATCAAAAGGGCATAGAAGTCATTTTGGAGGAGATCCTATAAGCCAAATCTGAGACAATTTGAGAAGGGAGGGAGGGAGGGAGGGAGGGAGGGAGGGAGGAAGGAAGGAAGGAAGGAAGGAAGGAAGGAAGGAAGGAAGGAAAGAAGGGGAATTAAATTTATGGATTACAACTTCCTGAGCTTTAACAATCCATAAGTCCATAGTGATAGTCACAAAAACGGATACAGAAAAGAGGGGGAGAAGAAGAGTTTTTCTTTACTGAATGCCAGCTAATAAATACAGGAAGAATGATAAAATAAAAACCATTCTTTTGTAACTCCCAGTTGAATATCAATGATGCTAAAACCATCAGGTAAGAACACCTGGGTGGCTCAGTCAGTGAAGCGTCTGCCTTTGGCTCAGGTCATGACACCAGGGTCCTGGGACTGAACCCCTCATCGGGCTCCCTGCTCAGTGGGGAGCCTGCTTCTCCCTCTCCCTCTGCCGCTCCCCCTGCTTATACTCTCTCTCTCTGTCAAATAAATAAATTAAAAAAAAAATCTTTAAAAAATCAAAATAAAACCATCAGGTAAAGAAGTTGAGAAACAAGATTCACATGACTTCAAAGAATAATCCCATAGTTATGTATTAATACAAAGAAAAAGTGTGTCTTACAGCAGATTGTTTAGACATGGCCACTATAATTCCCCTCCTTGTATTCAATTCTATCAACCATGTGAATTCCTTTGGCTAATGGACAATAGATCATGTTAAAGAAGCAGGAGCATGAAACGTTTGTGAATTGGGAATTACTTTCTTGCTGCTGATAATATTTCCACTACCATAGAAACAAGCTTGGGCTAGTTTGATGGAAGATGAGAGATTGTGTGAATGAAGGCTCCAGAAATCCCACTTATCCAAGCCATCCCAGACGTATAAATAAGCCCAGCTGAGAAGAGCCAAGCCTGGCCCAGACCAGGAAGCTCTGTCAGCTACAGGTGCTGGGCTGCAGAATTGTGAGCTAAGCAAATGATTGTCGCTTGAAGGCAGTAAGTTTTGGGGTGTTTGTTCTGCAGCAAGGAATGACCACTACATAAGCTGGTTCCAGGAGTGGTGAGCCGTTAAAACAAAAAATTTAAATTTATAGCCTTGGGACTGGGCAGTGGGCAGAGGCTAGAAACTCCTATGTGAAGAAACTCCTATGACCAATTTTCCAAACCCTTCCTAATATACTGTCAGGGAAGTTTTAGGAACTCCACTTTATGTACTGTGGGCCCTCATGATCTCCAAGTATCAAGGAGCCGTTCTCACAACGTGTGAGGCATCCTTGCCAGGATGTCGAGTCATCAGTCATGGGATACTCATCCGATGTAAACGCCCATATCAATAAACTCTCCCCATCAAGATGTACATTCCAGTCCCCGCCCTGTCAAACCATACCTTTCATATGCACTCCCAGACTCACTCTCCTGGTTCCTGCCAAGTCCTGCAGATTTGACGATGGGGGAAGTCATCCATTTTCTCTCATTGTGGGGACAGTACTTCCTTGTTCAGGTCATTTGGAGACGGAAACCTAGTCTTTGTATGGATGCCATGAGGGTAAACAAAAGCAGTTAGAGGACATGCTCCGTCTTGTGTGGCGTGTGCTTCTGATGAGAACTTTGCATGGTCTGCAGGCAGCAGGAGTCTACTCTTCTCTAGCAAGAGAAAGCATCTGCTTCTCTTAGCCGAATGTTGAAGAGATTCAGGTGTTTTAATGTTTTCGACTGCAAATGCTCCCATCCCACATCTCTGGATCCTCATTTTGGCCAAGGAGACTTTCTGGAGCTATGAATTTAGTTTCCCAAGTAACTCTGCCACACTACAAATTTTGGACCTGATTTTTAATAGACCCTTTAGCTACCAAAGGGAAAAAAGAACATATTATGGGCAGAACAACAAAAATCAGAATTCTCATCAAAAACTATGCAGATAAGAAGATAATGGAGCAACATTAAGGAATATTTTTAAGGGGAGCCTGGGTGGCTCAGTCGGTTAAGCGTCTGCCTTCGGCTCAGGTCATGATCTCAGGGTCCTGGGATCGAGCCCCGTGTCGGGCTCCCTGCTCAATGGGGAGCCTGCTTCCCCCATTGCCTCTGACCCTCTCCCTGCTCATTCTCTCACTCGCACACTTGCTCTCTCTCAAATAAATAAAAATTTTTAAAAATATATTTTTAAAAACACAGATTGACAGAGAAAGACAAATACCATACGATTTCTCTCATATGTGGAATTTAAGAAAAAAACAGATAAACATAGGGGGGATAAACGAGGCAAACCATAAAACAGACTCTTAGCTACAGAGAACAAACTGAGGCTTCCTGGAGGGGAGGTGGTGGGGGGATGGGTTAAAAGGGAATGGGTATTAAGGAGGGCACTTGTGATGAGCACTGGGTGTTGTATGCAAGTGATAAGTCACTAAATTCAACACCTGAAACATATTACACTGCACATTTTAAGCAACTGGAATTTAAATTAAAACATGGCGGGGGGGAAGGAAAAAATAAGAATACAGACCTAGAATTCTATAACCAGAGAAAATATCTTTCAATTTGAAGGTGAAATAAAGAATTCTCAAAAGGAAAAGATGCAATAATTGATCACCAGCAGATCTTCACTATAAGAAATGTTTAAAGCAATTCTTTAGACAAAAGAAAAATAATTCCATGTGGCAATCTGAATATGAACCAAAGAATGAAGAGCATTGGATATGGCAAATATATATAAATATATTTATATATATGTTTATAAATATACTTATATATAAATATAAAAGATATTTTTGTCCTTTCATTTTTAATCTCTTCAAAAGATCATGGAGTATTTAAGGAGAAATAATAACAATGTATTTTGGGACTATAACATGTAGAAGTAAATGACATGACAGCAGTCGTATGATAGATAAAGAAGAAATAAAATATGCTGTTGGAAGATTCTTTCACTATATGTGAAGTGATATAATATTAGCTGAAGGTAGACTGTGATAAGTTAAAGATGTATATTATGAAGCTAAAAAATAGAGATATAACGTAGTAAGCCAATAATGGAGATAAAATTATATCATAAAAAATTACTCAAATAATCCAGAGAAAAGCAAGAAAAAAAGAAAAGAAAGAACAGGTGCGATTGACACTTAGAAGCAATAGGAAGATGGTAGATTTAAGCCCAACTATTTAGACTATTTAGACATTAAATTGTCTAAACATTCCAATTAAAAGGCGGAGATTTTCACATTGGATAAAAAAATCAAGACCCGATAATATTTTGTCACTGACATTTGAAACTGACATTAAATATAAAGGCATAGATAAATGGGTAGATAAAATATACCAAACAAAAACTAATTGAAGGAAAGCTGATGGCTATATCACCGTCACACAAAACAGAAGAGAAAACAAGAAATACTACCATGGGAAAAGTGACACATTTTATAAGAATAAAAGGCTTAATTCATCAATAAAACTCAACAATCCTAAATTTATATGCACTTAATAATAGCGTAGCAAAATACACAAAGCAAAACCAGATAAAACTGAAAGGAAAAGTGGGCCAATTCTGCAGGACAGCTGAGATTTCAACACTCCTCTCTAAGCAGTTGTAAACAAATAAATCAAAAATCAGTAAGGATACTGAAATCTTGAACAACAGTGTCAGCCAAATGCCCTAATGGACATAACACTCCACCACGAAATAGCAGAATACTCATATACGTGTACGTAAAAATAGAATAAGACCATATTCTAGGCCATAATATAAGTTTCAATAAACTTGAAAGAAGTCAAAATATATTTCCTGATCACAATGGAATTATATTAGAAATGAGTAACAGAAAGATATCTGGAAAATCCCTCAAATATTTGGGAATTAAATAACAGGCTTTCTAAATTACCCTTGGATCAAGAAAATAATTTCAAATATTAGGAATATCTTGAATTAAAATGAAAACACAATCTCTCAAAACTTGTGGGATATGAGTAAAGTAAGACTTATAGGGAACGTTATACCATCAAAAGCTTATACTGGAAAAGAAGAAAGCTGGTAAATCAGTAGTCTAAGCTCCCATATTAAGAAACTAGAAAAATCAGAGTAGAGTAAACCCAAAGTAAGCAAAAAGAAGGAAAAAAAGATAAATAATAAATGAAGGAAATAAAGATAACAGTGGAAGCCAGTACAAATCAGTACGTGTAAAATAGAAAAACAGGAAAAAAACAAATAAAAAGCTGACTTTTGGCTATCAATAATAATTGATAAACATCTAGCTGAAATTATCAAGTAACAAAGAGAAGGCAAGAAATTGCTAATTCCAGGAAAGAAAGTGGAGACATTTCTAAAGAATTTACAAATATTACGAGAATAATAAGGGGATATATAAGCAAATTTTTACCAATAAATTTGACGACTTAAGTAAAATAAAGAGCTTCCTTGAACGACACAGATAACCAAGGCTTACGCCAGAGGAAATACCTAGATCTAGCAGGTATCGCCCTAGATCTGGTAAAGAAATTGAATGCATGCCTAAAAAAATTTCCACAGAGAAAATTCCAGGCCTATAAAACCGACATTACCCAAATCCTTCTCCTTCTGATTTTGCTTTCAAAAGTTTGAGGCTGGAAAGATTTGGAAAGCATGGACAAGCCTTCTGACTCCTTACACGAAGGGAGAATGAAATCCTAATCCAAGAATGGTATTTTCCCAGGCTGGGCAAGTGAGAGCAAAGGGACCATGCTTCCCAGAGTGGAGGGATCTGGGCCCCCGTTCCTGACAGCAGGGCAGAGAAGCAGCAAACTGAGAGACACACGGCCATAGGCTACAGCATAGCAGACGCGAGCCAAGTCGGCCTGAGCCAAGTCTTGATTACACGTGAGGCACAAAATCTTCAGAGACACCAAGGCTGAAAAGCCCACATGGAGGGGGACAGTGGCCCTCTCAGGATACCGTGTGGCCCAGTGACTTGAGGCCAGTTAGACTCCACCCAAAGCTTTTACACTTTGTAACAAGCCCCAGGAACCTTGATACAAGCCTAAAAATGGCTATGATGCATTTCCCACCAGCCCAGCAAGAATGGGTCTCGAGCAAAAAATTGAGTTGTTAAATTATGCACTTGAGGGTATATGCTGAAAGATACACCCACAAAAATCCTCCCCAAATAGGAAATGACATAAAACAGTATCAAAAGGAAAGCATCAGGATGAAGAAAAATACGTACACTGTCGTTTACAACCTTTGAGGACGAACACTATCTCAAAGAGAGGAAAAAATGACCTGGCACAGATTTCCCCCGGAGAAGAAGAAAAAAGAGAGCGGGACAGGCTGCTACGTAGATGGAAGTAGAAAGAAACTACCACGTGGAGAATGCACTGCTTCTGTAGAGCAGCCCAGGGGCCAGCCGACGACCCCCGCCCTGTGCTGAGGTTGTGCTAAGCTAGAACTCTGGATGGCAAATTCGCTCAATATCAAAGAGCGCTGCAAATACTGGAGAGCGTGTATCTTACGGCCACCGAGGCCACTGAACAATTCACCTCCCAGGGGCTGCCTTCTAGGACTCATTCCTCTCTCACCACATACTGTATCCTGGAAGCTTTTGACTTAGCGAGAAGCTCCTTAGTACAGGGAGGAAGAACGAAGAGCCAGATGGCGTTCTTTTCCCTCTGACTCACTAACAAAAGAATCTTTATTCTCCAAAGAGAATAATTTACTCTCATCCTCCCTTGCTCGTGTCAAGGGGCCAGCCCGGAGTCAACACCTCCCAACCGCTTCTTACACCCTTATGAAAACAACCTCCATGCACCGTTGAGCCCCACACCATCTGCCTGCACCGCACCACCTCCCCATCCTCATTCACGGACGCCTGGTCACTCCCAGCCCAACCCTGGACGTTATCCTGGGTGTTTTGATGTAAATGTCCCTTCTGGCGCGCGAGCTAGCCTCCTCCTCCCACCTGTCCTGTAGCTGCGCCCGGTTTGTACGGTGGAGTACCGAGTCAGCAGCAACTTCAAGGCCATCATGACTACCGTGTATCAAAGTCTCATCATTCCCGTAAAATATCCGCGGTTGCCACGCTCCTAGAGTGTGAGGCTGCTTGCGCAGAACAGTTCCTTGGCCTGACGGACGAGTACACACCTCACATCGATGGTTTTCAACCTCAGCTGTGTCCCCAGCACTGCTCAGCAATCCTCCTCCCGGCCTCTACCCCGCGGTTCCCCTCTGTCCCACGACCTTCAGCGCCTAACCAGAACTCAGCTCTCATTCTCGGCGAAGAGGGGGGACTCTCGGGCATGAACTCCAGTTTTCCATCCCCCCGCCCTGCAGAACGGCTTGTATCTGCCCCCACACATGTCTTCCTTGCCTCTGCCCCTCCCTGAAGGAGAAGGTGGCCCCCTCCATCAAAAACGATTTCTACCTCTTGTGCTTGGGACGCATCTCCCCATCTCAGACACATTGCTTTTCAAATATTTCCTCCTTTTCCTAGGTCTTCGATCCCCCCCCTTTCTGTTGGCTTCTTCACTTAAATAAATACACATGCTCACATTTCTTAAATTCTCAGGGAAAACAAAAACAACCTAAATCTTTCTTTTCGTAGCAACCTTTTCTGTTCTTCATCCCCATTTACTCTGTTTTTTCCATTGAAAATATTTATCATTATTTCTGACTACCAAAAAAATACATCTTTACTGCAGAACAACTTTTACATTTGCCGAAATTATACACAGCCTACTTTAATTTTCCCTAACTTGGCTACATGTATCAAATGTAGTAGGCTCAAGCCCTTAGAAAAGGGAAGAGGCCAATTTGGTGGGAACTGTGACCAAAAACTCGGCAGATTCAACTACCATTCCCGTCTTCCTTGCCCCTCTCTACCGCTGCCCTCCCTCCCCTATCCCCAAAGACCAACACTGCCGTTCTCGGAACATTCTACACCGTAGGGTAGTTGTGGCTGGTGACAGCTGAGGATTTTGATGGCTCTTCTGGTCCGTGTCTTGACTGTTCTAAGCTCGGGTCCTGGAGGCGCAAGGAGGTCACAAGCGTGGAAGTGAGTAAGATGGATGTTTGGCAACATTTCTTTAAAAAATGCTCCTGTCCCCCAACTTAAGTTCATCCCCTCTAAAGCTATCAGGTTTAACTGGCTTATTTCCTCTTAAACTAAGAGGAATAGGGGGCAGTAATTACTATAGACTTAATTATTTTACTTGGTAATAATTGGAAATAATTAGAAATCAAGGGACGCCTGGGTGGCTCAGTTGGTTAAGCATCTGCCTTCTGCACAGGTCATGGTCCCAGGGTCCTGGGATCAAGCCCCGTGTCAGGCTCTCTGCTCTGCTGGGAGCCTGCTTCTCCCTCTCCCTCTGCCTGCTTCTCCCCTTGCCTATGCTCTCTCTGTCAAATAAATAAATAAAATCTTAAAAGAAAAAAGGAAATACTTAGGACTCAAAACATTCTTTTGGCCAAGTCTCATAGACCTACACAAAGTCACACCTCTGTGATCCTTCTTCATTGTCACATCTCTCTCTGGCCACAGCCAGGAAAGCTTCTCTGCTTTTAAGGACTTATGGGATTAGGCTGGGCCCAGGCAGGTAATCCAAGACAATCTCACATCATACAGTTCTTCACCTTAATCACATCTGTAAAATCTCTTCACCCACACAAGGTAACAAGGTCACAGGTTCTAGGGATTAGAAAGTGGACATTTTTGGAGGGTCATCATTCTGTCTACCACACACGATACACTTTGAACCTTCAATAACTGAATCGCGTGCCATGATCTTTTACACGTGGGAGCGTGTAGCACAGCGGTCTGGCGCACTAGTGTCAACTGTTGTGTCAGGGAGCCCGTGTTGCATGCATGTGGCTAAAATCAAGAGGACTTGTTCTGTCTACTCAAGCTACTATTTCAGATGTGAAGTCGAAAATCTACACGCTGTTAGAAACACAGAGAAGCCCTCAACTGTGTGAAGAGAAAGGGAAGGACTTAGGTTTTTTTTTGTTTTTTTGCTATTTGCAAAAGACAAACTTTATTTTATTTTTTTAATGGTTTTTTATTATATTATGTTAGTCACCATACAATACATCCCTGGTTTCTGATGCAAGGTTCGATGATTCATTAGTTGTGTATAACACCCAGTGCACCATGCAATACGTTCCCTCCTTACTACCCATCACCAGTCTATCCCATTCCCCCACCCCCCTCCCCTCTGAAGCCCTCAGTTTGTTTCTCATAGTCCATAGTCTCTCATGTTTCATTCCCCCTTCTGATTACCCCCCCGTTCTTTATCCCTTTCTTCCCCTACCGATCATCCTAGTTCTTATGTTCCATAGATGAGAGAAATCATATGATAGTTGTCTTTCTCTGCTTGACTTATTTCACTTAGCATTATCTCCTCCAGTGCCGTCCATGTTGCAGCAAATGTTGAGAACTCGTTCTTTCTGATAGCTGAGTAATATTCCATTGTATATGTGGACCACAACTTCTTAATCCAGTCATCTGTTGAAGGGCATCTCGGCTCCTTCCACGATTTAGCTATTGTGGACAATGCTGCTATGAACATTGGGTTGCATATGGCCCTTCTCTTCACTACATCTGTATCTTTGGGGTAAATACCCAGTATTGCTAGGTATTTTTAAAAGCTGTTTAAATGGTTGTGTTTGTCCATTTTCACTGAATTCTCAGCTTTTCTTCAGCTTTGTGTAGAGAAAGGCAGTGACTCCAAACAGCGACTGTTTCACATTGAAGCTTTTTGGTTTTCCCAGTGTCCATCCAAACCATGAGGACAAAGTCATTCTGAAAGAAACTTTTATTCTCCGAGTTAATATCCGTGATTGGGTAACTGCGAATTAGCATAATTTCTATCACATTTGGTCGTCCGAACAGTCTGAGTTTACTCCTACAAAGCAGCATGCCGCAGGAGAGGCAAAGTGGGCACAGCGGCCATACCATTAGATCCGGGAAGGGGCACTCGTTGGTTATGACATGCTTGATCCCTTTTGTTAGGTGAACAAATTGGTTTTGAGCTCAGCCAAAGATCTTGCCGGGAAGATTTTGAACAAAAAAAGAGATTCAAATAACTTAATAAAAAGAAGGTTCTCGTAAGTGTTTTTCCAATCTCAATGGCAGCCTCGAGTGAATAAGGGATTTTTTTTCCTGCGTCATTTTGGGCATCATTACCAAATAACACAAGTACGAATTCTGGTAATCTCCTCAGATGGCTTCTTTTAACGAAAATTCGTTGAACAAAAATAACGTACATCACTTTTGTTAGGCACTATCAAAAGAGTAAATTATATGTAATCACCTCTCAAGCTATGAATACACGTGAATTAGAAATCTTGGTGCAAGTTTACATCAAAACTAAAACATTCTCATTAATGTGGATTCTCATAAATTTTTCTTAAACTATGTGAAATTGAGCTGAATATCCTTATTTCCTGACTGATCTTAAATACTTTTCCTCTTCTCGTTGGAGAACATTTTGGCGAATTAATTAGATATACTACTGTTTATATTACATAGTTCACTTCTTTATTTCCATTTATGACAGTAATACTAACTTTGACATGCGGTAATAATATAAAATTTTCCTTTCAAATACATTTATCTTAGTAAAAATGAGTCAAACTAAATAAAACAGTCTGCACTGGAATTTGGGAAACTTGTAACAAAATCAAAAGCATCTGGCGAATAGTAAATACATGATGAAAGATAGCTACTATTTTAGAAACATTTTTACTTATTTTTTAGTTAAATCATTGTGAAAATTTACATTTCTATTATTTAATTTACAATTTCAAATTTATTCAACAAGTAGGTACTGCCCGTGACGTGCCAGGCCCTGGGAATTCAAAGATGAAAAGGAAGGAAATAACCCTGCTTTCGAGGAGCTATCATTTTAGTGGAGAGAGCTACTGAACAACCAGTAACAACCTAATTTTTTTTTTAAGATTTTATTTATTTACTTGCCAGGGAGAGAGCACAGGCAGGCAGAGGGAGAGGGAAAAGCAGGCTCCCCATTGAGCAGAGAGCTCAATGTTGGGTTCGATCCCAGGATCCTAGGATCATGACCTGAGCCCCAGGTAGACCCTTAATCGACTGAGCCACCCAAGCTTCTCCAAAATGTTTTTTTCTTATTATGAAGCTACGTACAAAGTGCTGTCTGAGCACAGGGGAAGGCTCCCTAGGTTTGCCGGCAGGATAAGGGAATTCTTTACAGAGGAAAGCAATTGAGCAGAAGTATGAAAACGGCAAGTAAAGGGAGCCACAAGCAGCTCCATACTCCAGAGGAAGAAGCTTAGGGAACGGAACAGAGGGAGATAAGGCTTAACAGGAAGGCAGAGGCAACCGTGATGGTCTTCGTATGTCAAGGGCAAAAGTTGTGGTTGTATCATGTGGCTAGTGAGCAGGGAGCTGCTGACCAGCTTCGATCAGGGAAGTAAAATATTCAGCGTGTTAGAAAAATCACTCAGGCAGAAGCCACATGGGCAAGCCGCTGGAGGGACAAGGCTGGAGGCGGAAGAGTGGCAGGTAGTTCGACAACAGTCCATGTGAGAGCTGAGGCCGACCACGCCCAGCAGAGGCCACGGAGAGGAGGGGCGCAGGGGAGCCGCGGCCGGGTGCAAGTGCCCGCCGGACTCGGGAAGGATGGGATGCGGAGGGGAAGGGAAGACCCTCTCCAGCTCTCCTCTCAATCTACCAGACTTCTGGATAATCCTGCAGTCCGTTCCATTTTCTCTTAGTCAAGCCAGAACAGCGTGCTTCGCAGCCGCACTCTGACACTGTCATGCTAAATAACAGGAACCATTTCGTTTCCAAATCAAGCCACTGTTGATTGCCTTGTCTTTGGAAATCAGTATTCCATTCACAATACTGCAAATGACTGCTAATGAATAGGACTTGAACAGATGTTAAAATAATGTTTTGAGTAAGTAGGGTGCTCTGTGAACAAGGTTAGAATCTCCCCATTACAATTTTCCAACACCACACACCTGGCATCTTTGCTAATTGAAACTGTTAGATATCGTTCCCCATAAATCCTGCTTATATGGCTAATGTAGTGTGAAATTATGCCAACTGAAGCAAAACATAGTGCATAATAAACATTGGCAAAACCAGCATGACTATGTTAGCAGTTTTGCATACAGAGTACAGAATCAGGGTTTCTTCTTGGAACATGTGGCCAATTCTTTTTTTTTTTTAAGTTGAATGTACAAAACAAAATAAGGAATGTTTATTAAATTTGCATCGTAAAGTGAAATTGTATTGGTGATAGAAAAGGCAATAAGGATCACAACAAGGATCCTACTCAAGGTTTTCTTTGATTTCTGAAAGGTGGTTTTTGACAACTTGGTTCCTTGAAAGTGTGTGCAGGTCTTCATCAAATACTCAAGACAAACCTGGCTGTTTAGGGCCAGTCACCAAAGACATTCGTGATGGGCACGAAGGAGGACACTCGATGGGAAGGAGCACTGGGAGTTCTACGCAAATGATGGATCACTAAATTCTCCCTCTGAAACTAATAATACACTGTATGTTAATTAAATTGAATTTAAATTTTAAAAAGAGGGAATCCTTAATAACAACGACTAACATTTATTGAGTGCTTCCTGGAAGGCCGATATGTTGTAAAAGCTTTATTACATATATCACCTCAATGAATCCTCATGACTATCCTACGAAGCAACTACTATTATTCCTTACCTTTTTTATCTGAGGAAACCGAGGCCCAGAGAGGTTTACCAGTTTGCTGACAGTCAGACAGCTAGGAAGGGGCAGAATCAGTATTCAGACCTCAAGACTCCTAACTGCTTTGCTCTACTGTCTCTAATTGGGAGGAGATGCTGGGTGACCTCGGGGCTGGAGTCATATCTTAGGTTTATACCTCAAGCAGAGACTCCTGCCTAAGAAACCAGAAACCTACCACCCTGTTTGTATCAATGAAATACAGCTAGGTAATGAAAAAGTAAGATTTCATTCACAGTGATGCCCCACTCCCAAATAAGGCTCAAAATACTTGGGCATTCATTTAACTTGGGGACCAAGAGAGCTAATCAATGAAAACCACAAAATCAAGGTGGGGATTACTTAAACAGAGTCCCTCATCATTAAAATATATAGAAATATTTCATATTCTTTCTTGTTTTTTTTCTGGATATACAGCATCACAAATTTATAAAGTTCTAGAAAATATCTTTTGAGAATTTTAATTAAGAGGGATATTACAAAGAGAAAATTACTTTAAAATCATGATAAAAACTAAGCAAGAGTCTCCAGAAATTAACTTCAACAATTATATGAACTTAATGAATCTTGAACCAACAGTAGCATAGCAGAGGGGAAAAGGAACCCCTATGGAACAAATGCTGTGGGAAGAAGTCTATAGCTGGATCCCAGATGAACAGAAAGGAGCGACTTCCCGAACTACGGACTATTCCAAGTGGGTTAAAAAATTAAAATGTAACAAATCTCTGAAGCACCAGCTCTATCCAGCTGGGAAAGAGAAATAAATTTATGAATGAAGACGTGAAAGATATTATCAGTTCTAAGATGTTTGGATATTTTTAAAATTTATGATTGCATAATGGAACGTGTTTTGTACATGTCAAGAAAAACAAGTCAAGAGATTACATTTGTGAGAATACAAGTGACAAATGCTGTCTGTTAAGAACGTACAAATAAAAGAACCAGAAATATTTATTAAATGCCCAGATTTCATTCTGGGAGTGATTCAAAGTAGATGAATTAAGAGTTTCCATGGAAGTAGGGGCGCCTGGGTGGCCCAGTCGTTAAGCATGGCATTCTTCGTTTCGGCTTAGGTCGTGATCTCAGAGTGGTGGGCTGGAGCCTGGCATCGGGCTCTGTGCTCAGAGTACAGAATCTGCTTAAGACTCCCTCTCCCTCTCCCTCTGCCACACTCTCTCTCTCTCTAAAATAAATACATAAATCTTAAAAAAAAAAAAAAAGAGTTTACATGGGAGGAAATAGAAAGATAAAACCCATCTAAGTAAGTACTTAACTTCAATAACAATCAAAAGAAATGTGTTTAAAATAAATTAAAGTACTATTACCTTACATGATAATTGAGAACTTTTTTTTTTAAGATTTTATTTATTTATTTGCCAGAGAGAGAGAGCACGTGAGCACAAGCAGGGGGAATGACAGGCAGAGGGAGAAGCAGACTCCCTGCTGAGCAGGGAGCCGGATGTGGGACTCGGTTCCAGGACGCTGGGATCACGACATGAGCCGGAGGCAGATGCTTAACTGACTGAGCCACCCAGGAGTACCAAGAACTTCTGAGTTGTCTCCGTAACCCTAATCCTGCCACAAGGAAAAAAGTGGTATGTAAACACGAAAGAGAACTACACCAGGATTTCTAAGTGTTTTTCAGAGTAGTGCTGGGCTTACACCTTTGGTTGACTTTGTATTGACTAAGCTATTTTCCATATCCACGGGGGCAGATTCACTTGTGAATTTTTGCCTGGTAAGGGGTGCAAATAATTTCTTTCCAGTGTCAAAAACAATGCCAAAGGTTACAGTTTATGACTTTGCAGGATACTAAGCTGTTTACAAATCGCCAGCTCCTCAAATGCTCCTTGAGACACTTTTCGTATCTTATTGGTTCTCTCATCCATTCATTGGTTAAAGAACATTCCGGGCATGTGCTTATTTTATATTTGCATGCGAGTCAAGATTTTACCATCTTGAGAATTTACTTTAGCACTTTCAGAGGTCACCCCGTAGAGATGTCCAAACGGACTTACCTGACACACCCAGTTAAACCGCCTTGCCTGAGATGCACACGCATGGTTTCCTCGAGCCCAGGTAACGTCTTTTCTTGGCTTCCGGAGTGATTCTTAAACAGTGATAAAACTATTGATTCTGGTGGGTTTTTTTTTTTCTTTCTTACTTTCTGGTCTTGTTTTTGCTTCTGGCTCATGTAATGCCAATCAATGATTCCCCACTGATGGCAGCAATGGCTAGAAACTTGCTGATACGGTCTGATGATTTGGGATGCCTGTAGCGTGGGTAATGGACACGTATTCTCTATTGGCTGACAGATGACAGGGACTCTGGTTTGTCTTTCTGTTTGTTTGTCCGTTTGTATCTTGGTGAGCTCAATTCAATCAACCAAATATTTGATGTCTACTGTACTGTGAGGGAGCTCTTTGAAATTAGGACGATTGAGTTTTTGTATTTCTGTGTTTACGTCTGATCCGTTGCTGTAGTCATAGGACTGACGCTCTAAGCTATGTTTATGCACCTGTGTGTCTACCATTCAGAACAACCTTTCCCAGTAATTGTGCAAGTGTGAAATATTCCCCTACATCCAGAGCTTCTTAATAATTACTGCTCTTAAGTTAAAGGAGCTCTGTTCTGATTGTTTATAGGGACAAATAAGTGCCCAAAGAAATCAAATACTCTCAAAATTTACAGAAAATAAGCAAACTGTACCTTAAGTGCTTTAAACGTGCTAAACTTTGAGGGGAAAAAATCATTCTTACAGAAATCATTAACTCAGAAATATTTTTCGAATCCAAGCTTAAATAATTAAGGTGAACCTTTGAGCAAATCAGACTGGTTTGACAATTTTGGTTTAAGAAAGAAAACAGTTGTATGTTTTTACTCCAATCTATCAGTACTAAGTAATCTATAAGCACACATTTTACTTTTTCATAAGACGTAGATTTATTTTCTCATAGAGAGATTAGTTGACTTGAACTTCATAAATTCTTATATAGGTTATCTATCAAATAAGCTAACAATACTCCTATATAATATTTAAGATTATTAAAGTCTATATTTGTGTTCAACTATATTGAATCATAATTTCAACTAATGTTTTATACAGTAATGATGTTTTATAGTAGTTCGGTTTAAATATAATTTCCAAAATCCTTAGGAACCTTAAACACTTAGATTGATAGTACATCAATTTATTTATTTTTATTTTTTTATTAAAAGATTTTATTTATTTCAGACAGAGAGAGTGAGAGAGAGCACGAGCTGGGGGAGGGGGGGGAGCAGAGGGAGAAGCAAACTCCCCCCTGAGCAGGGAGCCTGACATGGGGCTCCATCCCAGGACCCTGGGATCATGACCTAGGCTGAAGGCAGATGCTTAACGAACTGAGCCCCCCAGGTGCCCTGATAGTACATCAATTTAATTAATGAATAATCTTTTGATCCGTGAAAATTCTTTTTCTTTTTTTTTTAAGATTTTATTTATTTATTTCAGAGAGAGAGAGAGCACAAGCATGAGCGGGGTCAGAGGGAGAAGCTGACTTCTTGCTGAGCAGGCAGGGACCCCAATGCGGGGCTCAATCCCAGGACCCTGAGATCATGAACTGAGCCAAAGGCAGACATTTAAGCGACTGAGCCACCCAGGCACCTCTGAAAAATTTCCAAGACTGAATACTGACCAGTGATTACTAAACATGATTTTAAGTTTTGGGTTTTCCTTTTTTTTTTTTTTTTTTTTTAATACACAACAAGTGATATGTGGAATTTAAAAAAACAAAACAAAGGATCATTGGGGGGGAAGAGAGAGGCAAAACAAGAAACAGACTCTTCACTATAGAGAACACACTGATGGTTCCTAGAGGGCAGGTGGGGGGGGGGGGGGAGAAATAGGCGACGGGGATTAAGGAGGGCACTTGTTGTAATGAGCACTGGGTGTTGTATGGAAGTGTTGCATCATTAAATTGTATTCCTGAAACTAATATAACACTGTATGTTAACTAACTGGAATTTAAATAAAAACTTAAGAAATGTATTCATTTTTTGCCATTTTAGGAAGGTATGGAAGAAAGTGTGAGTGTGGGGCTGCTGAGGATTGTGTTACGTGCATCCATGAGCTTTGCCAGTTGGCTGAAGTGCTCATATGTAACAAAATTCCCAGTTTTCTATTTGAAATATAGTTTAGTTACTTCGGCTAAAAGTTATAATTAATACGCATGGACTAGCAGCAAAAGTGACAGAAAACTATAGCTGAATATGCCAAGTCATGGGATGAGTTTTTGTTTCCAAGGAAAAAAGAACATAGCTTTGTCTAAAATAAAATACAAGTTTGTTTCAGGATATGCAAGAGTAAAATGAAGGATAAAATTCGAGTGAAGGGCACGCTGCTGAGGGTGTGAGGGAAGAGATTTTCTTTGCCTTAGTTTATACTTGGCTGAGTCTGAGAGACAGCCATGATAGATAATTAATTTTGACCAAGTTTGCCAGCTCTGATGGGCTTATTCACTAAGCAATCATTTAAAAAAGGGAGAGGGGATCATGAAACATTTATTTCCATGTACTCTGTTGGTGCAAAACTAGGATGTGGCTTTCTCTCTGTTACATGACAGATTGGTCCTAGAGCTCTTACCAAGCAGTGGTTAAAGGTTATCCTTTATCTTCTGAGAAATCTGCCCAGGTAGCAGAGATTCCATAGCTTACCAGAATAGTGTCCTTGATTGTCCAAAACAAAACACAGAATGTTCCTCACTTGAGAAAGAGCTAAGTTACTTCTATGTTTATCTTAAAATATTTTTACGTTGGTTAAATAAGTAACCAAGTATTGATTCCCAGGCTTCCTATTATCCTATCTTAACCAAGTATCCAAACACCTTCTGATTATTTTTTTTGATTCTGTCTTTTCAAAATCCAGCCTTTAAATTTAGGAAGAAACGGGCAGAGGAGCTGTCTTTAAACTGAAACTGTCTTTGAAATTTCCCAGAGGGCCCTTGGAAATTGCAAAGATATTTTCTTTTCACCTTAGAAAAGGAGAGATGCTAGAAAGAATTGGGTTTGTTTGGTATCCTTTATTAGTTCAACACAACTGTAAAAACTGCAGGGGAAAAAAATTATCAAATCAGAAGAGATGGGGCACCTGGGTGGCTCAGTTGTTAAGCGTCTGCCTTCGGCTCAGGGTGTGACCCAGGGTTCTGGAGCCCCGCATCGGGCTCCTTGCTCCGCTGGGAGCCTGCTTCTTCCTCTCCCACTCCCCCTGCTTGTGTTCCCTCTCTCGCTGGCTGTCTCTCTCTCTGTCAAATAAATAAATAAAATCTTAAAAAAAGAAAAGAAAAGAAAAAAAAGAAAAAATTTTAAAAAGATCAGAAGAGATGCTCAGCCTTCCCTCAGTTAAGTCTATATTGGTAAAATGTTAGAAATATCAATATTCTAAAATGTGTCTATTTTATGGAAAGATCTTAGAGACTTATAAATCCTCTCACTGTTTGTAATATATTCTTACTTTCAGGGGAAGGAGACGTTGATTAAACCCTAATGAAGCAGTTACGCACTGATCCCGATGAGAACTCTACTTCCGTTCTGACGCTATTGTTCACTGTAATACGTTAACTACATTCAGTCTCCTGATTGTACAGGTGTCTCCTGCCCTCAGATGCTTGACTGAAGGCTCTGCTCTAAGCTGGAGTTTGTTCTCCACGAAAGGACAGTTGCAGAGCCCTGTAGAAAGGACTGGCGTAGGTCCTTTAAGCTATTGATACTTCGAAGACTAGACTCCCGTGTACGGGTTTTTGAGTTGACGTTGCTTAGATAACGTTCAGACTATTCCAGTGAACTCAGTGGGGATTTCCAGGACTCTTTTCAGTCCAGATGTAGACATACCTCATGAAAGCAGGTTGCGGACCCAAGATCCAGCCACACAATAATCAATTCCATAAGATGCGCCCAGGGAAATTTCACCGTGCCCTTTTATTTGGAATATTGTTGGTATGATTTCTAATACTCTAGTTTTCATGGAAATAAGAAGCCCTTTCTCTGTCTTTCCAAGCTATTGATAGCTCACTTTCAGTTTAGTAACCTATGCTTTGTAAACTGATACATAAAAATATTTTTTTAAAGATTTTATTTATTTGACAGAGACAGCCAGCGAGAGAGGGAACACAAGCAGGGGGAGTGGGAGAGGAAGAAGCAGGCTCATAGCGGAGGAGCCTAATGTGGGGCTCGATCCCATAACGCCGGGATCACGCCCTGAGCCGAAGGCAGACGCTTAACCGCTGTGCCACCCGGGCGCCCCAGAATGTTTGTTTTCTGAATTCTGAGGGGACAGTGAGAATCAGATACCATCTTAAATGTTTTTGTTTTAAGTAGGCTCCATGCCCAGCGTGGAGCCCAATGTGGGGCTTGAGCTCACGACCCTAAGATCGAGACCTGAACTGAGATCAAGAGCTGGACACTTAACCGACTGAAGCTCCCAGGGGCCCCTTTTAAAAATATTTGTATGGGGGCACCTGGGTGGCACAGCGGTTAGGCGTCTGCCTTCGGCTCAGGGCGTGATCCCAGCGTTCTGGGATCGAGCCCCACATCAGGCTCCTCCGCTATGAGCCTGCTTCTTCCTCTCCCACTCCCCCTGCTTGTGTTCCCTCTCTCGCTGGCTGTCTCTATCTCTGTCAAATAAATAAATAAAATCTTAAAAAAAAAAAAAAGAAAACAAACATTCTTACTGAATCGCCTTACTTTAAATAACAATGTAATTATTTGTATAGATTTAATAATAATTTGTTCCCCTTTACCAGAAAACGATGGGAAAACCAACTGTGCAGTCGAGACCACGCCTGAAGTGTTATATTCAAGAATGATTCTCATTTAGGTCTAAGTAGCTTCCGCAGGTGACGTCTGATCAATGCAGCATCTTGGGCTGGGTAGCAGCCCAATCCTGTGTGGCCGTAGGTTTGCAGAGCAAACTCAAGTTTTCCCAATGGCTAATTAATTTTCCTGCTACACCTATGTAAATAATCGAGCTAACCAAATCGTAGGAGAGCAGACTTCCTGTATTGAGAATACTCTTTGGAGGTAATTTCTGATTGCAAGTGAGGGAAACTGTCAGAATAATTATGCAAAACGTAGTACCAGACAAAAGAAATTTCTGGGTGTTCCTTCAGTGCAGAGCTAGGTTTGCCCTTTGATTTACTTTCTATTGATTGAGCTGTTTTACAACTCAGCCAAGGTTAACCTAAAGAGGTCTGGTCCAGATGTAAATGATCTGTCTGGTGGAAAAGATAACCACAGAAGTTACAGTTTATTACCCTGTGAGATATTAGACAGTTTTTATCTGACCGCGTAATCTTATCCTAACAATCCTTGGTTAAATTGCCTCTAAGTGCTCAGCTCTGCAAATGCTCGTTGAGCCAGTATGAACGTCTTCCTGGATCCCTCATTAATTAATTGGTTGGATAAAATCTTTGAAATGTGCTCACTACTAATTTGCATGAAAGTTACGGTTTTACCTATTTGAGCAGAGGTTCAAAATGTTTGTTAAACAAATACAGAGCTCATGGGGGAAGATCAGAGTGTGCACTTTAAAGATGGGAGCAGGGGCTGAAATCTAGCCCACACTCCATCCGCCAACCTCTCCCTGTCACAGCCCGTGTCCATCCACTGGACACAAAGATGTCTGTGTGGCTGCTTCCCTCCCATGTGCACCAAGGCACTGACAGGTTAGTGGTGGCCCTAAACGTATCTGTAAAAGTAGCAAAAATTTATTTCTTTAAGATTTTATTTATTTATTTGAGAGAGAGAGATACAGAGAAAGTGAGAGCACAAGTGAGGAGGAGAGGGAGAAGCAGGCTCCCCCCAGAGCAGGGAGCCCGATGCAGGGGCTCCATCCCAGGACCCTGGGATCATGACCTGAGCCAAAGGCAGACACTGAACTGACTGAGCCACCCAGGCGTCCCACAAAAATACTTTTAAATTATAAAATCCAATGAAATAGGTACTGCATGAAAACTAGTATAAATATGTTGTGGATAACCAGGAAATATTTTCAGTCCCTGAAAGGAAACCTTGCAATACATCATCAGCTATGGAACTCACTATAATTTTACTTCAATTTTAGGGTATTATATTTTAGGGTATCTAGCCCAAGAAGACAGATTTGCCCCCCTACCTACCTCCTCCAAAAATCGATCTGTGTACGAAGCAGCGCATTAATAAAATGAAAAAATTTCAAACACATAATGCACGTATGGCAATCCAGTTCCAACAAGGCTGGAAAAATTAGAGCCATGTGGTGGACGCCATTGAGTGCCAGACCGTGGAGTTTGAACTTTACACTGTGACTAAGGAGAGCTGCGGAATGGTCTTCGAGAAGCAACATGATGAAAACAGTGTTGTCGGAAGTACTTGTGACTATCTGGGTAAAGGTTAATGTGGGATAAAGACAGCTCCTGCATTCCCAGTCTTGACGGATGGCAGAAGGATAAGAGCAAAAGATTCTCCATTTATTTCTATACGGTAAAGGAGAGTTTGAAGTGACATAAATAGTAAAGGGCTTAATACTGATTTTTCTTCTTTAAAGCTGTATAAATTTCTAGTTGACTTGGTATGAATAATTTTTATCATAATTTTTAAAAACCCCTATTGACCTGGTTCTCTGTTAAAGAAACACCTTGGATTTCCATGGGACTATCACTAGAGGGCAACCTAATCCCATCCACCTGACAGCTTTGGAGCCTGACTGCTCGAGTGTAACCCTTGCACGTGCAACATCAGCCCCATTGGGGTGTTTAATAGAAATGCAGACGCTGGGGTCTCCTGAGACATAGCAGAATCAGAATCTGTATTTTAACAAGCCCCCCAGTGCCCGGGATGCACACTGAAGTTTGAGAGGCGCTGCCTGGAACACACAGAGTTCTCCTACTTTTTTGCTAACAGTGGCTTGGCATTTCTTTTCAGGTGCCCGGCCCCGATTGCCCCTTTGCTGTTTTGGTCATCTCCACTCTGTTCCGCCACATTTTCCTGTGGCCGTTGTCCATTTTCACTTTCAACCCACCGCTGGTGGATTAATATACACATGGACAAGCAGGATGGAAGTGGGTTGCAAAGCCGACCCAGCAACCCCACAGCTGCTCGGCGCCTTCCTCGTGCTAGCACTTTTTAGGCCAACAGAGACCAGCTGCTTCAACTTTCTCGCATTTCTGCAGGATAAGAAGACAAATTCTGTTTTCGATTTACCAAAACAGAAATAGAGGACAGCTGCTTTTTAAACTGTGTTTACCACTGAGGTCACATTTTTAAGGAAGATTTAGCTCTCGAAATCAGTCTGCTCGGAAAACCAAACAGCATGAACAGCCTGCCCCCCAACTCTGCCAGCCAGGAGGAAAGGGGAGAAGGGAAGTCGGTCTGTCTATGGGTCAGCCAGATTGGATCTTGGTGGCCACCAGCCTCACGTGGGAGGGACTCGGCTCATCTCTGCAATTCTTCCTCCCCACGAGGGCATGGGCAGGTTTAGAGCAAGAAGTTAACTCCTGGCTCCATTTCTGCCTTTGGTACTGATGGGATCCCATCAACTCACATCTGCATTACCCACCATCTTACCGGTCTCAGAGTTAAGCCTTGGCTTGCTGTCAGCACAGAAGATAGGATTGCACAGAGGATGTCCTCCAGGGGCAGAAACAGCACATTCTCAGGGAGCAACCAGAGCCTTGACCCACATCCACAATTACAGGACAGCTAGGTCCTAACAAATCGAATGCGAGAGTTCTCAAACTCCAATGCCTCAGAATCCGCTAGAGGGCTTGTTAAAACACAGTTGCTGGGCCCCGCCTCCAAAATACGCGATTCAGCAGGTCTGAGGTGGGACCTGAGAATTTGAACTTCTACCACGTTCCCAGTGATGTTGATGTTGATACTGATTGGTAATCACATTTTGAACAGCATTAAAATGTCCTACCGCATCGTGGCGCATGGCTATACATTCCTGTAATGAGTTGAAAGTTGTTGTGGCAGGCTTGGGGAATTTCATAGACATTACTCAGGGCTTTTGGTTTTTGTTCCCCATTGAAAAGCCCATTTTAAACTGTCCACGGAACTGAGTACAGATTAAAATATGACCTGATTTAGCCCAACCCACCGAGGGACAGATCTATTCTCTGGCTTTTAGTCTTGTTTCGCAGGCAAACAGACCTCCTGTTAAAGAACCTACCTCTTGCCTCTATCTCCATAACCTCCCAGGTGGGACTGCTGGACTACACGAAGAAGGCTGAGAAAACCCCATGACAAGGGCATCAGTAATGTTTCTAACAGTACCAAGAGCATCTTAGCTTCAGCTTAAAGAATGTTTTAGGTGAAAACCAACCAAGAACTTCTGATGGTTCTCCTTCCTTTCCCTACAAACTCATTAATTTCTTCCCACCACCTTATATTAGGGTTTGCAATTAATTTTTTTTCTAGGGGGGCAGCAGGGGGAGGGGGAGAATCTTAAGCAGGCTCCACACCCAGCTCAGAGCTCCACACGGGGGAATCCCTCTCACATCCCTAAGATCATGGCCTGAGCTGAAATCAAGAGTCAGACATTTAACTGACTGAGCCACCCAGGCACCTGCAATTAGTTTTTTAAAGGTGAGGTGTTGTGTTCTCTTAAAATGCAAATAATCTCAAGGGGGATAACATTATCAGTTACAAAAGTTTGAATTAGGACACTAAAGTATTTTAGAGTTTGATTATAAGGAAGGTTGTAAGAAAGGTGGATTCAAAGAGAAATCTCAACTGGAGATGGACCCACTCACCAGCAGCCCTATACCCCTTTGCCCTGAGAAGTTGAATGGGGGTGACCTCAGCGAGCTGGTGGAACAGGGGTTTTCCACCATTGTCCCCCCAAGAACATCAACATTAATAGCCACTCACAGACAAGAGGACCTTTGTGGGGGTCCAGGAGTTCAGCAGAGCAGTTCCAATATATCACTGGGGCAAAATATAGATGTATTGAAGAAGGTACGAAGAATAGTTTCACTTTATCCATGTCACCCCTTCCCTAAGGCAGCAAGTTCCAAGAGGACCCCCTCAGCCCACAGTTTCTGTCACAGGGGAGAGTGACAGCATAGTGAGTGGGTGGCTAGCTTCCCTACCTATGCAAGACACTGCCCAGGAGGCTTAATTCTTCCTCACCCCACCCAGAGTACAGAAGTGATCAACACAGCTGAAAGGTTTAGAGAGGTGGGAGCACAGCAACTAGGGCTCAGAACTCATCAAAAGGTCATGGAAATATCTCAGATGCCATCAAGAAGCCCAGCTGTGAGCTTCTTGGGACACCTCACTGGTGGACCCCTCTCATTGGCCCACAGGCACCCCCAGTGCTCTTTATGCTTCACACACCTCCTAGCCATCTCCCTGTGCGCCCCCACAGCCTTCAAGAGAAGCCTTTGCAGATGGCTCTCGAGCGCATGCAGAAATCCAACCCCACTCTGCAAGTATCAGAAAAGGCACACAAAGTGGAGCATTTCATGGCACTGCTGTGGGGTAAACAAACAGAAGGCTGTCAAAATTGGCCTGACTTTGTGGGATTGAGAGAAGATATACAATCTTAATAATTTCCCCCAACAAGAGGTATGAAGCAAGCACATCCTTAGACAAGGTCTCAGGGAGCCTCAGAGTCCTGAACTGGGCTGGTGAAGTTCTTTCTGTCCTGATGCCAAGTAGTAAAGACTAGACACATGACTACTTCTTTCAATGCAAAAAAAATAGCAATGCAAGATTCCAAAGAATATGGAAAGTCAAAGGAATATGACATCACCAAAAGAAAACAATAATTTTCCAGTAACCAATCCCAAAGAAATGGAGATCTATGAATTGCCTAATAAAGAATTCAAAATGATGCTTTCCAGAAAGTTCAAAAAGCTACAAAAGTACATAGATAGACAACTCACCGAAATCAGGAAAATAATGCATGAACAAAACAAGTTCAACAGAGATATAAATAATAAAAGAATCAACATAAATTCTGGGGCTAAAGAATACAATGAATAAACATTTTTAAATGAGGGCGGCTGAGTGGCTCAGTTGGTTAAGTGTCTGCCTTCAACTCAAGTCATGATCCTGAAGTCCTGGGATCGAATCCCGCATCAGGCTCCCTGCTCAGCAAGGAGTCTGCTTCTCCCTCTGACTCTCCCCCCTCTCATGCTTTCTCTCTCTCTCTCTCAAATAAATAAAATCTTTTTTAAAAAAATTTTTAATGCTATAGAAAGCATCAGTGAATGACTTGATCAAGCAGAATAAAGAATCTGTGAACTTGAGGACAAGCCATTTGAAATTATCCAGTCAGAGGAGAAAAAAGAATGAGAAGAAGCAAGAAAAGCCTACAGAGTTTATATGATATTAACAAAAGAACTAATATTCTCATTATGGGTGTCCCAGAAGGAGAAGAGATAGAGAATGGGGCAGAAAGCTTATTTAGAGAAATAATGGCTAATAACTTTCCAAATCTGAGGAGACATATGGAAATCTAGGAACATGAATCTCAAAAGTTCCCAAACAGATTTAATCCAAAATCTGAGATTCATTATAATCAAATTACCAAAAATCAAATTTGAAGAGAATTTTGAAGTAGCAAGAGAAAAGAGACACATCACATAAAAGGGAACCCCCATAAGTCTATGAGTGAATTTCTCAGCAAAAATCTTTTAGTCCAGGAAAGGGTAGGATGATATATTAAAAGTTAAAAGAGAAACAGTACCAACCAAGAGCATTCTACCCAGCAAAGCTGCCCCTCACAAATGAAGTAGGGATAAAGAATTTCCCAGACACTAAAGAGCCAAGGGAGTTCATTACCAATAGGCCTGCCTTATAAGAAATGCTTAAGGGAGTTCTTCAAGCCGAAATGAAGGGACACTAATTAGTAACACAAAAACATATGAAAGTATAAACTTCACTGGTAAAGGGAAATACACAGTCAAAATCAGAATACTCTAATACTGTAATGGTGGTGTATGATATAAACCAGTTTTAACTCTAGTATAATGGTCAAAAGAAAAGCATTAAAAATAACTATAACTGCCAGCATTTGTTAATGGATGCACAATATAATGAGATGCAAACTGTAACATCAAAAACATAAAATGTAGAGAAGGGAGTGAAAAAGTAGAGTTTTCGAATATGATCAAAGTTTAATTGCTATCCTCTTAAAATAGACTGTTAAAACTGTATGACGCTTTATGCGAGCCTCATGGTAACCACAAAGCCAGAACTACAGTAGATACACAAAAGATAGAGAAGGGAATTAAGGATACCGCCATAGAAAATCATCAAATCACAAAGGAAGACAGAGGAGAGGAAGAAAAGAAAAAAGAACAAGAAAACAGCCAGGAAACAGTCAGCAAAATGGAAATGAGTATGAATGCAAGGAGCCAATTGTATGTGAACATAAGTGTGATTAATTATTAATAAGTACCTGAAAAGCTACCCCAAGCACAGCACTCCCATGACTCCCAGTTCCACTAAAAGAGATGTAGGTCAATTAAAATAATCTTCTGATTCAGAAACCAGTAAAATAGCTACATATGTTGAAATTCTATAACTTTGGTTTTCAGAAGAACATTTCTTGCCTTTTGGCAAATAGAAATAAGCAGAATTCCATTCCTTGGGTGTCCAGAGGTACCTGGGTGACCTTTTTGCCCAGAGAATGAGGGAATGGCACCTGCTGGGTGGGGCTGGCTTACCAGGCCCTGGCTTTGTCCCCTCTTCCCCATTGTGCTTCTCCTCCAGAGAGCTAATGAATATCTAATTTTTCCATAGCTGATCACTAATAACAGATGCCCCCTGCAAAAAGTACAAGATCTTTAGTTAAAGGAGATACCTCACCTAAATAACATAAATACACTTTGAAGTTGTAACTTCTCTCATAGCATCCTGTAACTTGGTATTACTGAATTAGTCTACTTTTTGGGTAACATATTTTGTGACCTTTCTGGTTTCAGAGACCATTTAGCTTGTGTATTTTGTCTCAGCTGCTGAATGGCTGCTGTGCCTAAAATGAAGCCCCAGGATTGAATCATTACAGAAAGTGGGTCAAAGCTTCATCCTTGGACTTGGCACAGACTGTCACAGCCCCCCACTTCCTCCTTCAGTGTCCTAGAGGCAATGAGCCAGAGAGAAGAAAGAGGCCACCAGAAGTTCTAATCTTTATGGGCTTATGAAAAGGATAGGCCAGGGAGCAGTCCCAGATACCAGGGAGACATTACAGGTAACTGCCAGATGCAGGTGATGAGTGAGCTGAGGGTGACAAGAGGTAAGTGGCGGATAGCCACAACAATTTCTCTGTCCCAAATGCTCATCTGCAATGTGACTTTCCCACTCTAGGAGAGAGAGCATACGTGCCCTCTGCTTGGACCTGGGTGCACTGTGACTCCCCTGAACAATATAACACAGCAGGAGTGATACTCTGTGACTTCCCAAGCGGGTTGGAAAAGGTGATGTAACCCTTGCACTTGGAGCCTTGAGCCACCATGTAAGAAGTCTGACTACCCTGAGGCTCCATGTCGTGAGGAAGCCCAAGCTATATGCAGAGGCCACATGTGGGCACTCAGGCCCGCAGTCCTTGCCTTTCAGTAGTTCTAGCCCAAGCACCACAGATACGAGTAAAGTGAAGGAGCCTTTGGATGATGCCAATTCCAAACTGAGGCCCCAGACATTGTGGAGCAGAGGCAAGCCATCCTGCTATGCCCTGTTTGAATTCCATGAGCATAATCAAACCTGTTAGGTTTAGAGGGAATTTGTTGTGCAGCTGGAACAGGTGGAAAAGTGGAGAATGAGAAAATAGGTATGAATCTAGAGCTCAGCTGGCTGGAGGAAGATCAGAAAGCCAAATTTACCAATATATCCTAAAGAAAGAAGAAATATTATATTACATATATATAAATATATATGTATATTTACATTTATATATACACACATATATATAAATACATATACACATATATATATGCCCATATACTTATATTGTATATATGTGTGTGGCCTTTGGCAATCATTGAATCTCAGCAAGTAAATGTTTGAGGTTGAATAGTGAGATTATTAGCATGTGGATGGCATCTAAAGTTACTTCTTATCTGGTGATTTAGATCATGGCCTTTGGAGAATCCAGACCTTAAATTGAAGCCTAATTCTACCACTTACTAGCTGTGAACTTGAACAAGATACTTCATATCTCTTTGCCTCCATTCCTTGTCTGTAAAAATGAAAATAATAATACTACCAATTTTATAGGACAAATAGACAGAAGATCAATAAGTAAATAAAGAACTTCAACAGACCTATAAAGAATGTTCTACCTTCCAATAGCAGATTACATTTTTCTCAAGTGTATATCAAAGATAGATCATATATTAGACTGTAAAACAAGCCTTAATAAACTTTAAAAAAATGAAATCATACCAAGTATCTTTTCTGATCAGAATGGAATGAAATTGGAAATCAATAGCAGAAAGGAATATTGGAAAAATCCACAAATGTGTAGAACTTAAACACTGAGCTCTTAAACAACCAGTGTATCAAAGGAGAAATCACAATGGAAATTAGAAAATATATGAGACAAATGAAAATGAAAACAAAACATACCAAATGTATAGGATAACATGAAAGCAATGCTAAGAGAGAAATTTGTAGCTGTAAGCATTGCATTTAAAAAGAAGAAAGATCTCAAATCAACAGCCTAAGTTTCCAACTCAAAGAACTAGAAAAAGAATAAATGTACCCCAAAGCTAGCAGTAGATAGTAATAAAAAAGATTAAACACAATGGAAAATAGAAAATAATAGAGAAAATCAACTAAACCAATAGCTGATTCTTCAAAAAGATCAACAAAATTGACATCTTTTAACTAGATTGACTAAGTAAAAAAGAGAGACGACCAAATATCTAAAATCGGAAATAAAAGAGGGGGCATTACTGTTAATTTTACAGAAATAACAAGAATTATAAGAGAGTACTATGAACAATTATATATAAGCAAATTAAATAAACCAGATGAAACACGTAGCCTACCAAAACTGAATCATTAAGAAATAGAAAATCTAAACAAATCTATAGCTAGGAAGGAGATTGAATTACTAATCAAAAACCTCCCAACAAAGAAAAGCCCCAGACCAAATTGCTTTACTGGAGAGTTCTACCACACATTTAAAGAATTACCACCAATCCTTCTCAAATCTCCTTAAAAAACTGAAGAGGAGAGAATACTTCCTAAATATTCTATGAGTCCAGCATTAGCCTGACACCAAAGCTGGACAAAGACACTGCAAGAAAACTACAGACGAATATTTCTGATGAATATTGACACAAAAATCCTGAACGAAATACTACCGAACAGAATTCAACAGCTCATTAAAAGGATTATATACCATGACCAAGTTGGAACGCAAGGATGGTTCAATCAGTCAATATAAAACACCACACAAACAGAATGAAAGGGGAGAAAATCACATCATAATCTTGACTGATGCAGAAAATGCATTGACCAAACTCATCACCGAACAAACTAACAATAAAAGTAAACAACCTCAATATAAAAAAGACTATCTATGAAAACCCCACAGGTAACATACCAGGTAATGAAAAGACTAAAAGTTTTCTCTCTAAGATCAGGGATGAGACAAGGATGCCTGCTTTCTCCACTTCTATTCAACACAGCACTAGAAGTCCTAGCCAGAGCAATTAGGCAAGAAAAAGAAGTAAAAGACATCCAAATTGGAAAAGAAGAAATAAAATTATCTCTATATACAGACAACATGATCTTATATATAGAGAAAACCCTAAAGATTCCACAAAAACTGTTTAAACCAATAAATTCCGCAACCTTGCAGAATACAAAACCAACACACAACAAATCAGTTACATTTCTGTACACCAACAATGAACAATCTGAAAAGGAAATGTTTTCAAAAATTCCCTTTACAAAAGCATTAAAAATAAAATCGGATACGTGGGAATAAACTTAACCAAGGAGGCAAAAGACTTGTACACTTAAAACCATTAAATGGGGGCACCTGGGTGGCTCAGTTGTTAAGCGTCTGCCTTCAGCTTGGGTCATGATCCCAGGGTCCTGGGATGGAGCCCTGCATCGGGTTCCCTGCTCGGCAGGGAGCCTGCTTCTCCCTCTCCCACTCCCCCTGCTTGTCTTCTCTCTCTCTTGCTATCTTCTTTTCTGTCAAATAAATAAATAAAACCTTTAAAGAGAAAAAAAATCATAAAACATTTGCTGAAAGACATTAAAGAAGACACCAACGAATGGAAAGATGCCCTGTGTTCAAGGGTGAGAAGACATAATATGATTAGGACATCAGTTCTACCCAAAGTGATCTACAGATTCAATGCAGTTCCTATCAAAATGCAAAAGACATTTTTACAGAAAGAGAAAAATTCATCCTAAAACCTCAATGGATCCTAAATGGCCAAACAATCTTGCAAAGAACAAAGTTGACAGCTCACACATCCTGATTTCAAATATTACTACAAAACTAAAGCAATCAATGCGGTAATGGCATAAAGACAGACATACAGACCAGTGTAATAGAATAAAGTCCAGAAACAAACCCTTACCTGTATGACCAAATGGTTTTCAACAAGGATGACAAGGTCATCCAATGGCCAAAGGACAGTATTCTCAATAAAGGGTACTGGGGAAACTGGATATCTACATGCGTAAGAATGAAGTTGGACCTTTCCTTTATGCCATGTATAAAAATTAACTCGAAATGAATCCCTGACCTAAATGTAAGACCTAACACTGTAAGACTTGGAAGAAAGTGCATGAATAGCTTGATGCACTGGATTTGGCAATAATTTTTTTGGATATGACACCAAAAGCACAGGCAACAAAAGTAAAGAATAGAGAAATTGGACTATATCAAACTTAAAGACTTCTGTGCATCAAAGGATATTATCAACAGAATGAAAAGTTAACCCACAGAATAAGAGAAAACCTTTGCAAATCATACATGTAATAAGGGCTTCATATTTGGTATATATAAAGAACTCCTATAACTCAACAGCAATAACAACAACAAAAGCCTGTTAGAAAACGGGCAAAGGACTTGAATTGATATTTCAGCAAAGAGGATATACAAATGGCCAATAAACACATGATAAGATGTTCAGTATCACTGATTATTAAGGAAATCCAGGTCAAAACCACTATGAGATACCACCTCACACCTATTAGGATAGCTACGATTACAACAACAACAACAGAAGGTAAGAGTTGGCAAGATTGTGGAGAGATTGGAACCCTTGTGAACTGTTAGTGGGAATGTAAAATGGTGTAGCTGATATGGAAAACAGGACGGGAGTTCCTCAAAAAAAATTAAAAATAGAACTACTTAGTGATCCTACAATTCCTCTTCCAGCATATACCCAAAAGAACTGAAAGCAAGGACTTGAAGGGATGTTCGTACAACCATGCTCCCAGCAGCATTATTCACCATAGCCAAGATGGAAACTGCCCAATTTCCATCCGTGGATGAATGGATAGACAAAGTGTGTATATATAAACCGATTATCATCCAGCCTTAAAAAGGAAGGAAATTCCAACGCATGATACAACATGGATGAAACTTGAAAACATGTTGCGTGAAATAAGCCAGTCACAAAAAGACAAACACTGTATGACTCCACATATGTGAGGCAGCTAAAGCAGAAAATTCAGAGAGACAGAAAGCAGAACGTTGGTTGCGAGGGGCTGGGGAGACGGTGTTCAAGGTACAGAGTTTCAGTTTTGAAAGATGAAAAACGTTCTGGAGACGGGTGGTGATGATGGTGGCACATCGTGGGTATACTTAATACCGCTGACCTGTACACTTAAAAATGGTTCAAGTAATACAGCTTACATTATGTATGTTTTACCACAATTTTTAAGAAAAGAATAATAAGTGAGAAAAACAATAGAATAGAAAGTTTTGTCTTAAAATTACTTTTCATGGGGCTCCTGGGTGGCTCAGTCAGTTAAGCATCCGTCTTCGGCTCAGGTTGTGACCTTGGGATTGAGTCCCGCATCGGGCGCCCTGCTCAGCGGGGAGTCTGCTTCTCCCTCTCCCACCGCGCCACTCCCTCTGCTTGTGCGCACGCTCGCTCTCTCTCTCTGTCAAATAAATAAATAAAATCTTATAAATAAATAAATAAATAAATAAATAAATAAATAAATAAATTGCCTTTCATTACCAAAAAAAATTTTTTAAGGATTTTATTTATTTGTCAGAGAGAGAGAGAGAGAGCACAAGCAGGGGGAGCAGCAGGTAGAGGGAGAGGGAGAAGCAGGCTCCCCACTGAGCAAGGAAACTGTTACAAGACTCCATCCCAGGACCCTGGAGCCATGACCTGAGCCGAAGGCAGACACTTAACCGACTGAGCCACCCAGGCACCCCTCATTACCAAAAATTTTAAGGAATGTTTGCTGCAGGCTTTTTGCCAGTACTCTTTACCAAATTAAGGAAGTTTCCTTCTAATCACAGTTTGCTGCAAGTTTTTCCTTTGAATGTGTGTTGAATTTTGTCAGACTCTTTTGCATGTATATTAGAAAATTATATAATTTTCCGCTGTTATTCTCTTAGTACAGAAAATTACATTGATTTTTCAAATGTTGGACCAACCTTGCAATTTGGGAGTAAACATAACTTGGTTGGAAAAAAATAATACCTTCTACTTATCAGGTTACTACGAATAGCCTTAACATAATAACTGTCACATAGTAAGTGTTCAATAAATATTTTCAGCCATATTTTATTATAAACTTTGGAGAAAATCCAGAGTCATGAGTCCGAATTTTCCCACAAAACCTTGTTGAGTTTCTTGTCGTTCGAATTTTTGGGGAAAGGTATCTAAGTATCTGTGGCCGCAAACTCTCCAACAGAATGATTTCAAAGAATATGTTGCTGCGTATATAAGCAGCTCCTAAACATGAAATAAGCACCGACATCCATTGATGCCGAGAGCGTTGCAAGATAGAAATTCAGCGTTTAATGTGCTCAGACAGCAGTCACAATGTGTACTACTCTAAGCAGAGTCACGTGCGAAGTATTGGCCGGGGCGTGGTTTTAGACAGTTTTCCTGTCTGAGAGTTCATTGCCGCCCACATATTTACATTTGCCATTATTTGGGACCCAAACAAATGGATTGATATTACTTTGACACATTAGAAGCCACCATAAGATACGGGTAGAAGGAACCCAAGAAATAGTTGAAGGGATGTTATTTGAGTAGTTTTTAGGCCAAAAGTCTGCCATCTAGTGGCACAAATGATTAGTACAGACACAGGCAAACAGGTTACAAGGGAAAAAAGGGAGCTAATACTTCTCAAGGGGCTTACTGTGCGCCGGACGTGGCAATAGGTCCCTTATTCTTTACATCTTTCAGTCTCCTCCAGTCTTCTTTGTAATGAATATGTCACTGCTGTAACTCTTCAAAGCAGAGGATGAAAAACAAAAGAGAAGCTTCTTCTAAAATTACATGCAGGTAGAAGAGGAAAAAACCAAGGGAGGAGTACAGAATTAGGAAGTTCAGAGACTCACATATGTGAGCACCTGTTTCCATGACCATGTAACTTAAATGAATCAACAGATATAAACATTGCCTGGAACATAGGAAGTCCATTGAGAGCAGCTATACTGATGCTGCTAATTCTATTCTAAGCTTCCTCTATATTCTCTTGCGTAGGGAATTGCAGCCTGCAGGAGGGCCAGCCATGAAAACACATCATTAACTGAGTGAAAATAATGTTAGTGTAGTGCGCGGTGGGGCCCGACGTTCGCAGGCAGTTAGCCCTGCCGGAAGTGCCGTGGAAGGCTTTCTGGACGGGAGAGAGGACGACAGGGCGAAGGCACAGCATTCAGGAGGAACAGCCTGCACGAAGCGAGGGCGGTGAGGCTCTTCCCTACAACATGATAATGGTGGACCCATGGCATTCTCCATCGTCCATCTGTCCAAACAAATGCACAACACCAGGGCTAACCTGTTGTGGAAAACCGGTGGATCATGATGGATCCATGTGGGTTCATTGGCGGGAACACATGTACCGGTCTGGTGAGGGATGTCGTCCGTGCGAGAAACTGTCCCAGTGTGGGGGCAGGGGGTACATGGACATCTCTGTACTTTCTGTTCAATTTTGCTGTAAACTTTATTTATTTTTAAAGATTTTATTTATTTATTTGATAGAGAGAGAGACAGCCAGTGAGAGAGGGAACACAAGCAGGGGGAGTGGGAGAGGAAGAAGCAGGCTCATAGCGGAGGAGCCTGATGTGGGGCTCGATCCCAGAACGCCGGGATCACGGCCTGAGCCGAAGGCAGACGCTTAACGGCTGAGCCACCCAGGCGCCCCAATTTTGCTGTAAACTTTAAAGTGCCCTAAAAAATAAAATCTACTAAAGCTGAAAAGTGCACAACACCTGGACTCTTGAGAGAATGCGGTTTCTTATGCGACAGAGGAAGGAAACAGTCGGTGATCACAAAGAGTATTTGTTCAGTGAGCGTTCAGTGTGGCCCGGGGCTGTGTTAAATGGCAGGAGGGGTACAACCGATGGCTATCATCGTGTCCCTGAATAATGTCCCTGTGCCCACTGCTGTATCCAGCCCCGTGAGGTCCTTGCTTGTTGACTCTGGGCTTCTCGGTGGCCAAGTGGATATTAGCATATGTGTTGCTGACAAAGGCTTGCAAAACTCTTCCACGTTAGGCTTGCACTCCTGGGCTTAGAACTCTCTGGTTGTGTGAGGAAGCCCTGGGCTGCCTGCAGGAAGATGAGACACCACAGGAGCAGAGACCAGCTGCCCCGGTTGAGGCCCCAGTCTAGAACAACTAGCCTGACACCCACCAGAGATGAGGCACAAAGCTGTCCTGAGGTGTCCAAGCCCAGCTGAGGTGCCAGCCACCATGTAATGTGGCAAGGCGGCCCCGTTCAGAACCATCACCTTGCTGACCGACTCTTGTGCTCCTCGCTCCTGTTCGCTCACTCAGCTCGAGTCACACCGGCCTGCTTGTCATTTGTTCCTCAAACTGAAACCCGCCAGGCCTGCTCCCACCTCAGGGCCTTTGTACTTGCTGTCCTCTCTAACTCAGATATCTTTCACATCTTTGCTTAAATGTGACCTTCCATAAGACCCACCGTGACATCAAAGTTAAAACTCACTTCCTAACCCCTGATGCTTCCTATAACCCTTCCCTGATTTTTTAAAAGATTTTATGTATTTATTTGACAGAGAGAAAAAGAAAGGGGGGGAGGGAGAAGCAGGCTCCCCGAGGAGCAGAGAGCCTGACGTGGGGTGCTACCCCAGGACCCTGGCATCACGACCCGAGACAAACACAGCCGCTCAACCGACTGAGCCACCCAGGCGCCCCCCCCCCCC